>NC_091496.1:5827652-6151923 GCF_947461875.1 Haliaeetus albicilla
CATTCCTCTTTGCACTGTTGCTCATGCAGAGAAATAATTGGAGAATATTATGGGAAACAGCTGCATTCACATGCAAACAAGGGTATTTGCTCATGAACCCAGGTATTCATTATCACTGTATGGTGAGCGTTCTCCCCAACCCACCAAAGCATTTCTGCATGTGTTTAGTTTACTTCAAAGGGATCATTTCTGTTTTAAAGCAAAGCATGAATATATTTTGCTGGATAATGTTGCTTGTGCAACATATCGCTTCGTACCAGGAATATTCTTCAACCGTTCCACTAACCTTAGTGGGCCAGTCACCCAAAGAAAAGCAGATGACAGATGAGCAACAGATAGTAACCCACTGCAGTCTCAACTGCAGGGAACAGCTTGTGAATCAACATACCTGTGGGTTGTATGACCTCTGCTAATTCAAAGAAAAAGGGAAGAGAGACATCATAAAGCAGAAATCCCCTGAACTCAGAAAATCCCCTGCTGTTTTCCTGCACAGGCAACACACCAGCCTTCAGTGTGATTTACATTCCTCCGATATTACATGCCTAAAACTTCATTGTATACATCTTTGTTAGTCACCTAGGTGGTTTGTACTGCTATAAATCATCATCTTCCACAGAGGAAACAGTATGGGTTGTTTGAGGAAAAAAAATAAATCTTTAGGACAATAGATCAAACACCTTTTCCTAGAAATATTTAATATGATAATGCATAACACTCCATCAGAAACTATGCCTACAAAAAAATACATAATCTTACCTACCTATTCAGGAAGACTAAGCAGGATATATTAGGAATTGCCTGACTTTTTGTCTTCTTTAGTCTAATTGCATACTATTTGGTTTCCCCATTTATGAATAAACTTGCTTGAAAATGAAGGTGCTGTTATCATTCCCTTTTCCCAAGTGGTTAAAATAACATATTCTTTCTCTTATGGCATGCATATACCTTTGTGGGATGAAAATTTTTGAAAAAAAAATTAACTTGTGATTTTTTCTTCAGTAGTCCCTGTAATCATGGCGAGTTTTGTGACCAGTATCTTTCTCTTGTTTACATCTCTCTCTCTTCCCAGGAGGAATTAAGAAAGGTTAGTTGGCATTTAAATACTTAGTCTTAAAGCTATTAGTAAGTACAACCACAAAAATAAAGGCTTGAGTTTGACTCAGTTGTGTGACCACAGGTTCTACTGCCATTTGAAATAATCCAGGGAAGCCAGCATGTCTGCATGGGTTTGCATGCAGAACACAAACCTCTGAGAAATCAGTTTTCTTGTAGATGCCAACTAAGATATTCCAGGATAGCCAGATACCTGATAGATACTACATTATGAAATGGGATCCTAGCCAATGCATGTATGCATGTGAAAGAAAAGAATGAGGAGGACAGTGTACCCCTTAAGTTATCAGGAAAATTATAAATATGCTGTGTACATCCTTTGGAAGAGGTAAAGTGAGGGTTTTTGTAGAATTCAGGGTACTGCATGAGGTGTTGACGGTATACCTGTTGTCAAAGTTTATAAAGAAATGTATTCTTGGTATACTTTCCACTGTAATCAATGGAAGGAAATAAGTATGCCAAAGGATAATCTGTTTTAGGAGGTTATTTTAGGTGTTCAAGACTTTTAGGAGGTATTGCCCATTGGAACTGCTCAGACTTGACCTCTAGAGTCTAACAGGAACTTTGACTGCTGATATACATGAATGTCCTGGGTTTGGTGGGGATAGAGTTAATTGTCTTCATAGTAGCTAGTATAGTGCTGTGTGTTGGATTTAGTATGACAATAATGTTGATAACACACTGATGCTTTTAGTTGTTGCTTACCCAGAGCCAAGGGCTTTTCTGCTTCTCCCCCCACCCCACCAGCAAGGAGGCTGGGGGGGCACAAGGAGTTGGAGGGGACACAGCCTGGACAGCTGACCCCAACTGACCCAAGGGATATTCCAGACCATAGGACGTCATGCTCAGCATGTAAAGCTGGGGGAAGAAGAAGGAAGGGGGGACGTTCAGAGCGATGGCGTTTGTCTTCCCAAGTCCCCATTACGCGTGATGGAGCCCTGCTGTCCTGGAGATGGCTGAACACCTGCCATGGGAAGTGGGGAATTAATTCCTTGCTTTGCTTGTGTGTGTGGCTTTTGCTTTCCCTATTAAACTGTCTATCTCAACTCATGAGTTTTCTCACTTTTACCCTTCCGATTCTCTCCCCCATCCCACCGGGGGGAGTGAGTGAGCTGCTGCGTGGGGCTGAGTTGCCGGCTGGGGTTAAACCACGCCAGTCCTTTGGGCTCAGCTAAGGTGGGATTTAAGCCGAAATTATAGGCTCATGTCTAAGTGCCATCTGAGAAGCCACAGCCACTCATAGCATCCACAGAAATGTGGCCACTGTGATAAGTGACCTTTGAGAGACCAGTGCTCACCAGCGCAGCAGCAGCAGGCCAGGCAAAACACCCTGGGATATTTCCTCTGGCACTGGATACCCTTGTGCAGGCAACTGAATCGAGTCCTTAAGACACCTGTGTTTAGAGTCTATGTGTGGATGTTGACTGGTTTTCTGGGGGTCCAATGTCTATTACAGCTAATGAAGATATGGTCAATATCATCAAAGGAGCCTGGGGAGTGACTCAGTTTACCCCACTGTGAATGCTAACTTGTGTAGAAACATCTACGTGCAGACACCAAGACCTCAAGTCAGTTGCTGAAAAAAAAGCATATTAAACAACCCATGGTATTCAAAACTGCAACACGGCAGATACCACAGGCTCTTTGCGTGCAGGAACCCTCCTGGAGCAGGAGCTGGAGACAGCACACTCTCGGACACCCTCCACCTGTGATACTTAATGCCTACATTTAGGCAAAGCATTTTAATTATGTGCTTAAATTTAGACAATGGCAATGTTCCCAAACCCACAATAATTGTTACTGTGAGGAGAAGTGTTCTTTGCTTATCATCTGTTGGGATTTTTATAGGCACTTTGAGGGAGAAGACTTGGAAGAACTCACACATAGCAGTTAGCATCTCTCCTTCTGCAAAATTTTAAGAGGAACAATTTACTCCAATAACTTTTTCTTAAATACTTTGATCAGCCCATCTCTAAAAGGCATGTATTCAGCATTAAAAAGACAGCAGTTTGTTTTGATGTAGAATAAAAGACGTTGAGGTACTACCGTTGTATTACTGTTTACCTGACCTTTCTCTGCCAGTTTATTATGCACAGTTATAAACTCCTCCAGCAATGCTTTTGGAATAGCTAAATGTTGTTGGTGTAACAAACTTTAGTCACTAATTAAAATATTTTCACATTGAAGTGCTCTTTAGGCAATGAATAAAAAATAAACTTGTGAGCATGCAATAGAGATCCTAGATGCATGGGGGTTTTGTGACTCTGTGTGTGTGTGCGGGTGGTTTGGTTTTTTTTGTTTTGGTTTGGGTTTAATATTGCTATTGCTTATTGAAAAATATAGTTCAGGGACAGCTGAAACTATTGAATTTGTGTCAAATTTTTCACATAACTTCAGCCATGAAAATTGCTGATGTTGTGGAAAAGATCTGTTGTGGTGCTGAAACAACTGTTGATATCTAGATTTAACTGCTATTAGATATCCAAACTGAAGATCTGGAGAAAAACAGGCTCCAGCCCTTCCTATTGCCATTCTGTAGTTAGAGAGTCATGTGCCTTAGCCACTGGATTTCTGTGGTCTGTCTCCATAAACAGAAAGTTATTTATGCAATTTACAGGGAATATCCTGCACTTGAAATAACTCCCAATTTAACAGTTTCCTGTATTCTGGAATTCAGAGCCTGACGTTCTAGATTTTCCCCTGAATTAGGGAGGGAGAAGTTACTTTTCCCCTCAAGATAGATATTATTGGCTTTGTGGCATCTAGAGCTGGAGTTAATGAAACTTTGGTTTCCATTGCTTATCTTATACAGAGCAAACTTTTCAGTTAAACTTCTTGCCTCTAAATAACACCTGCGATTTTCGCCTACTGCTACGGTGCGGATCATTGCAGGATTTCCATGGTAATGTTGACTTTGACATACATAAATGTTGAATTTGACAGATATATTTTTATTTGGGAAGCCAGCTTATGAGAGGAGTGGTACTTTAGTTAGCTCTTCCTTGTTTCTCGTCCTACTCCTAGTGATCAGAGAGCACAAATTGCTCCTTTTGTCTTTGAAATATTTTTAGTCACGTTTTTAAACACCTCTTTTTCTATGAAAATAACTTTATCTTGCCTTTCTCCCTAGTTGGGGCAAAATTTTTAGAATTTCTTCTGGCTTGGATTTTCCAAAATACTTACCCACTCTGGTGAGCATCATCCATTCAGGAAAATGTAACTAGCCAAACATTGATGAGAGCTGACAAAAATTTTCCTCTGAAAATTGAGTAATGTGCTGTTCACTGGAGCATGGAATTACTTTTGGTCACAATTAATGATATGTTATTAATTATTTAATACATCTTATTTTAATGTGTGATATTATGTCTATTACATTTATTATATAATGCATAAGATATTATTTTATGATAATATATTGTGAACAAGAATTAATGAAAAAAATACATTTTTTTCTTTATTTTAACTTCCTGATGGTAACAGAACGGTAATACCGCTTTTAAAGACAAGTTATGATGCGAACATCGAATATAGTTCAGAGAGTAGAGTGTTCAGAAACTTATTTTTATCTTCAGAATAGGCAGGATCTTTATTTTACCTACATCGTGCCAGAGCAATAAGAGACTCTTTCCAGCAGATGGTGATAGAGAACTTCCAAAAAAAGACAACTGACTTCGTTTCCCTTTGTGGTTGTGCACGCAAAAGGGGAATCTGGCCCCAAATCAGCATCGAAATAAACAGAACGTTTGTTTAGTGGTCTCCTAATGAGTCAGCTTTTTGGTTTGAGAATTATTTTCTGCCTCCTCTTGGTTTCTGGTTTTGGTCCCTACAAGTTCAGTTTTACAACATAATCTGGAAGGAGATATGAAGCTGTAATTATTATTATGCTGAACAATTTTTGTCCTAGGTCCTCAACTTTGGTTTTGGGAATCATTCCAGCCTCCTCTCCTTCTTTTCCTCTGAGATGGTCGGATGCTGTAGGTTAGCAATTTCATTATTTCATTTCAGTTTGAATTCAGAGTGTGTTACAGAAATGCCGTCTTTGCTCTTAGTCCCACTTTTCACATAACATACTTCTAAATAACTGAAATAAACATTTAGAAGTTTCAGATATGAGGGAATTAGACTTAGTAATGCAAAATTCTGTAGTCATCTCAAATAAACCAGTAATGCTTTGTAGGGAAAAATAAGAATTTTGGACATGTCATATTTCACAAGGGGGAAAAAAAAAAAAATCCACTCTTTTTTCATCAAATGGTCCAAAATAAGAAGATATTTACACATAGGATGAAACTGGGTTTTGATATTTCAGCCATGTCTACCAATCTCCTTGGAATTTACAGGGAAAAAAAAATCAAAAGAGTATATGAACTTCAGAGGAACCATGAAGTTTTGCATAAGCTCAGATTGTGATAAATGCATCCAAGAACATCATCTTGACTAGATGTTTTGAAAACTGTCTGCCAGAAGAAATGTGGCTACAGGTGACATACAAGTACCAGTGACATTAATGATTATAGCACCAATGGGGAGGGTGGGAAAATCTGAGCTGAACCTGAAAAATCTAGTGAATCCATTTCACTCATATCTTAAAGTCACATCAGAACAAGACATAGGTGTCTGCAGTGAGGGTGCATGTCTTCGCCAAAGTGTCAATGCTTCTAGAGTTGCACTCACATGGAAATGATTATGTCTGTCTGCCTTTTGTTATTGGTAATAATATTGAGAAGGTATTAGGTTCTCAAAAACTTTCAAAGGCCTGTTTCTAACTTGTATAAAATCATCATTGTGAAAGAAGGATGTAAATTACTGTTGTTCACTGTAATACAATGAATTGAGAAACATGATGGATTTTTATCTCGCTTTTCTGAAAAAAAATCACTGAAAACTACTTCATGTTCGTGCAGATTTTCCTTGGAAACCTAGATTGTTTTACTCCCCCTGAAGGAACATCAGTAATCTTACCCCAAATCACTGTGTTTTGGAAAAGATTATGGGAATATTTCAAAACAAAGATAAGATCAAAATAAGATCAAAATGAAATGTCTTAGTTTACCAGCCAAGCAGAAATGGTTTACTTAAGGTCAGTCTAATACTAATCTTACTGTGCCTGAGCTAACCTTTTAGGATTATACAAACTGTTTTTCATTGCCTGGCCTTCACTCGTGTATTATTGGGTAGACTTACTAGCAAAATTATATCTCCTAGGTGCTGCTATATTTGTGTCTCTGAGGACAATGGCAGAGCATGATGGAGAAATGTCCTGGTTTCAGCTGGGATGTAGTTAACTGTCTTCCTAGTAGCTGGTACAGTGCTGTGTTTTGAGTTCAGTATGTGAAGAATGTTGATAACACTGATGTTTTCAGTTGTTGCTCAGTAGTGTTTAGACTACAGTCAAGGATTTTTCAGCTTCTCATGCCCAGCCAGGGCACCTGACCCAAACTGGCCAACGGTGTATTCCATACCATGGGACGTCCCATCTAGTTTAGGAACTGGGAAGTGGGGGGGCAGGGATTCGCCGCTCGGGGACTGGCTGGGTGTCGGTCGGCGGGTGGTGAGCAATTGCCCTGCGCATCATTTGTACATTTCAATCCTTTTATTACTACTGTTGTCATTTTATTAGTGTTATCATTATCATTATTAGTCTCTTCTTTTCTGTTCTATTAAATCGTTCTTATCTCAACCCAGGAGTTTTACTTCTTTTCCTGATTTTCTCCCCCATCCCACTGGATGGGGGGGGAGTGAGTGAGCGGCTGCGTGGTGCTTAGTTGCTGGCTGGGGTTAAACCACGACAAGAAAAAAAAGGTTTGATGGGAAAATATTGACCAGTCATACTTCTGGTATATTTTTTCTTGATTTTTTTTTTTTTTAAAGTCTTTTTAATCTTATTTGCCTTCTGTAGTTTGGACATGAGGTTCTAATTCAGGGGGTCTATAAGGGTGAGAATATACCTACCTTGACTCCAAAGCAGCAGAGAATTGCCAGGAAATGATTTATCATTATTTTGAAGTACTAAATGCCAGGCTGAACTGGTTGAAAAACTTTCATGAGTAAAACCTGCACAAAATTAAAAAAACTATTTTGCATACCTGAGCAGATTTGGAGAGTGCTTTCAGATTTCCACCCTGAATTATGTATTTCATATTTGTTCTGATAAAAACCCAGCCCAAACACTCTGTTTTATTGTCCAGGGCTTTTAACCACAGCTTGCCGTCTTGCAAGCTGCCCAAGTGACAGAACACTACCGGGGGTGAAAAATGTGATGATCTCCCTGCTCTGAACATCTTCATTCTCTTCCAAATTACCATAGGAGCATTAATTTGATTGTGTACTTCCTACAGCACTGTTAATTAGTTATCTCATATTAATTATAGTAATTACATACACACCTATCTATAGGACTATTAGGCCGTTCATAGGAAAAAAAACATGAACCAAGATGTTCTTGATGTGGAGCAGCTAATCAGCTAACAGCTGCTGTTGATCCCAGAGCTGCTAGTTAACACTTGAAATACTGTACAAAGGGATACTTTCCAAATTTTAGCTAATAAAAACCTTTTCAAGTCATTGCTAAACAAATGTGTTCTGTCTGTGCGCTTCCCTTCATCTGCTAATATAACCAGGGATCAGAATTAAATACTAATATGACTAAACAGCAGTACGAGAATCATCAAAGGGATGTTGTGAGGACATATTACTAGGGAACAAACATAGTATGTTTTAGCAGAGGAAATTTAGTCTTTGCTAATCTAGGTCAATAAACTTACTTACTTCTAAAACTATAAAATATGAGTAAAAGTGGTTTATGTGCAGTCTATGAGTAGTTTTGCCCTGAGAATCATTGCTGTCCTTGCCATGATTTTATACACTGGGGTGGGTGATGGGAAGAGACAGTCATCCTGCCACATGAGCCATCATATGAAGTCCCCAGAACAGGATTTTCATCAGTGGGCTGGAAAGCAGTGCATCTCGCTCATGTGTGGTTCACAGGGGTGCCCCCAAACTGGCATCCAGAAGGTGACGTTCCTCCCTGTCAGCCGTGAAATGCGTTCCTTTGTTTTACGTAAGAATCTACCAGAACCTGTGGACTTTGTTCATTTGTACATCTCTCTTCTATGGTCCGTTCGGTGGCTAAGATCACAGATCTGGTTCCTGTTCATTCATGTATTATACAAAGATGACCTGGTACAAGAATAATGCATTCTACTCCTGTAGAATTCATGGTCATCAGCTCTCACTGCCTGTGGTGCTTGCAATTATGAGGCACTCGATGACAGATTCACTGATTTTAAGACCACAAGAAACCATTAGATCATCTGCTCTAACTTCCTCTGAATTGCAGGCCAGCAAGTTCTACCTGTGGGCTCTTATATTGATCCCATCAAGACAGCTCTCTCACAAAAGCATTAATGCAGCATTGAAAGCCATGAGGATCCCATATCCTTTTTTTTCTTTTTTTTTCACTGAAAGCTACTCACCTCCACTGCCACAAATGTTAGGCTTCAACTTCCACTCTTTGGTTCTGGTTCTGCTCCCTCTGCTGTGTTACAGCCTCCCATCACACCCCATCTGTCCTTCCAGTGAAGGACATGGACCACAGTCATTTCTTCTCTATATCTTCCCAGCATCGAGTCTCTACTGGAAGGCTTTTTCTGCAACCCTTTTAGTTTTTGTGGCTCTTTTTCTTCTTACAAGGTAATTAAATTGTTTGTGTAAACAAATCGAATCCCCTGCTTTGCTTTCTATGCAAATCAGAGCTCTACCATGATGGAAATCATATTTATACTTATCACTAAATTCATCACACAGCTTCTAGCCTGGAAGCTGCATTGCCTTCCCACTCTCAAGCAGTTGCTGCATTGCCACTATTGCAGACCTTTATTTTTGTGTATTCTCTTGACAGACCTGACAAGAATTACACATGCAAAAAAGCAACATATGGTGTTTGAGGTAAAAAAAGACCACAAAATTGTTTAAGGAAACATGAAATTGTTTGGTTACACTCAGGTCCAAGGCCCAAGTAAATATCCCGGTTGTGTTCCACTGGCTGCCAAGGAGAGCTAGACCAGAACATCTTTAGCTGGATCAGGACTCTACAGTTACTTTAGGGTCTAAATCTGGGTCTAAGCCTGCAATAGGTCTAATTTTTCCTAGGGGAAGAAGTGACAAGAATGACCAGTATGTGGCATCCAGGTCCACAACTTTACCAGTTCCCCCTGAGTTTTGGAAAACATTACAACTTTATGACCCATTGGCAGAACAATTTGTCCTCCTGACTGTATTAGTCCTTTGTTGTAATTTAAACTATTTTGGTTGCTTTTCTGAGAAGTAGATAAATACCATGAGAATTTGATTGTCACCAATTTGCAAAGCGCCCCATCAGCTGATGTTTTCTTTTCAAAAAATACTCAGAGAATGCATCAGAGGAACAAATTTAGTAAATAGCTCAGAATGGTATTGGTCAAGTTGCACACTTTGCTTTAATTATGTCTGAAAGCCTAGCCATTAGCATTATCATTCTTTAAAAAAACAAAAAAAAACAAAACAAAACAAAACCCCAAAAAACTCCTTTAGGAAAAGAAAAGCCTTTAACCTGTGCTGTTTTGGAAAGCAAAAGCACTGATTACAAGGGAAGTAATAGGGAAGAACAGGGAAATTCCAACAAGAATCTATAGGACAGACAAATGTTGTTTGATCCAGGTTTCCTATTCTTTGAAGGCACCTGTTTCCCCCCCCCGAATAGGAAGAAGTTCAGAGTGATTTCAGTCCCATTTTATGTACATACCTCAATTACAGGCTGAAAGGTAGATGGGGTGAAATCTGAGCTAAAAAGATGCATAAGGCTGTTTACACCCCATCAATTTCTTTGATTTCTTTTCAAAGACAGTCCTCATTAAGAAAACTTCGTCTAAGTAGAATATGTTTAGTGGTATTATTCTGGAGCCATAACACTTATCTTCAGCAAAACTAATAACAACTTTAACCAGGATAACTTTCAGAAACGCAACCAGGGGTATACGAGCCTTTTAATTGCTCATGCCAGAGAATGAGTAATGCAAGTGAATGAATGCAGATGTAAAGTAGTCTGTGGGCACCATGTCTGTGGCACAGTTCATGTCATGTAAACTAACTGCCAATCAAAGAGGGGAGAGATTTAGGAGGCTTCATTGGAGAAAAAGATAATTTCAGGTCATTCTCTGTAGGTAATGATTAAAACAAGCATGTATAGGTTACTGACCTGTAGGGAGATTAAAAGAGTATTAAAAAAAAAGCTTTTAAGAAAATTGTTTTCTAACAACTTTTTCTATGTTTATTAATTGTAGCATACCCCTGTCACATTAGATGACCAAAGTAAGCTTCATTGACCTTGCCTCAGATGTCTGTAGTAAAGGGAGGATAGTGTCTACAAGGGTTAGCATCATCAGTGGTTAAGGTGAAGCTGCAGACTACAAAAAGATTTCTGGGTAAATATAAAAAAATGTTAAATAGTTTCAAATTCCACATTTATTGTCATTGGAGAATTGCACTAGTGTCCAATGTTGTCTCAGGATATTGACAAACCAGGTTTGTAGGCAGAAGTACTCCCTCGTACTACATCCATTGATACATTCAAGAAAAACAGATGGTCTTTTGAGTATACAGGATCTGAAGAATAACATGTGTGCCCAGCAGTTATTCTGTTTTCCATGAGCATGTCAGCTGGAGAAACTATAAGATAAGATTATGACCTATATCCCCACAGGATATAAGGTTCTCCTTGTAAGAGTTGCATCATAAAGTTTCCACAAAGAGATCAACTATGAATTTTATCCAGAGGTATAAAAACAAAGGTGGTGAAGTGGTCTGAAAACCCCAGGTAATTTCAGCGTATTGGTTTACATAAATATTGTTCTTAAACAGTGAAGTTTAGGTGAAGGTTGCCTCTGAATACACTAAAAAGCCACCGCAAGTGTTAATATCTCACTTAACAGAGTCTGAGTGTTTAACTGGTTTTTAGATGCTAAACATCCGTATGTGAGTTAATTCTCACCCATAAGCAAACCTGTGGACTTTCAATAAAGTTTTGATTGACTGAGAGGATCTGAATTCAAGGATTATTTCTGAGAAATCTAGGATTCTTTATAGATGATGAATTTAGGTAGATTTATTAGATGCTGAAATAGTCATTACCAAAAGCAAGAAGTTGTAAAACGTTTTTCAACAAGCAAGTAATCTGATACTCAGCCCTTTTCTTCTGAGCGAGTAGTCATGTCTTTCCTTCCAAAGGACAAAATTTTCAACTTCCTATAAAAGATACAAATGGAACAGGAAAGAAATGGGTGAAAATAAATTTCCATTCTGTTCTCCCATCTATCACTGACTTCCTTTATGTTTTGAGGTAAGTCTCTTAACCACACATGCCTTTTTTTTCTGATAACGAAATAACTAACGTACTTTGCAGCAAGATATGAGGCAGCTTGAACCAAGCGAATGCCTTGTCTGTGTCCCGCGATTCCCCAGGCATACCTGACCACGAGTCCTGAGTAACCTCTCATTCAGGTACCCTCCTCTAACACCCTCCCTTCTCAGTCAGTGAGAAACTTTTGAAGGAGTAAACTGACATTATGACATTCGCCAAATTTCAGTTTTGTTCAGCCAATTAACGGTAGCTTCAATCTTGTATTTCAATTGATTAGGCTAAAATTACCATAGTGAATTTCCATCCTGGAGGGTATAAAAGCCCTCAGACACTGAGTATATGTGTATCTCATGTATCTCTCCAGACTGAGCTGCTGTAGCTAATACACTAAAGAAAAGGTTATGTGAGGCAAACTGAATTAAAAAAAAAAATAAAAAATTGAAGATAGAAATGTTAAATAGGTTGCTTTAAACTTGTTAATAGAAATGGTAAAGGGTGGGTTTTTTTTCTCCTTCTAATAGTAGTGAACGCCTTTCTGTAAGTGGCTTCTTGCAGATATTAAATGTAGCAAATACAGCAGGGAGTGCTTTTGAAATAGCTGATGAATTGAAACAGTGGGAAGAAAAAGGAATAGGAATGGGATGGGGGATAAGATACTTCAGACTTAATATATTGCAGACAATGAGATAATTCTATGGGCCAAAAATATCAATCTGCAGACTATGGTTTTACTTCACAGAATGCAGAACTCCATCCTCAAAGCAAATAAAAATGCATCCTCTGACATTTGCATGTTTTATTTTACTTTTCCACATGAAAAACAAACCCCACTTGCAATCCCTTTAAAAAAAAAAAAAAGTAGGAGAGACTGTAAGCTATACAAAGGGAATGTTGTCTGCTGTGGAATCGTGGATTTAAGAGAATAAACAATAAACCCAGGACCAAAGCCACCGGACAGAAACCATTCCCAAAGCTTCCTTGTGGTTTAAGCAGCATGGAAGGTTTCCATTCATCAGGGAAACTTCCTAGCATGATTCTGTGTCCTTCCAATCCAACCAGAAGGAGACCGGGATGGCTAGAAATTTTTCAAACTTCCATTATAGAACACAAAGGGAGGAAAAAACTTAAGTGGCTTTAAAAGTTGATGAAGCTTAAAAATTCAGCCTAGGTTTCTTCTGATTTCAAAAGTACCTTTCATTCTTAAGAATAAATAGGAGTATAATTTAGTGTAAGAATAGGAGTGCTGATCTTACACCACCCTACTGTTCTGATGTAGGTCCTCAGTTTAAACAGTTTAAATAGAGTTTAAACTCAGTTTGAAGTTCCTTTGGGAATGATCCAAAAAAAAAGGAGAGTAAACTGACAAAGACAGCAGCTTAATAAAATATTCAAAAAAGGTCAGATGTCCCTATCTGCTAAAACATTTTTCACATGGGATTATTAGCATTAGTATTAATGTTAGTGTTAGTGTTGTTTGGTTTTTATCCCTGACATTCTGCTGCTCACTTGTGCCTGTTGACTTAATAGTAGTGAACAACATAAATGAACTTCTCCTTACAGGGACACTATAACAAGACCCTAAAGAAGCATTTCAGGTTTTTATGAACTGAAGGAAATTCCAGATAGTTACAAACCTTGACATTTTTTTTCCCACATTTTCACTGCACTGAGGCTGGATAAAAACTACTACTTTTGAATCTAGCCACATCAGCTGGTTTTATACGATCTTTCATCTCAGAAAATGATCAATACACCCTTATTATATGTACTTCAGAGTATGTGTGTGGTTACAAAAGCTGGGTTTGTATGGTGAACTGCACGTGTCTGAGGCCATCGTCATGTCATTGTGAAAAAGCACAAAACTTGCCTTCTACCCCTAGGAAATCATAAAATCAGGGAGGGGGAAGGACTAGATTTTGACAGGCCACCTTGTTTCCCCACTTGCCAACAGTGCTGATCTCTACAGCCAAACTGTCTGCCAAATGATTGTTTGCTGTTGGTTTTTACAGGTTTTCCTGACAAATGCCAAATGATTGTTTGCTTTTGACTTTTACAGGTTTTTCTGACAAATAAAAGAAAAAGAATATTGTATTTTTAAGTCAAGATGTAGGACTTTCCTAGTGGTATATAGAAGTTCCTAAAAAGGAACAGGATATAACCTTGAAACAGTTTCTGGTTTGGTTTGGACAAAGAATTTTTTCTTGCAATTTTATTCAAGGTTTGCTTTATTCTCACAGAAGATTCTGTCTCAGTGACCAAGGCAGTAAAAATCTGATGTATCTATTTCTTCTTGGGAATTATTTGGCTCAGTTTTACAAACGTGTGGAGGAACAAAAGTATTAACTGACATCTTAATATGATTAAACATAATCACATAGCTACAATGAAAAATGCCATTTCTGAAACTCTCTTGGAGAAGAGCACATCCTCAGACCAACACTACCTTTTGACAGTGCAGGTCCATACTTTCAACTTACATATAATGAGGCCATTCCCCTGAAGCTGATGGAGTTTCTTTAATTTTCACCCATAAAAAAAGTAACCCCTTTTCCCCCCTTGTCTTCTTGGGTCACAGGAATAATTTTCTTTTTAGAGCATACCTTTCCTGTTGTTCAAATGATTTCACATGCTCTGTTTCACCCATCTCAGAAATGTATCATTAGCCATTACAGGCATTTTCAGTGCGTGGGTGGGCTGTGTGCCTAATGTTCATCTGTTAATATTCACACTATCTTCTATAGAGTTCCTGCCATGTTGGTAAAATCTGCTTTGAATACCATTAATTCCAGCTTATATTTGGAGGTGTTTTTCAGTTGTGTCTGTCCTTTATAAAAATAATGCCGTATTTCATTCTGTGGTTGCTGCACAGGGCCTTTGTGCTGCAGACTATGGCAATGGGGTTTGCAGTCTATTCAGCTTCTGGATGAAAGCAGCATACACTGCTTGTTTACTCCCGACCTGCCTCTTTAGGTGACATCCTAACTCCAAGAAACTCAAATAAGATTTTTTCCATTTGCTTTAGCAGAGATGGGTTTTTGCTAGTCATTTGCTTCAGTGATGATAAAGAATTGCTCAGGCATAGGAGAAAAATAAATTATGTGTTGAGAGAGAACCAAGGGTGATGATACCACAAGATAGTTAAATTGTCATCATCATATCACATGATGTCATTAAAACTGTGTGATCCTTTCTAAGCAGCTTGGTTTGGAGCCCTCTCCTCTCCTCTCCTCTCCTCTCCTCTCCTCTCCTCTCCTCTCCTCTCCTCTCCTCTCCTCTCCTCTCCTCTCCTCTCCTCTCCTCTCCTCTCCTCTCCTCTCCTCTCCCTTCTCAGATTCTCCATTTCATTAAGGGCATATGAACAAACAACACAAGGTTCCTTCAGGTTTAGAAAAAGCTCAGAATTTGTCTTGGAAAGGAAAGAATATGATTGTGGATAAATTGGATGTATTCTTCTCCACCACCTACTAGGCCAGCTTCTTTCTTGCCTCTGGGAAATGATGATACCTCTTAGATGCTAAACAATGTGAAGAAGAGATATACTATGTTTGATATTTCTCTAATGAAAAAATAACTAAAGAGTCAAGATGGAAATAGAATGGCTGAACATGTCATCCTGGCCTTTTATTTTGAGATTGTTACAGAGAAGGAACAGAGACGGACTGTCCTGTTGTACACTGCAATGCTAATTAATAAGACACGATTCCTCACCTGTTCTCCTTCTTGTCTTTCAAGCTGGCATTAATATTATATGTATCGGCTTTTTCATATTTTTTCAATGACAGGACAACAGCTTGCGTGCAAGTATCCATCCACATTAAGTAGTCCTTGCTTCATCTTCTCTGCTGAGCACCTTGGTTTCCTTTCTGCCTTCCAAGTTGCTTTTCTGCTTCTCCAGCACCATTGCATCTTGGTTTCCATAGCCTAATACCAGTGAGCAGGGCTTGGCATTGACAGTAGACAGTTCTGGATCGGACCGTTCCAGAAGCTGTCAAGACACACACCTGAGATCCAAGGATATGACATTGTTACAGAAATCCAAGTCTGTTCTGGGTTCTGCACAGCAAAGACTTTCTTCAATCTCTGTCAGACCATGTGGGTAATCTGTAGTGTTCACCTACCACCTTGGATGCAATATTTAATTCTGTAAAATAAAGGTAGAATGGATTGCATGGAGAAGGGATAATGGTGCTTTTGGTCACTGAGTCTGCATTGCTAACTTTTGCCAGACTGCTCTGCAAGTCACTCAGAGAAACACTCAGCGTGGATTAGATACACAGTGAGTCATACGCTTCCACTTCCAACAACATAATATGACCTTCATTTGAAAGCCAAAAAATTCTCATTGTTTGTACTTCAGGAATACATTATTGCAGTGTTATAGTTGTAGTTATAAGTAGATTTTTCCAAGAACACTCATTGATGTGACTCAACGCTCATTGGTCTGACTCTGTTCCTAATTACATCAATGGGAAGGGATTTTGATCAGAACTGTGAATTTTCTGAAGGATAATACATGGTTCATTTTGGTAAATGGGATATACCCCTCTGCCCTTGACTGCAAATATATTTTTTCAGCATGCTTTTGGCTGTGTGACAAAAGGTTTACTAGGGAAGAATTGTACCTTTTCAATATTTGTGCAGAATCCTGCAAATGAATTTCCCATTAATAAGACTGATATGTTGCTGCGTTATAAATATTTACTGTTAATAGTGTAAAATAATCAAGGTGCTAAAAACATCTATGTTTTCTCTTCATAAGATTCGTTTCACATTTTGATTTCCTTCAGGGGACTTTTAATATTTTTGGAAAAGACTTTCTTTATTTTGGTTGCTGGTTTGCTTTTCGCATGACAGGCTTCTGTTTTATCCTCAGCCATTCTATGTAGCAGATGTAAAAATAAGGACAATGTCTGACACATGAGCTCTTTAAAGTTTGTGGTCTTCATGTTTGTGGCTAAAAGGAGTAGGTCAATCTGAGTTTCGAGTTGTATTTTTGCCACCCTGGTCTTCACTGCCTCATCAGGGTCAAGTTTTAAATTAGGTTGAATGATGGCATGACTGTCCATGGCTGGACAAGAGGAAAACATCATTCACAAGGTTTTATGCTTGTTTGGTTTCATAAAGGGAAACAAAAATTTTCTTCCAAGATGTATTTCTCTTTAACCTTTCTAAAATTGCTATGGGAAAATGATCATGTCCCCTAGGAACCTGCGAATAACATACAATATTGTCAGATTATGCATTACTTTGTTGAGAAAGAGTACCGTTGATGAGACAAGAACTGAACACTACCCTGTAGTTATTTCCATCTAATCTTTCTTTCATCCTTCTAGGAGCTTTCTAGAAGCAGAATCTCCCATAGCCCAGTATTGTTCCTTACACAAACCTCCAGATGCTTGATGAGATTAAGAACCTACACTAAGAGGTTTATTATTTATCATAAAATCTGATGTATCAATGGTGATACACATATATTTTTAATTTTTAATGATAGGCTTGTTATTCCTATCAAACTTTAAAGAATTCTGTGATAATGAGATCTAACCAAGTGAGTTTAGGAAACTTCCAGGTCGGATTTTGTTTATTTGGTTATTTTTGGATATCATCTACCCTTGTGTCTTGACTGGAGGTCTAACCCCTTCTTAAGATCTGACCCTGTGACAAAAATTTCCTAAAGTATTCATGTGCCGCCAGAAGAACAAGTGGATACATGATAATTTCTCTTTCCAATCTGCAGATATGGAGATATGAAAGGATATGTACCTAAGTGTTCTTTAGCTGATGCTGATAAAGCCAAGGAGAATGTTAAAGACCTAAAGCACATATTTTGACTATGCTTACATGGGAGGACAGAGGGAATCCTGTCTTCCATGGGGTTACCCCCATTGCAGATAGCAGTAAATGACAGAGAGCAGTTCCTGCAGAGCTTCCCAAACTGTTCTTGCTTACATGGGCAATGCCATTGTTAGCCAAACTCCCTACAGTTACATCACATTTGTAGCTCGCCTAAATTCAGATTGCCTACAGTTCCCATCTGTTGTTGCTCTAGGAGACACTGCGACCTCCCTGGGATGGAATCCCACCACAAGTCTGCCCAGGGCTGGGTGGATGAATCACCATGAGGACAGATGGGATGCCTGGAGGACCAGAGGGCAGGCACAACATATGATACCCCACTTGATGGTGCATTAAAGCGGAGGAAGGTCTTGGAGTCTTCTTCGTGTTACAGAGTGCCTTATCCATTCTCATGCTGAGGGCTTTCCTTTTCACTTGTGACCCCACTCTGCCACCTTCACCTATGCAGCCTGGAGCTGCCGTGGCATTTTTACCCTCGCATACCTCACGCTGTTGTTCTTGCACATTGTTCTCATGACCTTGTACTTGCAAATCCTGAGACATATTGATTTAGTCAAGTTTCTCCTGGAAGCAGTTGTCACTGATGTCAGAATGACTCTTTTCTTTCTCCCCCTTTTCCTGCCTTTTGTTTTGTAGCTTTTAGTATATAACTTTATAGTAGAAAAAAAGACGACCCAATGAATGACTTCAGTACATAATTATCACTTCAACAGCCAATAATCATTATCCAAAACTATGTATGCACAAAGTTTAGTGGTTAGTCAGTGCACAACACGTAATCAAAGCTTGTTCCAGGGAGTGCTAGTAGGATCATAGGCAGGAAGCATCAACTAGGAGATTGTGCAGGGTGTGATGGATGAGGAAATATCTGCTGCACTGGAGAGGACATCCAGAAGATGTTGTCCATCTGGGAGATATGACTGTTTTCCATCCTGGCTGGCCACTGGGGAGAGTTTTCACTTTTCCATTCTCTCTCTTGCTCTCTTTCTTTATCCCCTGAGAGTAACTGTATGGTTTGAGTCAATGTGTGCCATCAGCTAGAGATCCCACAAATAAAACTTTGTCTATGAAGGCCTCCCCCATCTTTCTTTGTGCAACCCTTTCAGCATCCCAATAGGTTCAAGCTAAGACCAAATCCAAACACGAAACTGTGAAACAAAGATCCAGATAATCAGCCCATTCTGCCCCAAGCATGGCTTGGAAATGTTTGCATTTAAAACACAGTGAAGAGTGAGCTGGGGGAAATCCTTGTGTGATTTTGATGGATTTGGTCCTTGTTTGAGACTGGGACAAAGCCACAATCAAATTCAATGTTAACAGCAATTTATACCACTTTTGCATCTATCAAGCCTTAAGCTTTATATTTGTGCTTCTGATTCATGCTCTTGAGGATGTACAATTTGCAGGGCTCCTGACAATACATCCTATGGGAAAAAAAAAATAAAAATCCTTTCTTTTCTTTTCCCTCATTTTTAAAAAACTGTGGTTAAGATGTGTATTGCTGAGTGCCCAATAGTTGTCAACGTTTTTTTCTGTTATGCAAGATATATTCCTAACCTCTCTGAATCTATGGAAATAGCAGTGTGTGCTCAAACTATTTATATCTCTGAACACATCATTTTTCTTATCAAGTTGTCATTGCATTTGCTGAGCTCCTTGACTGGTTATTGCAGACAGAGTAAAAATACTCAGCTGCCAGGTATGCCTTAAAACTATATATATATATATATACAGAAAAACAATAATAGCAAGTTGTTCTAATATTCCACACTTCTTGCCCTACTCCTGCTGATTACTGACAGTGCTATTGTATTTTTGAAGATATATTTAATTATATTTTTAATCTGCCAGCTGTAGTGTGATGCATTAGAACATTTTTGCCAATGAGGTTTTTTCTTTGCAAATATGTTCTATCAATGTGATCTTGACGAGTAATCTTGTAGGGTGGTAAGAACATTCTGCACATCAAATTGGCCACCCATTCATGAGCTACACTACATGACGCTTGAACTTTGATATAGATATTAACAATCTGTGTCAATATAGTAGCCTGTGGCTAATTGGAAAGAGAATACAAATTTGCAAGTACTAAAAGATCTGTTCCACAGATATTCCTTACTGACTGTCTTTTACATTGAGTTGATCATCAGAGATAGCACAGTGAAAATTCTCTTAGACAACCATATTTGCACTTGCTATCACCATATGCTAAGTAGCTTGTGCAAATGTTACTCCTACGCTGAATAAATCGCCTGGCTAATTATTGTATTAACTGTTTATGGTCTGAATTTGCATTCTGTCTTTCGTTCATTATCATTTCATGGTTCTTAATATTTCCCTGCTTGATTTGCTTCCTCACAGATTAGAAATCTCTTCCTGAGTCTGACATGGAAATCTCTGCTATGATAACATAATCACTGTTTCAAAATGCATAAAAGTAGAGATTTCAGTAATCAGATATGCAAAAAAGTAAAATCATATTCTTTCTTTAACTAAACTGTGTTATTTATATATTATCAACTAGCCACTCTGTTTTTGCTGCAAAGTCTTTTGTCTTGCAAAACGAAGCAAATTCTACTAGACGGTTTAGGTGCTTGGCAGATCTGTGAGATAATGATAGCTGTAGCAATCACTGGCCACAGCTGAGCTGCACTTCAAAGGAGCAAAAACTTATTGACTGGAATGAAAATATCAAGAAATAACTTCAGATTTGTTCTCACTGATCAGCATCTAGTCTGACATTTTACCAGACTTAGCTAATTGCTTATTCCATTAAAATCAATAGAAGTTTTGCCTTTGTGGCCACCAAGATCAAGACTTGCCTATGAATTGTGTTAGTGCTGTCTGGGTTATAAATCTTTCCTGACAGGTGCACTACTATACAATATATCAGGGATTGGTAGAATTTAAAACAAATAGTATATTTTATTTTATGTCCTCATTACCTACCAATAAGCCTTTCAACTTGACTGTTACTTTTGTTGTTTTAAAGTCTATCTTCCAACAAGGCATCTGCTCTTGGTTGGGAGACAGAACATTTTTCTTGTCACTATTTTCCAATAGTTCAACATCCTTACTCTTAAAAGAAAATGTCTGACTCTTATTCAGTTTCATCTGGTTGAAGCTTTAAACTTAGTGGTTGTATCTTTTTGAGAATAAAGAACCTTTTGGCACACAGCACACTTTCTCTTCATGGAGATATTGCACATTGTAAAGATGTTGCCTCTCATTCTTGAGAAGCTAAACAAATCAAGTTCTTCAAGTCTCTTGGTGTAAGGCATCTCCAGCCCTTAAATCACTGTTGTTGATGTTTTTTCAAAAAACCCAAGCTAAATCACTGCACTGTAGTAGTATTAGTCTCAGTGCAGAATCCTTACAGATCCCACAAGTCGATCTCTTGTTTACAGGTCAAAAGACTGAATTAACAGCTTGGGTCCAAGATTTGCCCCAATTACACTGACTCGCTAAATTCTTTCAGGTGTTGCTCTCCAAGATATAGTTTTTCTTTTTATAGGTATGGTTTTCGTTGCCTGTTCCTCATTTTTTAACACTGTGCTGGCTGTGCCTAAACACTTGAATCCAATTTAGCTCAGTGGGCTATGTTTTATTTGCAAACTGATTTGACTTCATGACAATTTCCCATGCTTTCAGTCATGACGTCACCTAGGCTAGTCCTTGCAAATGTGTTTCCTCTCTTCTTCCTCCCCAGGCTGACGATAATTCTCCACTGAACTTCTTTCTGAGGAAAGACAGTTAGCTAGTTCTCAACCCACCTAATGTGCTTTCTTGACAACTTTTAACCAGAAGGTAGTGAAATACTAAATCCCACACTTTTCAGAAATCTTAGTATGTTTGCAGTTTTCAAGCCTGTCATTTCAAAAAATGAAAGGTTTTCTTTTGATTGCATTGACTTTCCTGGGGAAAAAAAATGTATTGAACGCCATTAATCACCTTCCCAGACTAATCATTTAGGAATTTATACCAGGATTAGCTTTTCCTTGAATTTTTTCTGGGACAGATATCAGGCTAATTGTGTCCATAGTATCCTACACAACCTTGCTTCCCCTCTCTGAATCAGAGCACAGTGCTAGGATTCATCCAGCCTGCCGGTATTTTCCCTCTGTCCCTATCTATTCCTGCTATCTATTAAAAATCCAGAGCATGAACTAGAGATGTCCTCCATCAGCTCACATAGAATCCATCCGTGCAAGTATCCTGGACCGCTGATTTAAAATTATTTATCTCTCAGAGATGTTTAACACCCTCCACGGCTACTAATGGACTGGAAAATACTTTATCATGTTTATATGATTCAAATACATCCTCCTGCTTCTTTCAAGATACAGAACAGAAATATTGAATAAACACATCTGTCATTAAAAGTTCTGCCACCCCCCTAAGCATCAGAATTTTATTATAGCTATTATTCAGAACCTACCTTATTCCAGCTAGTCAGAGTTTTTGCTCTTTTGCTGCCTTAATTTCCTACAACCTATAACTTCTCCTCGTAGTTGATAGCTGTTGCTTCCCTTTTCTGTTTGCTAAATATTGCCTTTTAATTTCTAAGTGCTGCTTCCAGTCTTTTGTTGAGCCTGGAAGGGTTATAACTAATGTTGTCCTCTCTTTTAGATGTGTATTTATGACATTTTAGGTACTTCAGTTCTTTTTAAAGAGCTCCCAGATTTTATCTGTTTTTTTCTAACACTTTTCTCCTAATATATTTCCTTTCATTTTTTTTCTCTAATCTAAGATTATGTATCTGTTTTGACTGATAAAATATATATGGATGGTGGAGAGGTGACACCGGCCTGTTGCCCTGCAAATATTTCCTAGTCTGGTGTGTAGTTCAGGTCTCTGAATGCTGGAGTATTTACACCACTGCTTAGTGGATAAATGTATAAATTGATCTACAGAGGAAATGATGTGGTTTGAGGGAAGAGACTTTAAGTCCTACCAGATCCTCTCCCTCTCAGCTAGAATTTGCCCATTGAGGTGCACACAGCTCCAGCCATGAGACATGGGGTAGCTGTGAAGCTCTTGTACCTAGATTAGATTCAGAAAATCATTTGGGAGGTGGCTTTTTTGATTGTTTAACCTAGTTCATAGAATGTATAACCTTGTTTCACAAGGCAACCAACAACTTGGAGTACACTGATTAATTTTTTTTTAATCCATAAACATAAATCAAAATTTCTTACCCCTGAAACTGGACAAAATGCTTTTGAGCATGGGTCTTTTTTCATTGTTAAAAAAAGGTCTATTATGTTTTAAAATTATAGATATGTTTTACTGCTGGCTACCCGAGAGTTAACACATCTATTTTCAACAAAGAATTTGTCTTGCACTGAGCATGGAAGCAGTGCATTACCCACTTACCCACTCCTTGTAAGCTCTAGATGAGGTGTATTTGCTGTGATGTCCATGAGGAATTGGCCAGCATATGATGGTTTGGTTCTGAATCAGCCATGGACCATTAATTTCTTTTTTTTTTTGCTTGTAAATAGAAAAGTCATTGCTTTCAGTAAGGCATCAACTTGTTCAGTAGCTACCTGTGTAATCTTCCTATATTTGCTGCTGTCATCCTTCTTGCTTACATTCCTGCTACTGTTATTTATGGTCAGCTACTATCTTATTAGCTTGTTAGAATAGGGGGTTTATCTTCTCATGTATTTGTATAGCACCTACAGTGACAAGAACCATGATCCTGACATGCTATATAAATAACAGCAGGATCCCTTGCTGTTGAGATTGTAGATATTGGTTAAGGCCTTTAAAAGGAGGCTGAGGGGCGACCTCATTGATCTCTACAGCTTCCTGAGGAGGGGACGTGGAGAGGGAGGTGCTGAGCTCTTCTCCCTGGGATCCAGTGATAGGATACGTGGGAATGGTTCAAAGCGGCGCCAGGGGAGGTTTAGACTGGACATTAGGAAGCATTTCTTTAATGAGAGGGTGGTCAAACACTGGAACGGGCTTCCTAGAGAGGTGGTCAATGCCCGAAACCTGCCAGTGTTGAAGAGGCTTTTGGACAATGTCCTTAACAACGTGCTTTAATTTGGTCAACCCTGAATTAGTCAGGCAGTTGGACTAGATGATCATTGTAGGTCCCTTCCAGCTGAAAGTCTATTCTCTTCTTTTCTCTTCTCTTCTCTTCTCTTCTCTTCTCTTCTCTATTCCTAAATATATGCCAAAGCTATATTTGGCCACCTGTAATATGGGTGGTTTTGTCTACAGTTTCTTGAAAAGGCGAATCAAAGCCTACCAGTGATTCCAACAAGATTTGGGCCAAGTCCTGCAGAAATACACAGGACGAGGGTATTAACAAATGGCAGTGCTGGTCCAGTGTGGGTCCCTTTCCTCCAGGCACTTGTTTAATGTGAGGTTGTTTCCATTAGAAGGGTCGAAGTAAGAAAAACACCTCACAGTCATCAGAGACCTTTTCAGATTTCTTTGCAGAGGTGGCAGAAAACATGCCATTTCAGTTTATTAATCTCTCAAAGATGTGGCCTTGAGAACAAACTCTTGTAATGGTCTTTGCACAGGGTCTGACCTTACATCTCCCAACAATGCCAGGAGCTCTCTTCCTACCTGCTCTCCAACAATCCAATACCTGATACCTGGCCATCCGTTCCTTTGCCATCAGGCATCTTGTCAGGAGAAAAATAACAACTCACAGCAGCACCTGTCTTACAAGGCACTAAATCTCAGTAACTGAGATGTCTCTGAGTCTGTGATCTATAAAAAACTGAGCAGGCATTGTTAAAAAATAACCAATTTTGTTTTAAACTACTGGTATGATAGTCAGATGGTTTCGGGAGTATGTTACTGAAGTTGAAAGGTCTATACATTTTGCAAATCTCACAAAGTATTTCTGAGTCCCACAGCATGCTTACAAATCTCAAAACAGTTTCACCAATTAAGGCAAGGAATCCCAAATGAAAAACTCCAACACTTTCACTTGCAAATCCTGACTTTCTTTCTACAGTACAGGGATAAGGAAGGATTTACAAAGCCCGTACTGTCAAGTACTGAAGCAATTTTGATTCTCAATATGCGTTGTGGCTATGTTTGAAAGAATGAGCAAGCAGAAAGTTACTGACATGACCTCAAAGCTGCACAGAGTAAAATCCTTCCAGTGGAAAGGAGAAGGAACAGAGGAGGAAGTTGAACACTGCCCATGATGATTTTTCCTCCCAGTGATAAGAGTAATTATTTGTCCACTCATTGGTCAGGGTAAGATCAAGGAATAATGATATAGACCTCCTTAAAGCTGTTAAAACTGATGCTGTTATTCCCCACAAATAAGAATAGAATAGAATAGAATAGTTGCAGTTGGAAGGGACCTACAACAATCATCTAGTACAACTGCCTGATCATTTCAGGGCTGTCGTGGTTTAACCCCAGCCAGCAACTAAGCACCACGCAGCCGCTCACTCACTTCCCCCCTACCACAGTGGGATGGGGGAGAGAATCGGGAAAAGAAGTAAAACTTGTGGGCTGAGATAAGAACAGTTTAATAGAACAGAAAAGAAGAAACTAATAATGATAATGATAACACTAATAAAATGACAACAGTAGTAATAAAAGGATTGGAATGTACAAATGATGCACAATGCAATTACTCACCACCCACAGACCAACACCCAGTTAGTCCCCGAGCAGTGATCCCCTCACCCCCACTCCTCCCAGTTTATATACTGGTCATGATGTCACATGGTGTGGAATACCCCTTTGGCCAGTTTGGGTCAGCTGTCCTGGCTGTGTCCCCTCCCAGCTTCTTGTGTCCCTCCAGCCTTCTTGCTGGCTGGGCATCAGAAGCTGAAAAATCCTTGACTTAGTATAAACACTACTTAGCAACAACTGAAAACATCAGTGTTATCAACATTCTTCTCATACCTGACTCAAAAACACAGCACTGTACCAGCTACTAGGAAGACAATTAACTCTATCCCAGCTGAAACCAGGACAAGGGCTGACTGAAGGTTAAAACATATTATTGTTAAGTGCAGTGTTCAAATGTCTCTTAAACTTAACAGAAGGGATGTTAAGTACCATAGTTTGGGGTATATTTTTCACTGGATCTGTGAAACACATAGTCTCAAAGGATCTCTAAATCAGAATCCTGAATTGCAGAAAAAGACTTTTCCCCAAGTTATCACTAATTTGAACGACAGTAGTATGCAACATTCAGTTTACTTTTAAACTTGATCATTATTGTTATGTAATTCAGTAAATATCCATTAAATTGTGCATACTGTTGATCCTTGGCCTATTTCAGACCTTTGTGTTGTTTATTTCCCAGAAAATTTTCTTAAACTTTCAATTAGTAGACTTAGTTCGTAAAAAGTGAAGCAAATTTTATACTTGTTCACTTGAATCTGCATGAAAGCTATCAAAAGAATTTATGTCTGCCTGATTTTATTTTTTTTTTCTAGTGCAGCTATCTGTATATTTTCAGGCATATTCAGTACAGGTATGTACTACTCATTTTAAACCATCACTAATAAAGATGCCACAGATACCATAGGCCCTGCTCAGGTGACTACACCAATGTGCCTAGCACTGTTCAAGATGCCCCAGCTATCCTGCCTGCCTTCCCATTTCTGCTGCAGAAGGACATGGGGCTCCTGTAAGACTGTTGCCGTATCTGCCAGGTCAGCGTGGATGTCTCAGATCTCCTGGGTATCTCTGCTGCTGCAAGACATCCGCGTGGGGCCAGCTGAACTGAACCTCAGATCTCAAACCCTATAATGGGAGTGAAAATATCTGACACAGATGCGTGACACTGAAGACGCCTAACTTAGATGTTCAATCTGGAACTCAGCTAACCTTATATGTTTCCATTTATTTAGATTAAGTCCATCAAAATTTGAATTTAACTGGAAAAATATAGGGAATCCTAAAATAGAAGATCATCAGTAGGACTTATTCCAATACATCCAGTCAACCAGCACAGCTTGAATGCTGGATTTCAATGACAAATTTTAGATGCATGCATGAAAAACACATCAGAATATTACCAAGTGTTGAAGAAATTCATTTGTTCACAGATACACCCTCAAATTATTCATCACGTGATTTACACGTAATTTTGAAAACTTCAGTCCTTAAGCCAGTGGGTTCTGACATCTTGTGGATACTTTACATGGAATCTATACTGTATTTTCAAGAATTTCAATTTATACATAGATTCCTCTTGCTAATAGCCATGGTACTGACCCCTTACCAATGTACACAAAATTTGACTGGTGTAGAGATGATCCCACCAAAATCCTGGATCCCTGAGAAATGTTAAGTCACTTGCTCATCCTCGTGGTGGAGATGCCAGGTGATGATGATTTTAATGTTAATATTGTGAAGTGAATCATTCTTCCATATTGTGATAACATATGGGATGAACCACTTCCAGAAAGCCAAGCCAAAGGGGTCCAGCACTGCTAGTGAAGTTTAAGGACTTTATAGCTATTCAGAGAATACATGTTACCATACACCAAAATATGCACTCTATTAGACAGTAGTGTTTCATACCGGTAGTGCAGAGGGATAGGTCTTAACAGTGAATCTGTCTGCCCTCAAGTATGCGAGAGGTCATGAGATCCCCGACTGTTTAATTCTGTCAGTAGTTTCAGAATAGCTTGCCTACACTTCTTGCTTGTGAAGGTCAGCGTACAAGGAAGGTTTAAAGGAAGGCAAGAATGCAGTAGTTAGCAGTGCAAGTAATTCCTCCTTGCCCTCACAGGCAACCAGTGCAATTCCTGATACATGGAATTAATACAGTATCATATACAAGTAGCAATCTGGAGCATAAGCTCAAAAAAGAAATACATTTTATTTCCTTATACTTGATCACCTACCATTTTGATAAATCTTAAAGTATTCCTTTAGGGAAGAGAGGTATAATTTACTCTTGTAAAAGCATTTCTTCCCTTGTATTGTACAATAATCTTCAGACATTCTCAGCAAGATTAAATAAATGTTATTTTTAATAATGAATGACTAAGTACCAACATGGTAAAAATCAAGGTAACTGATGTATTATTCAAGTACATGTTCCACAGCTATTTGAAGCCAATCAGCTTATTGATCTTATCTAGCTCAATGGCTTTGGATCAAACTTTAGTATTTACAAGGAGCTTTTATTTGCAAGGCATTTAGAAACAAGTTCAGATAAGAATTTGCAAGTGGCAGGAATGTTCAGCCTACCGATAAATTTAAGCGAACAGACAATGCATAAATAAACATTTATAGGTCAATGTTTATCATATTACATAATGCAACTTTGTAGAATTTTCTGTTAATAGATTTTTCATCACAGCTATATCATTTAAAAAATGTTTTTACTTATTGCTTAATATCCAAACCGGCAGGGAATTAAACAGCAGTAGCAAAACAAAATGCTGTTATTTGATTAAAGAAAATTATCTTCTAAGAATTTTTTTATGTTGCCGCAGTGTTCCTACTGGTGTTATATTATGCCAAAAATATAAGGCTGAACTAAGAATTTTGCTGAACAGCATTAGATGGCAGTCTTGGATGTGTTGTACAATGAGCATCAAAAGTACCAAAATTCAGAAAAATAATATGCTGGATTAAAAGCTGCTTCTGCGGTTGTACTTGGCATCCTTGTTTAAATGGGTTTAGATCCCATAACTTCTGTTGGCTGTCACAATAATAAAGCTCTGGTCTGAATAGCACAAAAAGAAACATTAGAATAGAATTTTTTCAGACCCACTGGAAAAATATTCTTTAGAATAATGAGGATATTTCTTTTTTTTTGATTGTTATTTGAGTAAATGGCTGTAGGTACTTTTCATGGGCTTTTCTCTAGCTTTCTTTGCTTTTGTAAATAGCCATATAATCTTTTAAGGCCTTCAGAGACTTTTCTGCTACAGCTCCCTAGAAAATCCTATAAATATCAGCCCATTGAAACTGGCTCTTTCCTTTGAAATTGTTTTCCTCAAAGTTGTTCATAGTCCCCAGTCCTGAGATACAACAAAAGGACATGCAGAGGATAGATGAAGAGAGCAAAGGCAGCCTCACATCGCATTTTCTTTTGTGTGTAGTCTCCTCCAATTACGGCAGCTGCCAATGTCTGTTCTAGCATCTGGTCATCACATATGGTTTCTGACCATAGCTCCTTATCCTTGGCTGGAGTCCTTGCAATAGCGAATTTAAAAACTGGTGGACTGTCAAGTTTCAGTCCTGGAGGTAGCTTATACATACAGTATGTTCAGGACTGGAAATAGTGATGTTTATCTGCTCTGCTCATTCTTTGATGTAATTCAAGCTCGGTGTGTGGATCATTCATTCCTTCTCCATATTTTTCAGGTACTTGAACTCCTTGCAGGATAGTGTTTCTAGAAAACGCTATCAGCTGGAATATAGTTTTGTGACATGGTTGCTGAGGTCAGACTTACAGGTGTATAGGATGGAAATAGGCATCAGATTGCTACCACAATTTAGTGACTTAATGCTTAGTACAATACAAATCAGGAGTCAAGTTTTGAAGTAAATCTGATCATCCATGCAGACATCAACTCTCACTGCGGAGTGGTGTTGGACTATATGACCTGGACTTCTTATAGATGAAACTCAACTGGAGAATGAGCTCCAACTCACACCTGATGTGCTCAAACTGCCTGAAGGCATTCAATCCTTCGGACCAGGCTAAATACTCATAGTACAGAGGTGACAGCATGAGTACAGGATGAAGAAAATATTGCAAATTTATCACAAAGAGCTTGGTTCACTTTAAAAAAAAATACTGGATAGCTTATCTATATTTGGTACAAAAGAGTTTCTTTATTTTCTTATCATTTTATTAACATTAATATTATTAGTAACAATACCTCCTAACTCCTATGCAGAGCTCAGTAGATCTCACAGTGCTTTGCAAAATAGGATCCTGTCATTATCCCTACTACCAAAAACAGGCACAAAAGAGATTAAGTGACTTTGGAAAGGTATCCTTGAAGGCCTTGATGAGGGTCAAAAGTAAAACCAAGATCAAATCAATTACAATCCAGTACACTATCTACTAGGCCGTAATCTCTTTTGGCACAATTCATTTGCCTGGTCTACACAATATAAAATACCTTATTATTGGGATTTATTATTTTTTTCTTGTTAGTGGAGCAAATATTATTTGTATGGGGCAAACTGTGGTGTTATAAAGCACAATGTAAAGTTGTATAAAGAAAACCAAATCAGACTGCATCCTGGGAGCATAGAATCATAGAATCACAGCATCATAGAATCATAGAACAGTTGGCGTTGGAAGAGACCTTTAAAGGTCATCTAGTCCAACAAGCGCACATTGCTGGCTCACGTCCAGCTTTCCATCCACCAGTACCCCCACGTCCTTCTCCGCAGGGCTGCTCTCAATCCCTTCATCCCCCAGCCTGTATGGATATCAGGGGTTGCCCCAACCCATGTTCAGGACTTTGCACTTGGCAAGTTCTAGCTGGGTTTATATATCCTGTCTTGCTAACAAGGCTAGATTGGATATATTTGCACAGTACGAGGTAGATATAATAGAAAGGACAACCCTGAAGCCTACTGATTTCTGAAGGAAGCAAAACTCTTCCCAAATGCCCATGTACTTCCCTGCAGCTTGACTTCTCATTGACTGGTGTTTCGGGTGTCTTGATGAGGCAACACCTTTTATGGTTATAAAATAAAAGAAACACAGTACACAGAAGTAAGTACCCAGAGAGGTTAAAAAGTTAATAGTCCAGATATCTCTGTAGTTCACTTTTCCTTTGTCTTAAAAGAGGAACAGTGACTCTTCTCTTTGTAAAGAACTTGGAAACATTTAGCTAGAAAGTGCTGAATAACAGCTAGATGTCATTTTCATAAATGAAAAATTACATGAGCCTAAAATTCTTAAAAATTTTGTTAATGCAGTATGTTCTGATTAAGAAACTTTAAAAAAGCACTAAGGAGCTACGCTTTGTAAAATAAACTCTTCAAGTGATTAAAGGCTTGATACTCAAAATCAGATGGATGCTCAAAACTTTCAGTAACTTTGCAACCTTTAGGTTCAGAAATACATGCAGAGCCTATTCTTCTCTGGAATTGTAGTTCAGGATTGTCAGAAATATGGTAAATCTGACAAATGCAGTGAATGCCTTTTTTTCTGATACAGCCTCCATTTTTTGGGCGGTGGGAGGGTGGAGTGCTGCACATTTTTCAAATGGATTTTTTATTTAACTTCCTAACAGGGAGAGATGGAATTCATGGTATCCCAGCACCTCTATGACTTTCTAAACCTTGTACATTTTTTTTCTTTCTTCTTTCATTTCCCCCCTTACTATATGATCAAATAATTTCATGTATTTGTCACATTCCAGTGCTTTGTGATGGTTGGTCCAAACTGCACTTCAGAATGCTTTTGCCATGGATACCAGCAGCTCTCAAATAAAGCATTCACAGGCTACCTGCTCACAATGAAAATATAGGAAGGCCTCTTTCAAGGACAGTCAACTTTTCAAATGACTGAACATCCTGGATTACATGGAAAACAGCATCTAATTTTAGTGGAGCAATCCTTCTATGTGATTTTAGGTATATAAATAAATAATAAGGGAAGCTGAGGAGGGAAAATCTTGGTCAGTGATATAGGTCGATGTGAGCATAGAGGACAACTCTGCAATAGAAAAGCTGATCAGCAAACATAAAAGCCCAGCAAGATGTCAATAAACTATGCAGTAACAGTATTTTTGTGCTGACTCACGTGTTACCCAACATAGGACAGAACAATAGTTTAAAGAAGATCAGTTAAACCAGAAGTTCAATCTTCTTCCACATACGGCTTTGCTGTCACATAAAGATATGTTTCTCTGAGCTACGCCCACCTTTAATAGGTTGGGTTTATTTTTTTTAGATTTCTGGTTTAAACTTCTTGTAGGCTTCATCTGCGTTCTTGTCTAAATTTTACACATGCAAAAAAGTTCTCAAGGAGCAAGGAGGGAAAATTATTTTCCCTATCCTACACACAGACAAGTATCAAACTCTGGTTTCTGATAACTTTACCTTTATGGGTGGAGCAGTACATAAGAAAAGCTTCCTATCCCTCAGTTATAGTCTGCACCTATGTAGCAGAAGCATCTGATTCAACTTCCTGATTAATTTTTGAATGTGGGAGAAACATAAGGTGGAAGTTACCAGTTTTAACATTAGATGTCTACATTTGCATTAGCTGTCTAAACAGCACCTATAGTCAACAGACAAAAGTAAGAAATTCTGGGCATGATTTGTTTTATCCTAAAGTAAACTTCTAAAGTAGACCAGTTGAATCAGACTCTTAAAGTGCTTATTTGTCTACCTGTATTAACAGTAAGGTTTGATTGTCTCAAACCCAAACACCTACATAGTAGCTGATGCTACATGAGATTAATTCCACTCATGCGTGACCGAACCCTGAAGCTACAGCAGGATGGCATGTTATTTTTGGACCAAAATAAATCCATTATGTACCCAAGGTTTTTTCCTAATTGAAATTGGCATGTTCCCATGAAGGAAACTTTAGTTTTGACGAACTAGCACTTTCCAACATAAATTTTTCTTTTATTTGACCAAACCAGTTTTTGCTTAACTCTCCCAACAAGTATGAAAACACAGCAGTGACTCGTCCTCAATGGACTTCCCAGCTCCAGCGCACACTATACACTCTAATTTTGTGAATTACTGTATTCTGTGTAGTTGTGTAAAGGATGGCATGGTCCTATATTTAGATGTTGATGAAGAACATTCATATATATATATATACAATTTCATTAGGGTGGGTCACATATTTTACTTCTCTGATTACAAATTTTATTTTCAGCATATAAATACATTTACAGAAATGCTCTTTATTCCTTTTAAAAAAATCCATCATTAACAAAAATGAAATTGTTTTCTTTTTAACTATTACAGAAAGGTTTTGGTTTCTAGTTCATGTAAGCACAAAAGGTCATATCCTTAAATAACTGAAAACTTCCAGAAAAATAGAAAGATTGAACAAAATCTAACTCTTAATTTGTAGCTGGTTTTGCATGTTCTCAATTTCTTTTGCAACTTAATTTAGATTAAAACTAAAAATACTGGTAACAGTCTTTGTAAGCTCTTCCAAGCCTTGATAATGCTCTGAAATTCTGTGGAAATGTCCATACTTTAAATTTTTTAAAATAGAAATTAACTGATTTTAAATTCAACTTAAAAATTACTGCAGATTGTATAGGAGGGAAGCTAAAACACTAAGGTAACTAATGTGAGCTATCCTCAGTTTAAAAATTAGATGATAGAATGTAGCAAATGAGCCTTAATCCCATGAAGAACCAAACCAGATTCAAAGAATAATCCATGAGCACCAGGCAGTGGAGCATCTGATACTGAAATGGTGTCAAAATAGTATCTTGTTTGTTTGTTTATTTGCTTTGTCATAGGCCAATGCTTGAGTTTATACAGCTAAGGTCTGTACAGTCCTGTTTTCACCCAGATTCTAAAATAGGTAAATCTCATACTTACTTACATATCTCAGGAAAAAAGAAAAAAAGAAAAAAGGGTTAGGAGAGAAGGAAAACCCAAGTAAACACAACACAGAGTTAGATAATCCCCATAGATATGCTAAAGCTTTTCAGATTCATGAACAATAGAATTTTGTAACAATTCTTCATTTGCATTGTATAAACTGCAATCTTTGCTTTGTTGGCAGAAACACTTTGTATTCATGAACTATGTTTAGTTTAGTACTGCTTAGAATTTCCTTTTTCACTCTAAATGCCAACAGAATAGAAAGACAAAGTAGTGATATTAGGCTAACATAACACACAAGCTCTTGTTTTGATTACTCATCTGTCTGCTAGCCATTATGTGTGCCCACCCAACTACTTTCTGCCTGTTTTACTTTGTACAGTCTCGTGGAGCAGCCAAAACAGCCAGTGATGTTTCAAAGTGGTTCATAGTGCTGATACTGGAAAAGGAAAGCTTACGCATAAAACAACAGCAGTGGATTTGAGAGGGGGAAGGCAGACAGTTAAAGTTCCAATTCTCATTCATAATGACTTTTAAGGGATGGCATAAAAGCTCATGTCTATGACAGGTTTGCAAAATTACAAAATCATTTTCCAGTTTCATATAGGCCAATGGCCAGATTTTCAAACTCACGTCCTGGCAGGTCTGGAGCAGGTGCTTAAATGTGTTATGACCATGTTTGAAACTCTGCCATTAATTTCTCCTTTGAAAGCATGATGTAAATGTTTGTAGGGCAAAAACTCTCACTGCCTTTGGAAAGCTTGGTATTTTCACACTGACATTTTCTAACTTGAGTGCCCCAAATTAGATATGAAATTCCATTAAGTCACATAATTGAAGAATCTGGAATATTCGGAGATGCTAAACAATTCCATCTCTTGCTGACTTGTCTAAAAGCAGTCCCATGAGCAAACACCTCACACAGGAGGGTGAAAGCCATTTGAGCATCTCCGTCTGCTAACAAACACTGGATGTTCTTCAAAACCTGAATGGTACAGAAAGGTAACAGTGAAGCTGCAGTAGCACGACTCAAATGAACTCATACCAGAATTGATTGTCAAGCTCAAATACTTATGCAAGCAATCTATTCATTATTAATTCATTAGTATTTAAAACACTCTGGTGACAACCTGCTTTATATCAGATACATTTGTTTCAGATGTTTTGTGTTTCTAAGGAGTACATTGGTAAGCCTGTCCCATGCCTTGCTTGAAATGTGTATTCCACTGAAAAGCACAGACCTGTTACAGATGATGCTAAGCAGAGAAGTGTGAACAGCTGATTATTTCTGCTAATAGAAACATCTCATTCAACATGAAACACTTGGCTCTCTTTGTGGAGGTTCTTAATCCATTTTTTTTAAATTAAATTTAAGTAACTATTTAGATGGATACTATTCATGTCCTTTATTTTTGGTTGAAATTCTTTGCCAAAGTAAATTCAAATATGGAAGAAATTAATGCTGACCTTTCTTTAGCAAATAAATTCTTTGTTAAACATGTACTAGCTCATTCATGTCCTGCTTGGAAATTGCCTTCCATTGTCTAATTTGAACACATTTTAATTCACTTCCAAATAATCCACTTACTCTTCTGAAACTCAGAGCATTGAAAGTGTCAAGAAGGATGATTGAGTAATGCCTACATATGGAACTGCAAAATAGTTAAGCTATATTCGAGTTAGACGTATACTTATGTCATGAAAAAAACACCTCCCATTGCATACAAGTCTGTGACAGAGTATACTTAATGAACATAATGACCTACAAATCTTTTGAGTCCATTATAAGTAATGTTATGTCAAAGGTGATTGTTAGCTGTGAGGAGGAAAAGTAACAAAGAATAGACATGTTAAGATGAGGTTTTATGAAATGGTTTTCATACATAGATTTCGAAATTCGCTCCAGAAGATTATAAGCAACATTAACTGGTTTTTAAATACAACTTCCAAAAGCAGCAACTTGATTAAAGTCACATAGCAAGTTAAGGCTAGAGATGTGAATAAACTGAAGCAATAAAATTGAGAATGGAGGCGAGAGAAAACCTCTGGTCTGAAAAAGAAAAGCAGGAGGTGGCTTGGGATTTTGTTTGCTTGGGTTTGGTTGGGGTTTTTTTGTGCACTCTCATTTAGTTTCAGACTTCTAAGCCTTTAGGCTTAAATTTTTTTAAGGTTTCCCCCTCCCCCAGTCTAGCCGTGAGGCCTTCATGCTGGCTTTCAAGGCAAAGCTAACATTCTCATGTAATTATAGTCTTCCAAGAATTTGGACTTAATGGCACTGCTAGAAGACTGGTCTCTCAGACCTCAGACTTGAGGCTGTAATACTAGATTGTCAACTTGTCGGACAATCCCATTTCAGACCTACAGAGAAGTTAACGTTGTAGGTGTGATTAACTAATAGAAACAAAAAGATCATGATGTTTTTGCAAAGCTGGCTGCTGTAGTCCAGTGTTTGACTGGCAGTAAATTATTTTAGAATTTGCCAATAGATAGTATTTTTCTTAAGCAGGCATATCCTGATCCTTTGCCCATGCAGTTAAGAAAGGTGTTAGAGCACCTTAATAACTGTCTCGCATGTTCATTATTCATTTAACATTACACCTCCCCCAGTACTTTTTCCCATATAGAAAGCAAGTTCCTGTTGGAAAAATGCTGAAGCGTAGATTGAGTGACATGCAGAAGCTTTTGCTATCGTGTGACCCCCTGACACTCAGTAATGAAACCAGTCTTCAGTGTTTGTATAAAAAGAACATTCCATTTTCAGGGAAATGTCAGTAAGATTATTTTCTTTTCTTCTCTTTTAATTTTTTTTTTTTTATTTCGCTTGTTTTTTTATCATTGTGTAGGTCCAATGTGTATTTCAGGAGCTGTATTTTTAGGTAACTATAAACAATTCTGAAAAAAATATACTAAAGTTTTGACATTTTTTCTTACCTTTTGAATAATTTTGCTTGTAGATAGGAATAAGGGGAAAAAAGGTAAAGGAAATACATGTAAACAATAAAAATGTCTCTCTAGTAGTCACAAACTGACATTTTACATATGCAGAAAGCTAACTTATGTGCACTTTCAGGCTAAGGAATGCATCCTCATAGCTCACAGAGGAAATCACAAATATATGGGACCTGCATTAAGGTTACATTCACACACAAACACCAAAACAAACGCAGCTGCACAAGATTCACATAGAGTTATGAAAATTGAACTAATCCTTAGTGGTAGTGGTGACTCTGCACTGATTTCCAGTGGCTTTTTAGCCATCTTTTGTGATCTAATCACCTGCTCAAATTAGTGATTTTTTTGGTGTGAGTGCTGAACTGAGAAAGGGGAGGGGAGAGGAGAAGGACTAGTAAAACCTATATTTAGTTTGGTCTAGTTGTTTCTTATTGAAGAAAAATATGAAATATACAACTGCTCTGCAAAATCTCCATGCTCTGTTAGTTAGTTGTAAAAATGAAAGCAAAATGAAGCCTAGATTCATCATGGTCTGCTGGCAATGGCAGTCTCCCAGCTGAAAGAAAGAGCGGGTTTGAATTGCCATCAGGTAGATGAAGGAAACAGCCCGGATCTCTTGGCTGAGTGTCCGCTACGGTGTGTTTTGTCGACTTGTAGGAAAAATTTACCCTTTTTGCTTTCATCTATGGATGGTGTCCTACTATGTGCAAATTAAATATTCATTAGCATTGAAACTAAAAAAAAAAAAAAAGGTGCCCCACTTCTAGAGCATTTGTCCTGATTACCCTAATAAAGAACAATTCTCTTTGTCTCAAAAGACTTTTAAGCATTTAATGCAAAGTAGAACAGCACTAGTGGGAAGAACTGAGGAAGAATGACCTCAGAACATCCTTGTGTCAGGTTCATTCTCCTGAGAAGTCAGACACCTGCATTCTAGCCTATTTTACAGGGGAATATGAGATTTTAATAAAATGGAGCAACATCAACAGGAGACACTGAGCATATCCCTCCTTAGAACCGTCTTTTACATAATACCTATAGAATATGCTCATTCAAGTGTCTTCAGATGGAGGGATGTCTGAACTATGAGATATCACTGGACCAATTAATTCTATTTTAAAAAAGTACCCTATCACACTTGAATTTGAAAAGACCTTCAGGATGTTCAAGGCTGCCTTTTTCAGGGAGAGGAAAGATGCTATGTGAAAAGCAAACCCTCTGGACCTCATGATTGTAATATGAATTGTATTTATTTCAGGTATTGTTTAGAGTCCCTTTGCTGGTACATGGAGACATGAGGAATGGAATTCCAGTCTCAGATCTAACTTTAGAAAAATAGGCACTTTTATAGCTTGACTTAGCTGACTTCTCTTAGATGTCTAAATCGCAATGACATGAAATGAGGCTTTTCATTGCCCATCTCCCTTAATTACTCAGACCTGAGACTGTTAGACTAGATGTTGGGCAAGATGAATCTATTTCAGAAATGTACACTTCTGAATCCCACAGCCACTAATTTGTCCACAGGTTTTCATCTAAACTTCCTACTCATCTTTCCTTCCATGAGGAATCATTCAAAGCTGACTGGAAAATCACTTCTCCTCCCCACACACTTTGGAGGTCTGTCTAGTCCCTACAGATCTCAGCTACTTTGGGCAGTTTCCCATTGTTGACCGAAGGTCACAATGCCTAAAATCTACTTAATAGCCCTACATATCTGAAGTTCAGTGTAACAACAGCTGGTGCAGAATAAAAACTTAAACTGAAACAGATGAAGACGTGTTGTTTCTTGCAGTGAATTGTGTGCAAAGAAGGGATTATGCAAAGTGGACAGAGTAGCCAAAAGAAAAAATAACAAAGGAGAGTTACAATTGCTGAATAAACAAACTTGTTGCCTTAAGAGTTGAGTAAGGGAATAAATATGCTGCCAATGGGAAAAATATCCTTCCCAGCTCTGTCTTAATGACACCCAAGAGCAAAAAGATAAGTGTGTTCAGTATTTAATTTAATTTAAATCTTGGCCATTGCCATAATCCTTATGAGAAGCATCGCATTAGTTGGAAAAGGTTGTAGACTTAAAATTATGTGCATACATGTGTTTCTGAGAAGAAATGGATTTAAAGTTGTGCATAAGTGGATGGTAAACCAGGACCTGTAGACAGCAATAGGAACTTCTTGTTTAGTTCTCTGTGTTTCAGAAATAATACAGTGCATTTACAGTATGACCCCAAATCACTGGAATCAAAGCGAATGTGACTAATAACTGCAGCGCACACAGAAACTACCCATTAAGGGTTGATTAAAACTCATTCAAGTCACAAATCTCTTGTTAGTACCAAGCTTCAAGCTGTCAGCAAGTCGATTAAGAAAATGCCCTTCATTTCGTTCTGATATTTCACTGCATTTCACAGAGAGACAATCACAGAAGTACTCATGCATTCATTACACACTGAGATTCTCAGCAATACAAAGTTGTGTGGTGCTCCATGTTGACATGAAGTATACACATCACAAGTATGAGTAAGCAGTATGAATCCATATGCCACACAAGTGCAAATACTATCATTTCGTACCGTCACCTCAGATTGTCTTATTGCATCTTGCTTGTCAGGATCAAGTAAATATAAGTTATGCAGTAGTGCTATTTCCTTTTGGATGGGGAAAGTAGATTCCATGCAAGAGATGGCATATCACAGTTTCATAACTTTTAACTAATTATTCCTACAACCCTGAGTGCCTCAGACTTCTACTGAACCTCAGTTAAGAGGAAAAATGCCTATTTCAATCCTGTGAGGCAATAATAATTCAGAATTTTCTACTGCAACCTTGAAGTGCTTTTCTACCATTTCCTTTTATCTATTTTTCTGACAATTTTTTTTATATCTTGTAGAAGTTTCTTTTTGTACCTTACTTGATCTTCACTAAATGCTTTCCATCAACAGCAAGGTATTTCCTAAATAACCTTCATTGTGAGAGAAATTTCTTCTCTATTTTAAAAAGAAATTTGGTGAACCATGGTGAAACCACTCAAGATGTATTATTAAAGTGCATGAAGATGTATCTAAAAGATCATGGAAAAGATATGTCTGTGCTTATGTATGAGGTTATCTAGACTGAACCCAGCAGAGCCTCCAAAAAACATGGTATGGAAGCCATTATGTCCAAGCTCATGGGGTCCTCAAGCAAGAAACATGCTTTACAGTTTGAAACATGATGTACAGTTTGCTTCTAGCTTGGTACCTTCCATACAGAAAGGGGATGGGGTTACAGCATTGGTGGATAAGGGAAGAACAACAGATGTCATCTACCTGAACTTGTGCAAAGCGTTTGACACTGTTGCGCACAACATCCTTGTCTCTAAATTGGAGAGACATGGATTTGGTGCTTGGACCACTGGGTGGATAAGGAATTGGCTGGATGGTCGCACTCAAAGGGTTGCAGTCAATGACTCGATGTCCAAGTAAAGACCAGTGATGTTGGCGTTCCTCAGGGGTTGCTATTGGGACTGGAGCTGTTTAATGTCTTTATCAGTGACATGGACAGTGGGATCGAGTGCACCCTCAGCCAGTTTGCCGACACCAAGCTGTGTGCTGTGGTCGACACGCTGGAGGGACGGGATGCCATCCAGAGGGACCTCGAGAGGTTGGAGAGGTGGGACTGTGCGAACCTCATGAAGTTCAACAAGGGCAAGTGCAAGGTCCTGCACGTGGGTCAGGGCAATCCCAGGCACAGATTCAGGCTGGGTGATGAGTGGATTGAGAGCAGCCCTGCGGAGAAGGACTTGGGGGTGTTGGTGGATAAAAAACGGAATATGAGCCGGCAATGTGCGCTCACAGCCCAGAAAGCCAACAGTATCCTGGGATGCATCAAAAGCAGCGTGACCAGCAGGTCAAGGGAGGGGATTCTGCCCCTCTGCTCCGCTCTGGTGAGACCCCCCCTGCAGTACTGTGTTCAGCTCTGGGGCCCCCAGCACAAGAAAGACATGGATCAGTTGGAGCGGGTCCAGAGGAGGGCCACAAAGATGATCAGGGGGTTGGAGCCACCTCCTCTATGATGACAGGCTGAGAGAGTTGGGGTTGTTCAGCCTGGAGAAGAGAAGGGTCCAGGGACAACTTATAGTGGCCTTCCAGTACCTAAAGGGGACCTACAAGAAACGTGGGGAGGGACCATTTATCAGGGAGTGTAGTGATAGGATGAGGGTAATGGCTTTAAAGTGAAAGAGGGTAGATTTAGATTAGATATTAGGAAGAAATTCTTCACTGTGAGGGTAATGAGGCACAGGAACAGGCTGTGCAGAGAAGCTGTGGATGCCCCATCCCTGGCAGTGTCCAAAGCCAGGTTGGATGGGGCTTTGAGCAACCTGGTCTGGTGGAAGGTGTCCCTGCCCATGGCAGGGGGGTTGGAACTAGATGGTCTTTAAGGTCCCTTGCAACCCAAACTATTCTATAATTCTATGATTCTAACTATATTGCTTTTGGTTTAGACATCCAGCCACACAAGTCACACATTTAAATGAGACAGGTGTGGATGTGGAAATTACCTTACCTTCTAATCCAGCCAGATCTAGGAACTGCAGTAGGAATTCAATCAGTGCTACAAATCCTTTTGGCATCCTAACACATGTACACAGACAAACACATACACAGATATTGCTCCTCCAGCTATTGTAGTAAATGTATAGAATGAACACATGTATGACATATGATTCATCCTCAGACAACACATGCCAAAAGTGTTTATAGGTTTGTTCATGTTTATCATTGAAATATCTCAGCGTTGTAGAAGATTACAAGGTCATTGCAGCACCTAAGAAATGCTTTTCTTCACCCCTAAATACTTAATTGAATTCTGAAGCTCAAGGTAGAATTAGCTGCAAATTTGGATGAGGATGCTACAAGAGATCAAATTGAGATTTAATTGAAAGCTACTGGCACTGTACAAATTATAGGCATTCGTGTCTCGATGTAACTCTTCTGGTGTATAATTATTTAAAATAAATTTGACAGTACTTATTGTTTAACCATTGTCAAGCTAGTCAAAGCTACCTAGAGATCTAGGGGAAGAAATGGCATGCTGTGAATTTAATATCACTCAGATTTATATTGGTTTTCTCCTGGCTTCACAGATAATAAGGAAACACTGCTGTGAAAGAGCAAGCAGTCAAAAAAAAAAAAAATTAAAAATCCCTCCCTGCTGCAGCTGTGTACAGAGACCTTTGTACGATTTTGGGCACTGACTCTTATTTTCAGTGGGGAGATGGGAAGGAGAAAGCAGGAAATAGGCTGGAAGTGTAATTCTGTTCTTAGTTTTCCTTTGTTCCAAGAATCACTTGATGCTCTAACATTCCCTGTGCTAATATGCACAGACAACTTCACAATCCAGCATTCTCAATATAGGAATTAACATCCTCTAAATCAAGATGTGGCTCCTACTAAAGGTATTGTTCCCTCCTATACTTCTCCTGCAAGTAGAGAGATGCCTTGCAAAGCCATTACAGAAACTCTGATGGACAAAAAGTTATTTTATAGTGTTCCCACAATGCCTTAATATCCTCTGTAGTTAAGCTCATTGTCCTTTATTCCAGAGTTTAAAAAATCCATTAGCTTTTTATCACAAAATATTGAAAAAGTTGAATTTGTTGGTACAATTGCGCCTTAAATTATACCACACGTGAATCCTAGAATGAGAGAAATCACCGATGAATGAGATTTAAAAAAAAGGTAAATTTGTTCTTTTTATATAAATTTGTTCCTGCACATCTCTTCTACTAAACAATTGTCCTGGTTTCAGCTGGGATTGAGTTAATTGTCTTCCGAGTAGCTGGGTGCTGTTTTGAGTTCAGTATGAGAAGAATGTTGATAACACACTGATGTTTTTAGCTGTTGCTGAGTAATGGTTAGTCTAAAGTCAAGGATTTTTCAGCTTCTCATCCCCAGCCAGCGAGAAGGCTGGAGGGGCACAAGAAGTTGGCACAGGACACAACCAGGGCACCTGACCCAAACTGGCCAACAGTGTATTCCATACCATGGAACGTCCTACCTAGTATAGAAACTGGGAAATAGCGGGGGGGAATCGCTGCTTGGGGACTGGCTGGGTGTTGGTCGGCGGGTGGTGAGCAATTGCATTGTGCATCATTTGTACATTCCAATCCTTTTATTACTACTGTTGTCATTTTATTAGTGTTATCATTATCATTATTAGTTTCTTCTTTTCTGTTCTATTAAACCGTTCTTATCTCAACCCACAGGTTTTGCTTCTTTTCCCGATTTTCTCCCCCATCCCACTGGGTGGGGGGGGAGTGAGTGAGCAGCTGTGTGGTGCTTAGTTGCTGGCTGGGGTTAAACCACGACAACAATATTTTTTAGTATTGGGTCCAATCTTTGTAGTATATTGGACTAAAAGAGTCCTCAGCTCAAAATCTGTGTGCTTTATTAAGCTAAGTCACTCTGCTTATCATATGCAGACTATCCTTTGAGTAAGGCTGCTACGTAGCAGCCAGTGACCACCTTTGTGCAGTGAATTAGGACGTAATGGTTTGGGCTCTTTTACAGCAACTGGACCTATTTTATTTGGTAAATAAATTTCTATTTCAACCCTTAAGTGTAAAATGAGAACTGTACCACTTCATGCTATCCTGAAAGAAAAGGGAGGATCCAGGCTCTGCCACCAAGCTGGAGCTCATAATTCAAAATTATGTGGTGAAAAAAGGATGGAAGAAAGAGTAGGAGATTGCCTGAGAGAGAAAAATTTTGAGTTGCATACACAATATATTGGTCTCAGCAGCAATATCACTGTATTGGATTTGTGGGGCAAGGTTTTGGTAGCGGGGAGGGCGGGGGCTACAGGGCTGGCTTCTGTGAGAACCTGCTAGAAGCTTCCCCCATGTCCAAGACAGACCCGCTGCTGGCCAAGGCTGAGCCCATCGGTGATGGTGGTAGTGCCTCTGGGAGAACAGATTTAAGAAAGGGGGGAAAAAGTTGCTGGGGCACAGAAACTGCAGCTGGAGATTGGAGTGAGAAAATGGGAGAGCAACAACCCTGCAGACCCCCAGGTCACTGCAGAAGGAGGGGGAGGAGGAGATGCTCCAGGCGCTGGAGCAGAGATTCCCCTGCAGCCCGTGGTGAAGACCATGGTGAGGCAGGCTGTCCCCCTGCAGCCCAGGGAGGTCCACGGGGGAGCAGATCTCCACCTGCAGCCCGGGAACAGAGGACCCCACGCCGGAGCAGGGGGATGCCCGAAGGAGGCTGTGACCCCGTGGGAAGCCCGCGCTGGAGCAGGCTCCTGGCAGGACCTGTGGCCCCGTGGAGAGAGGAGCCCACGCTGGAGCAGGTTTGCTGGCAGCACTTGTGACCCCGCGGGGGACCCGCGCTGGAGCAGTCTGTGCCTGAAGGACTGCAGCCCATGGGAAGGACCCACGCTGGAGCAGTTTGTGAAGAACTGCAGCCTGTGGGAAGGACTCACGTTGGAGAAGTTCATGAAGGACTGTCTCCTGTGGGAGAGACCCCACGGTGGAGCAGGGTAAGTGTGAGGAGTCCTGCCCCTGAGGAGGAAGGAGAGGCAGAGACAACGTGTGGTGAACTGACCCCAACCCCCATTCCCTGTCCCCCTGTGCCACTGGAGGGGAGGAGGGAGAGAAAATTGGGAGTGAAGTTGTGCCCGGGAAGAAGGGAGGAGGTGGGGGGAAGGTGTTTTAAGATTTATTTTTATTTTCTTATTGCCCTTCTCTGTTTCTATTAGTAATAAGTTAAGTTAATTTTCCCCAAGTCAAGTCTGTTTTGCCCATGACGGTAACTGGTGAATGATCTCTCCCTGTCCTTATCTTGACCCATGAGCCTTTTGCTATATTTTCTCTCCCCCGTCCAGCTGAGGAGGGCAGTGATAGAGCGGCTTTGGTGGGCACCTGGCATCCAGCCACGGTCAACCCACCACAGCCAGACACCACATCTGACCAGGAGAGAAGCTAAAAGGAAACAAAAGATGTGCTTTTTCGCTATGACCTCAGAAAACACAATATCACAGAGAAACTCACCATTAAAAGCCTGAAACTTAAAAGCTTGAAAAGCCTCTGAATGCCAAAACCCAGGTGGATTCCATGCCTTTAGAAAGCATGAATTACATATTTGTTGAGCAAACAAACCCTCAGTCCTAAGACCATCGGATAAGGACAGAGAACAGCAGAAGTGCCAGGGATCCGTCATGATTTCACTAAGTCTTTTCTGCCCCTTAGAGAAGGAGTTTGGTGTCAAATCAGGAAAAGCCACCCAGACTACACAGGGAGAAGTGGGAGAAACCTGTAATACCCACATTAGAAGTGGGCAAACACCACTGATTTGTGTTTACCCTCAATTACACCACTGCTGCGGAGATGAGCAGGATATTTATGAGAGTGCCTACCCAGGCCATTACTGCTGTGCATGAAGCATGTGACAGCCTGTAATGGAGATGTGAGGTGAATGCAAAGAGATGCTCTCTAATGAAAATGGGATTGGATTCCGTTAAGCCTCTGTCAGCACCAGTCTTGAAAATATTAAGAGAAATAATGAAATATAATTAAAAAATAATTTTCTTCTAATGAAACAAAATGAAACGCTAAGCTGGCGCTGCTGTGTAGGAAAATAAAGCGTAGGAGTATCAGCACCAGGATGGCTCAGTGCTTAAGGGAGGAACAGGGTCAGGCATTAAGCTCAGTCATGCCGCTCACCTCCAGAGCCCCGGGAAGGATGCAGAGGTGAGAGGATGGACGTGCCCCAGTGAGGAGAGGCTGCAGGGTGCACAGCACAGGGCTAGATGCCCACCAGCTCCAGCTTTCTGCTTCAGTTTTGCTACCGACCCTTCCCTGCGATGTTAAGCGAACCTTTCCCTCTCCCCCTTTCTATCCTCTATCTGCCTAGAGCGTATAGACTGCTGGGTCAGACCATCGGTGTCTGTGTAGCCCTCGGCTCTGTAGATGCACACAGAAGTCAAAGAAATGTCATTTCTGGGAGGATTTGGAGCATGTGATACCCTTTAAGAATTAGCAGCAATGAGCAGAACAATCATGGTGGGTCCCTTATGTCCTCACTCTATGAAGAGCTGAGCTGCTCCAGTTTTTTGTCCTATTTATTTGATTTGTCACTTAGGACATGGAGATGGTGATCAGTAATTTTCTAACAGCAATATCTGGAAAACAGGCACTCTTCTTCTGTCCTTACAGCACTGTAGTGTAACATAGCCTTAATCCTAAATAAATCTTTCCCTTTTATGTGAAAGCCTGACCTCTGCTTAGCAGCAATAGTAGTAAATAGTAAGAAAATACATAAACCTATTTCCCGGGCAGAGCAAGGTAGCTCACATCAGCACAAACGTGGTTTTTTTTTAAGTTTTGTTTAATCTTCCTCATTCAGGTGACCTGCTTCCCTTTGTAATGAAATGAACTTTCAGTGGTAAAATGATGAACTCAACAGAGTTGAAGTCCACAAAAATACGAAGTCATTTCACTGTCCATCCCTATAACATGTCCAAAAAACTGTGCATAAGTTGGAAGAGAGCTGGCTCTCCCTGTGTTCTTTTCACCTCCCAGCTGCTGAACCTCTGAGACTCTTCCAGACTCAACAATGTTTTAAGTTCCAAAAGGAGTCACTGAGTTGGAATTATTTTTACAAGCCAAACTAATAACACATCCTATTGTACCAATAATAGAAAGGTCAGGCTGTCCAGGCAAAAGCTACTCGGTGTCACTTCTGAGGCCAAGATTTGGAAGCAAAGCTCCCCGTGTGATGTGTTGTAATGCAAACAGAGTTACCTCTGGGACATTATAATCCTCTTTGAGGATGTGGTTTCCAGCTCCAGATCAGGGGAATAAGGGTAGAATTTCAGCCTTAAGTGGGAATCGACTTTCATTTCTGTTCACATCGTTGCTTGTTATATTTACCAAGACATAAATATACACATATGTATACAATATATTTAATTATTGCAAGCTTCAACTTTCTGCATTTTCTTTTTAGATGTTGCTTGTTTGCAGAATTCCACTGTGTTGGGCTGGTTCCCTGATGTCAAAGCAACCTACTTTTGTTGAAGAGTTTAATATAATAAGCCAGCAAATCTGGCTCTTTTATATGACATGGAAGCATCAGCGTGAAAGACAATACAGAAAGTTATTAAAAATACTGTAGCAGCAGATGAGAACTTACCATTCTAAGTATAGAAAAAAAATTTATCCAGATGTCATGAACCAAGTTGAGAAGTTTTATCTAGGCTTTTTTTTTAAATGCTTAGCATTTCCTGCTAATTGTCTTCAAGGAAAACTGTATCAGCGATTTCAACACGAATCTGACCAAATGCATTTCATGATACCTAACTTTGGACTGATGGCTCCTTAGGGGGGAAAACATGAATTCAATAGTTTTTGAATTGGATTCCATATGGGAATTAGCAAGCAGTCCATGGCTCTTGTTTACTGACACAGGCTTGAAGTTGTGCAGAAAGCCTTTAAGTAGAGACTACAACTCCTATTGAGTTCAGAGATGTAGGGTAAGGCCCTCACACAGTATTTCTGGGACCAAGTTAAAATACCCACATGTCCAAACCACATTCACAAATCCTTGCCTGAATCTCCAACTTTCCTAAATAAGTGAGGAATGCATCTGAAAATTCTTATTCTTTTATAGGATATAATGATATAAAAGATACATTCACACAGAAACAAATGGTTACCTCCCATGTTTTTTAATAGGGAAACATATTACCAGAAGTCCAACAATGGAATATACCTCTGTTTTGAATCACTGACCATAGCAGCAGAAAAGAAATATAAGTAAAAACTTAAATTCTGGTGAGAACTTTGACAGCTCCTATTGTCAAGAATGGTTATACAAGAATAATCTAAGACTTGCAAATTTCAGTTATTTGAGTTTTAATGTAAATAGATGGATGAAAAAGATGAAAGTGTGCTTTACAGCTGTGGAGATAATACAGTCCCGATCCCAGAAGCCTCTGACTTCTCATTTAAATTAAACCAGTCTGGTCTTGGATGTCACTGCATTGTTTGTTTCCAGCAGAATGGGAAATGGTCCCCACGGCTCTAGTTTGTTACAGATCGAACTCTGGTAGACCTACAAGTGACTCCATCATCAAGATTTCTTTTGGCAGCTCTTGGAAGGTCTCAGTGGAAGCCACCCCGCTGATTACAACCACATCTATACAGCCATATTAAGTGAATATTCCAAATGACTCACCAGTCAGAGACATTACAGAGAGAGGGGGGGGGGGTATATTATTTCAATACATAATTTATTATTTTCATAACAGAAGTTACAGAATTATTAATGATAAACAACATCATTTTAACTTTAGGAAGAATTTTAGCTGGGATATATACAAGCCTTGGCCTTAGCTTCTTCATTAGTGATCTGGAGGAGAGAGAAGCAATATGTTAAGGATAATCACTACCTGTGTGAAACTGGGAGATACTGTCAGCTCCAGCGAGGACAGAGACCTAGTGCAAAGGGACCAAAAGGACATGCAGATATGATGGGAAGAGATGCGATCTTCAGACCTGACAAATACAAAGAAGCACTGGAGAGAGGAAGAGAAGAAATAATCCAAAATTGGCTGCAATACAGGAATAGCTACAAGATAGGGTAAAAAGTATAAAAGGAGCTTGCAATATTACATGTGAGAAAAATAACAATAATAATAATGTTAAAAGTGAAAATGAGCAGAAGCGTATTTTCCTTAGCTGAGACAGAAATGCTGTCAAAATGTCTGACTCTTAAATAGCTGGTGCTTTTTAAATGTTGGTGTCTAGGTAGAGCTGATGTCTTCCTTCCCTCCCTGCCTTTTCCTCCTTCCCTCCCTTCCATCCTCTCTTTCCTGCTCCTTCCTTCCTCCCACAGAGCCAAGCTTTCCCTGGGCAGCTCTTTTCCTCCTCCCAACGTTCATGTATTCTCATCTTCAGCAGGAAAGGTAAGCAGCCTCCCTGCTCTCTCCCAGGTTGGGGGACCTTGAGGAGGTCCTGGGATCGAAGTTTCCCCTTTCCTGGATGAATGTTTTCCTGACGCTCCTATTGCCCAAGAAGTGGGTAGCAGTGTCCTCTCAACCAGTGCTGCAAGCTGGGCGAAATGCCAGAGTTTGGGCTTCAAAGCGATAGGTGTAATGGATTGAATCTTTCACAGGATGGGAGGATTGAACTGCTTCAGGAGAGATGTCTAGTGTCCCGTGAAGCACTGAGGGAAATTGTGTCTGATCTCCAGTGGCAACTCCAGAAAGTTGTGGGTCTCTCCTAAGTCCTGTGTCATATCTGCAGCATGACGCAAGCGTTTCAGATACTGCACGGCATCTCAGCTGGCTTTAGGTGCCCAAGTTTGAGTAGCTGAATCCCACCCAAGGAATCCCAAATTGGCTTAAGTGGTAAAAATGTCTACAAATATCTTACCATGCGAGACCAGTTCCTGCGAGGATAGACGGTGGAAGAATTTTAGATGTCTATCTGTTTTTCTGCAAGTTAAATGGAGTTTCTGCAGGTGTTTTTTCCCTTTGAACTTTGGTAGCTGAATGCTGTCTAGCTTCCACTTCATACTCCGAAGTATTATTTTGACTCTTCTTCCAGCCTGCCTTTCCATTAACTTCAGCAAGCATTGGCTCAGGTCTGTTTGTCTTTAATTAGACCTTGAATATACTGCATGGGGCAGTATATTCAGGCAGATGCTGATACTCAGATGACTATCAGCAGAACCCACCTAACCGAAGGATATATTTGGCTGAAATAATAGCTGTGAATATAAGAGAGAGACTCAAAATTTAAAAAAAAGAAAAAAAAGACATTTCTAACTCTTTGTACAGTTTTAAAACATCAGAAACTACCATCTGCAGGTAAATTTAGAGAAGACCAAATACAGAAAGATATTCCTTATAAACTTAAGCAGAATTTCTCCGTCATTTCTTACTGATGACATCCCATCATATAAAGCTAGAATATTCTAGGCCAGAAAAAAACATAAATTATATAGACAAGTTCTGGCATCTCCATGAGAGACAAAACCAAGGGCTGTTGCTACCAAACGAAGCATGAAGTGGTAGAATTAGGAAAAAAAAAAAATACATATACGTATACAAATCCATATACATAGGCATTTTTTAATATTTTTTCTTAAAGTAGTTCTTAAAAACAAATGTATTATTCCACATTAACAGTCCTCTAATATTATTGCAGAAGGTCAAAAGATTTCGTAACTTTATGTTCAATTACAATGGCCCACCCAAAACACCTGAAGGAAAAAATGAGTTGTGTGTACTTTTCTCAGTCAGCTGTATCTACCATGTTGCACCAACATTTTATGAAATAAAGATTCCTCTCTTCATAAAAAAAAAATCCTTAGGATATTACAATTCACTTTTAAAGTATTAAATGTTTTATTTTTATTAAAAATGCTGGAATATCCTGGGTTAACTTCTCAGTACCTTTAAAGTGCTAATTGTTAAATTGTTTGGAGCTGCTGCTCTAGATCACTGAAAGCTGTTATAGGAGACTACCTGCAAAACTTAAATGTGATTAGAATAATTGAGAAAAAGTGTGTGCATATGTGTTATATTTCTCTAATTAGGTTACAAGGGCAAACTCACAGCATAATTATTACAAGGTGGCTTTTGAAAATGGCTTTGTTACTTTGTTTTCATTTCTTCATAGAGGGACGAGTCACTGCCATCAGGATTCATGTTAGGTGGCCCTCCAAATCCTCAGTCCAAGAGGTCACCAAATACTATTAAATAAGAGTTTAAATAAAAAAAGGACAGTGAAAAAGAGGAGCCAAAGCTGTCAGAGTTATGTATTATTTATGCTGTATAGTCTGTTAAAGTATTGTTAAACTGAACCAGGGCAAAAGCTGGAGAAAAGAAGAGGACCTTTTGGATCGTATGAGATCATACCAGGTAGATCTACATTAGTCTTTCACTTCAGAGGATGAACATGTTTTTAAAGTGGATTTCTCTTCACAAAGAAAGATCTCAGCATGCTTTGGTTTGCAATGCAGGCTGGTCTCAAAGCACACAAACCAGATTTCTTAACATCTTTGATGAAATTAAGCCAGACGATTTCCTCCAGCTGCTAAACCACATTCAGTCCATTGGACCAGGCTAGAGCTACTCCACAGTGAAATTCCCAAAGACACAAAGTGTGAATGTCATCTCTGATATTCAAAAACCAAGAATCCCCAATCTGAAGGCATGTCAGAGCTGTGATTGCTTAACTGTAACTTCTGAAAATAATGATGGTTGAGGAATGAGTGCTTCTTTGATACAAAAAACAGATGGTGAACTCACCACTGCTGTTCTGGCACAAGTGAGTGTTGTGCTTTTGTAGAAATATTCAGGTAATGTTTTTCAAACCTTCATTCTGGCAAAACCACAATTTTTGAATATGGACAAAAAAGTGGGTACAGAAGGCTAATGTATATGACAAAGCAAACTCAGTTAGAACCTCATATGACTGTTTGCCAGAATGACAAGCTGTATCTCCAGCCCTCCCAGCTTGCATAACATTTACTTTCTCTATATTATCTGAAGAATTAGTTCTTCAACTATATTCATACATTTACCTGTCTGAGTTGGTGTAAATACATTCTTATACAGGTTTCGTTCACTCTTGTCCTCAGCCCCGTTTAGTCACAAGGACCAAGGCGTGTGTGTCCAGCTGCGTCTGGACTGGTCTGACACTGGTCAGCAGGTCCCCGTCTTATCTCTTGGGTTGTCCTTGGCTGGCAATGGCAAACTGATTTCTAGCTGTGCCTTTTAATTGGGACTTTTGACATGATTATTTTATCTGAATTTGCATAAGTCTTAAGCAAAATTCCCAAATTTCACTGTTCTTTTTTTTCCTTCTGGAGCAGTTCGTGGTTCCAAACCTCTTCTTGTCACCACAGCTTTGGATCAGCTTGCTCTTTCTCTTCTTCTTATCTGGTCTTTTGAATGACACTGCAGACAGAGTGCTTTCTATCAGTTAAGGGATACTATTTCTTTAAGTTTTGGGGTTTTTTTTTCCCCATTACTGCTCGTGCTTTCACACGTGCACATTTCTATTCATACATCATCCAGATCAGTCTTAATATTCCTGCTCCTAATTTCTACATCTATATGCCACCTGTCACTTTCATGTGCTACCAAAATGTTTCAAGACTTTGCTGTCAGAGCTGCTGACCCTTTTGTTCCCCTGTTACATCCTTGATTTCTTTGTCCCCTCTTCCATGCCACTCTTCACATTTGACAGAGACTACCAATATAATCCACAAAGCTGCCTCACTTCCTCGGTGCCTAAAAGTGTTTAACAACAGTTGTGCTCCTGTGGGGAATGCTATTACCATTCCACCTATCACTGCCTTTTTTTTCCCTTCATATCTCTTCTACCTCTGCCTCACCTCTGACACTGAGATTTTTAGCTCATTGGGGCAAGAGCATCTTTTAAAAACTGTGACAGGTACTGTTTTCGCAGCCAAACAGAGCTCTCTGCTGTTGGTTGATAGCACTCCTGGGGGAATTTTTAATGAATACTACTACATTTTTAAGGCTCAGTCTGAAGCTTCATATCTGTGAACAGTTGAAATTAATTGGGCACTTGAAATTGAGCTGTTTTTAAGGAAAACATCAGCGTTTAAAAATAAACCATACCTTTAGTTTTGACTGGCCTAATTTAAATAAGCCATTATCTAGTTTTTTATTTCCATCGCAGTCTTAAGCTGCTAAAGTAGATGATTATGACTTGGTTCTTAAACTGGTTTCCTAATTTTCATGGCATTTCATATAATACGGGGGGGTGTGGTGTGTCTTTTTTCTTTCTTTTTTTTATTTTATTTATCTTTTCCTCTTTTCCCTTTTTTTTTTTGTTTCTTTTAAAATTTGCTATGAAAAGTTTACTCTTGAAATATATATCTTGAATAATATAAGGTAAATTCTGCGTCTTGTTAATATCCTCAGTGTGCAAACTACATCACAATTCAAACACAGACATACTGCAGAACCCACTTATTCAGTTTATGGAATCATCCCTATTTTCTATGCCAGGCTGCTTCCACAACCAAGATAACCAAAATCCTTCCACTAGGCTTCCACTAGGCTTTATTACTCCATCAGAAGTCTATGTCTGAAGGAAGTAGCATTATTTCTTGGACACATTTTTTCACTTTTGCTGTCTAAGCACAGGTTTTGGAGCCCTTAAAGTTCCTGTAGATGAAAATTTAGGTCTTATACGTGTAAAACTTCCCAATAACTTTCATGAATCATTGAGAATTAAGGTCTATCTGCCACAACTGAGACATCTTAAGAATATGTTCTATACCTGAGTTTGTCCTTAAAGGAAAGGATGTAATGGAGAGGAAAAGGGAATAATAAAGGGTATTCTTGTGTTCTAAAACTGGCAATGAGACAGATTTTGTGAATCACCCTCTGAAAATGGCTATTTTTCACTACTATCGAAAGACCTCAGAATGACCCTCTCAGATGTAGCAATTTAACTTTTAGATTTCCAAAATTAGGTGAGATGAACCGCATACTACATAACTAACAGGGAACAGCATTTTTTGGATTGACAGAATTCTAAAAATAAGAGTTTTGAATGTAAATGCAGCTTTAACAAATTTCCTGCAAACTTGTTACTGCAAAGTCTGAATAAAATCAACACTTCTGATAATAATAAAGTTATTCACTTGAATTCACACTCTTGATAAGGATCAGTACATCCTATGCAAAACCTGGCAGTAACCTAGAATAGGAGAGTTGAGAGAATTTATAGTGCTGATCAGTTATTACATACAGTCGTTGGTAAAATATAAGTTGTTATTTTGTTGATTTTTTAATCATATTTGATTCTTTTTTTTTTTTTGTCAGACTATACAATTGCTTTAAAAGCACTGACAACATGAAGGTTAAAAAAATGTTAAATATGCTTCTTTAAGAATAACATTCATCCTGGAAAAGAAGAAGGAGGAATTATATTTGCCCTGAAGTAGTGGATTAGGCTGTGTTAGCTCTGGGGTCAAGATTTAGCTTTCAATATTTACTTGAAATTCTTTCCTTATATTAGTTTAGTACATGCTGAATAAGACACCAGTGCAGTTGTGACATTTAACAGAATGTTTAATGTAATGAATTAGTTCTTTTTAGCCATCTTAACCTAGGCAGTAGCTCAAATTTTAAAATCAGTTTTATAAAGCCTCCTCTTGTGTTAAAGCCACAGGTGCAGATAATCAAGTCATTTTTAAATCACTCCATTTGAGATACTTTGAAGGTTCTCTTACACCACACACATCTTACACAAATTTCTTGCCTTGTGCAAGAAAACCACAATTCCCATACTTTTTCCATTTCACTTTGCACTGCCAACAAAGAGATCTCCTCTAGCAAACAGCTCCCATGCTTCTTTCCATATTAATCTTTGTACTTGGAAAAACATCCTCCTAAAATGAATTTATCAAGTCAACTCCCTGGTTACAAGATTTATCATGAAGTCTCACTTCTCTTGAGAAGCATAAGGGGAAGGATAGGGAGCGAATGCAAAAGTGATGGCTTGTCTTCATACAGACATATTCTCAGCAAGCAAATTCCGATCTTCTCTTTTGACGCCCTGAAATCGTGTGAGGCAGTTCACAAAGCAAACTTGCATTTTTGTCTTTAGCTAGAATTCAAACTAAATTCAGTATGACACAGTAAATTTCTAAAGACAGACAGGAGTAAGGGCAGAGAAAAAAGGTGGATGAAAATGACAGTAATAATTCACTGACATGATCAAGGAGTGAAGAGGTGCAAGATGTAGTCTGTCTGCGTAGCTGAACTTGTGTACTGATTGTAGATAGTGGGAATAACATTTAAGTAGATGTTAAATAAGATTGATACGACATTGGCCCCTGTAGAGAACTTTCACTCTGAATTACTGGCCTTGTCATTGAAGCATACCCAAAAACTTTTGATTAGAGATCAGCAAACCAACCTTTGGTGCTATTCAGAGTGACAGCAGTTCTGATATTTTCATCAAAACTCTTACATGACATATAGTCTCACATGCAACTCCAGGATCAATAAAAGTCTGCGCTAGTCTCCAGTTGTGATTGAAAGCCATTCTCTGTGTGAGTTGTTACTGTGAAAATCTGTTCAGTGGTCCTGAGGTGGAGAAACAGGCCTGGTGAAGGGTAAATGAGCTGTTCATTATCAAGTGGATTTGATTCATTATTAGTCATTCAAAAAGCTCGTACTCTGAAGACACGTGAATGTCTAATGTGACAGATTGGCTCCCTTTTTCACTTTGGGTAGAGAAATCATTCTCAGCTTTCATCATGACTTTGGCACAAACACTCTTCCAGGGAAAAGTGTCCTTAAAAGAAACGTTCCTTCACTTTGCAAAGAAATCCCCAACAGCCAATAGGCACACATCCATCTTCAGGTACCCTCCTAAGGAATCCCCTTTGACCTTGAAACAAAAAATTGACACATTCAATGACACTATTACATATCTGCTGGAGATCTGCTTACCTAGAGAGCTATTTCAGCTCTCTTCAGAGTGGTTGCTAAATATCTAATGTTCAGGCAACTGAAGTGAGACCTTTTCATGGAGATCAGCTTAAGATCAAGACATGTATGTTTTGGTGTCTGTGTGCAAATGTCTAGTTGTTTCCTTTTAGTCAGAAGAGATCTAGTCAAGGTAGTGAACCAATCCTAGTGAACAATTCAGCTCACTCTAAGATGGACATCTAGGACTGGATTCAATGGACTTCTAGTGCCATTTGAGACACTTTACAGTGTCCAGGACAACACAGGATTGAAGCTTTGCCACAGGACCCACGGTTCACCATCTCCTTCTGGCGTAGCAGCTGGAAGTTGAGAAGAAGGGTAATGGAGGGAGGGTAATTTAATGTTAAGTGCCTGAAGTGGAACCCATCCATATCAGGTCACAGTGAACACAGCTGGCATTCTGAGCTGAAGATACAGGTCTTAATTGGCACTGTGGGATGCTTTACAGGGTCATAAATATTGGAAAAGAAAAGTGATCTTCAGTCAATCATGAAAAACATGTGAATAGTCAAATAATTCCAGATTTTGTTTATAGGTATGTCTTGCCTGTCATTCATTGCAAAAGCAATATCCTGGGAGAGGTTCTGGTCTCATTTCACTCATTTTTTTTTTTCTATCCCCTCACATTTTTTTTGTCTGTTTGAATCAAGTGACCAGACAAGTCATCTTCTAATCTCTTTTTTTCTTTCTCATGGCACCTTTCCACCTCCTCAAACCAGAATTTAGTGTCTTCCCAACTCTGTTTCCTGAATCCACAGTCTCAGCCCCATGGTGATCACTTTGACCCCACTATCTTCCCAGACCTCTCTCTCATCTTTCCAAACGTGACATAACACCTTTCTTACCCACAATATCGTATAGACACCTTAATCTACGTAAACAATTTACAGCAGTCCTCAGTCCATGACCTCAATGGCAGCAGCACCTGAACATCATAAGCCAAATCCATTTCCAACTCCACAATGGCTCCAGGTCCTTTTTTCTGATCTGTCCCTCAGATAAGGCTAGATCTCACACATTTTCAGTGGCATAATAATTCTTTTTTTAATTTTTTTTTTCCTTTTTTGAAGTATGCAAGCTGGAAGCAAGCCATGGCTGAGGTCAAGCTCTAAGGAAAATTGATTTTATGTGGTACATGAGGAATTTGAGGAATCCTTTATCTTTTGCCTCCTTTTTGAACTCCTCCTGAAATGGATAAAAGCACAGGATTTCAAGCTCTCTGACTGAAAAACATAAGAGGAAGGAGATTCACAAATATCTGTTTTCTGTAGTCACAGGAAGCTCACCCCCACATACTGTGTCCTTAAGTCACTTCTTGTCCTTCACAATCACAGTAGTTTAGAGCAATAACATTAATCTTGAGCCCAAGAGGAAGAATCGGCCACGTGTTGAATCCCCTCTGTATCTCCAGACACAAGAAGCAACACCTCAGAAGCTTCTTTTCTCTTGCATTCCTCTCTTGCTTTGTGTTGTACTAGATTTGCCCTTTTAACAGCTTATAGGAAGGTAAATGATTTACAGCTATTTTTTTCCAGCTTCTATAATCCCCTAACACTTTCTTAAAAAAAAAAAAAAATAGAGAAGAAGATACACCAATGAAAGACCTACTCTAATTAATACTGATATGGTCTTTTACTCAGCTACCAAGTAACAACAGTTCTGGAAGATGTATGGAAAAAGTATAGACAAGACTAAGATGCTCCTGGACCATCTTGGCCATAAAGGTCCCAGCCCTGCCAACTGAATCATAACAGGAACTTTTCTCTAGGATGATTTCTGTTGTTGTTGTTGTTGTTTTACAGCCTCTCTTTTATTTTATGAATTCTTTTTTTGTTTGTTTAATTTTATTTTTTTTTTTAAATTGGAGGTTTATAGGGATGTCTTAAAGCATATAAGTGTGAAAACAGTGGCTTCAGAAACCAGTTGTAGGACATGTCCCTATTTCACACTACTATCTAGAAAGTTATTTCTCTCTTAAATGAATTTGAAGTTCTCAGAAGTGTAGCATGTTATACCTGTTTTTATCAGAATTGAAACACCCCATGAATTGGGATTCAAACCATTTCCCCAAATTTTTTGTGCAGCTTTCCACTCTGGTCTCCCCAGGGCTCATAACCTCTGCATTTTCCCTTCCCACCAGTTAAACCAGAATTTACAATTCATTCAGATCGACACTGAAAAGGATAACTAGGCTTAGGCTTCGTACAAACCTATTTGACAGTGTCCTTCCAGTATGGCAGAGAATCTCTCACTATAGTCCATTGAGACATGTTGATCAACTGCTGAAAATTCAAGCCTGGCCAATGTAGAGGAAAAGGAGCAGAGAGACATGAAACAAATTGCCTAAAAGTAAACAACAGAGCCTCTTGATGGAGAAAAGTATCTAAAACAAAACTTAAGCTGGAAATCAACCTGAACACTGCATCAACTGTCACTGCTTCATTCTTTTATGATTCACTGCTGTGCTGTTGCTGAGAGGAAATTACCCAAAACAGGATTTTGCAAAAAAATAAAGTAGTACTTAAAGGAAGCTGCAGAACCACCGGGTGTCCTTTCAAGCAAAATCTATTTAACTGCTCACCTCTTCCAAGCACAGGCAGACAAAATGATAATAATTATTAAGCAAAGATAACTAATTTGTATCCATCATGGTTTATGATTGTAAAGCTTAACAAACACAGCAACCGAAATACAGTGGGCTGCTCTTTTCCATTGTATTTTTCCTCCCTTCTACTCTGTGCTGAACCATAAATGCTGTTCTGAGATGCATTATTATGTTGGCAGAAACTGCTGCCAGTGTTATTACAGAATCGTAATATTTTGAAATTGAGAAGATCTATTAGATCAGCAGGTCTGTTTTCCCTCCATGGAAAGGATATAGTCTCCCAAGAGGGACATATCTTACATTAAAATAAGGCTACCTATTGATTGCAGCAAACACTGCCCCTTGCTGACATCTACGTGTGTTACAGTTTGCTTTACCCTATCAAAGTCCTGCTGTATTGTCTCCTGGAAAGGTTTTATCACCGGCTACGGCTGTTTAACCTCTGTCGTACAGGCTGCGGGCAGCCCAGCAGGAAAATGAACCTAGAACACAGCCACCTCCTCCCACCACCCTTTCCTGGGGTAAACCATGAACAGGCTGCAAAAACAGCCTGCTTCCAGACACTGAATTTTTTGAGGGTCCATTGCATGAGACTCTTGCTTATCGCTTACTGCATATGTCAAACGTGACGGTGCTGGCCATGCAGAGGATAGTCCTGCGGCACACATTCTGTATGCCTAGTAATCCTCCACGTGGCCAGATTTACCACCCACGTGCAAACTGACGTTCCCCCGAATTTCTGTTTCTTGCCAGGATGAATTTCTCACACTTACGCAGTCAGTCTAGAGCTTTGGGAAAGTATCAGTGCAACTTCTGGGTTTGCAGTGGAGTTGCAGGAAACTCATTAGTCTGAGCAGCGCAGGCTGAGATAGTTCCTCCCACGGGTTCAGACAACCTGGAGGTAAAACCTGGTGTGGGAACTGCACTGATTGCACCTGTGAGCCAGCAGAAATCAGACAAACCACCTGGGGCCTTTTGGTTAGGAAACTCCCTGAAAGATGGGACATGTGAGTTTAAAATTCTTGGTCTTACAGGTTAAAGCTTGGAGTCTCACATCTGGGCGAAATCAGGAGGAACAGCAGGGAGAAAGTACAACTCAATGACTTGTGTGTAAAACCTGGGCCATGAACAGGAGTTATTTGCAAGGTACATTCATTTCTGCTGCGAAATGGCCCTCAGGGACTCAGTTGTCAAAATACAGATATACATTAGTTACCAGATGGGGAGAGAAAGTAGCTGTTCTGCAATACTCCCCATTCTGCACAATAAACATGAGATAATTCAGAAGTGGCTCTGAAGTTAATTTGAAGAGGATCACAGAGAAAACTAACAGTCTCTTCCAGATTTCTTTACTCTGCCAGAATGGTAAAAATTGGTTTAAATATGAATATATACCCAAAACTGGAGAAAGGAAATCTGACTTACATTTTCATGTGGCCTGGAGCCAAAAGCTACTGCTGATAGTGCTAATGGACAAATAAGTTCCCTTTTAGTAGAACTAGTCTCCAAAGATACGTGATACAGTATGTTTCAGAACAGAACTGAGATTAAAGGTGACGTGCTGGAAAGATCTCACTTGATCTGTGAAAAAGAGGATAAGGCCAGACATCCATCTAATAGTGGTCCTTAACAATTGTTAGTGATTAGTCAGTACAAAGCAACAAGAATATTATTATTTTCCACTGTGGTATCTAGATAAGGCAGCTTACAATGAATTCTAGATCTCACTGCCTTCATTTGCCAATCATCCCACATTCACCCTTTTAAGCGAGTCAGACTGCTTCATCGTATCTCTGCACGTTGCTGGCTCTCTGAAGATAATCTGTCACTTTGCTGTGTTGTCCGCTTAAATTATCATAACTTGTAGGGGCTTCCTTGAATCACATGCCTTTTTGTCGCTATCAGTAGTCTGCTGTGATTTTTTTCTTATCACTCTAGCACCAAGAAATGCTCGGAAATATCATCAGTTCTGTCTGCAGGGAAAGGAAACGATAACTGTCAGTCTGCCCTATATTCTAGAGAGCTCTTCTGCACCTCAGAAACAAAGCATTTGCTGGCAGTTTGACAAGCCCTTTTCTTTTAGTTAAAAGGTAAAATAATCAAAAAGATCAATAGGAAGTTAAACTGCATTAATTTTACTGAACTGGAATTACTTTCTTGTGTCACTGCAGGCAGGGAATGGCTACAGACTCATGAAAGGTTTTAGTGCAAGCTTTGGACATGGTTGTGTTTTTGGAGGAGTAGTCCTTGGAAGTTAGGGCTGGCTTAAGAGGGTTAAGTGACAGCTCAGATTTTGCATCATTTTGCACACTGAAGAAGCCATTAGGCAAGAGAATTCCACCGGCACGAGGCAGCAAACACGCAAGAACTCACATTTCTATATGCAGAGGGTGTAGGGGGCATTCCCACCGACCGCTTTCTCCTGCCCACTTTTCAAGCCCATCAAGACCATGGCCCTCAGGAACTTCAGATCAAGACTGAGACCATGGGTATGGCAGAGAATAAAGTCAGAAATTATTATTATTAGTCATTATTTAAGTTAAACAACATTTTTCTACTAATAGGAAATTCAGTGGAAAATGGAGTCTTCAGAGGACTGAAAACATCTCCTTGTGCAGTTAGAATCAGGGTATAGTTGCAGCTGGAAAAAGGAGAGAATGCATGGGTATGGGATAAAAATACATTTTTATCAAATAAAAGTTATGCAGAAAGAGGGCTAAGAACTTGAACACACCTACATCAGTCATTTTGCGTCAAATACAATGCTGTACATTGATCCAAAATGCATTTTTCCTTATTCTGGAAAAAAAATCTTCTTTTTCTTCACTTCTTTTTAATTTAATGTTTGCTTTATCCCACCACTAACCTGAGCACCCTATTCTATTTTCAAACGTCTTATTGTAGCGACAACTATTAACTGAAAGATAAAGCCTCTGTAGATGCTATTTAAACACAGTACACATCCACTAAAGAGCTTAGTCTGAATAACGTAAGGAGAAAAGATATAATAAACAAGCAGCATCTTATATAGAAGTGTTGTTCTGCATCCTTGTACTTTCTCCACATTCCTGATTACTCGGTTCTTTATTTTTATGCTGGGCTCAGGATTTCACTCATTAGAAGTACTTTACTAGAATAGCTAATGTTACTGATTGCTTCATTGACCATTGCAAACTCAGGAATAGTCCTTTTACTGGAGCAGGAACTCAGCATTGTCACTGCTGTTAACACTATTCTTCACTGTTTCTGAGTATTTTATTGGCGTCTGCAGGCTTACAAATATTCTTTAACTTGCCTGCATTTATTGCCTGCAAACCTTCTGCAGAAATATTCTCCTTAAAGAACAAACAATGCAAGACACAACATTAGCAGAGGTTAAAGGAAATATTCAGCTGACTGACTAATGGAAGGAAAAATCAATTATATGGACATCTCTTCAAAATCCAAAGCCCTTTATGCTTTCTTTTTTTTTTTTTGTCCTTGGGGATGTTTTATCTGATGTAACATTGCTATTAAAGTACCTCAGCTCAACTGAAAATAGTATTGACTAGCATATTGTAAACTCTTCTGGGCTAGCACCACATTTCTCTTTATGTTCAAGCAACTTAATTGTTATTAGGGCCCCTGGATAGTGCTTTTAGATAAATAGAAGTGCACCGTTGTAAGGCACTAGGGAATTTGAACAATAAGTTCTGAGTATGGCAGGAAGTAATGGTAAATCACTGCAACTTGTAATGTTTTCATATGAAAGTGGGGATGCAAAATGAGAATAAGCTCAGTGGGGATATGGGAGAACGACAATGTGAAACTTTTCTCTCAGCGTTTTATATTGCTGCCCAGCTACTCAGCTTCTGAACCCTGTTCTTGTAAACACAAAACCAATATTAAAATCATAATGGACACCATGGAGTGAACAAAATGTCCCTTTAGGGTCAAACTTCCTTTGTGGTAATTCTCAGGAGACTTATTTCCTTCTCGGCGCCCCTTTTTCTTTTTATATAGAATCAATTTATTCCTTGAGTTCCTGAAATTGCTCAGAGCCAGTCTAAATTTTCTGACTTAATTTTTTCTTGCCAGGAAAATGATGAGTTGTCAAAATCACCACAATCTTCCAAATAAGCCACCTTCAAAAATAAACGTGTTTAGACAAAAAGCTGAAAGAGTTTTTCAGTCTCATCAAAATGGAACATTCAAATTTTTCCTTAACATTTGGATTTTTGCTTAACTAAATCATCAGTTATAATATCAATTTTTTTATTACATGTAATATAAAGGGGAATTAATGTTTCCATGGGTTTTCAGCTGGAATATTGTGTACACTCTGGAACACTAGACTTCAAGAGGCAAATCTACTGGAGCTATTCAGATGAAAAAGAACAAAATTAATAGTCTAGAAAACAGAACATATGAGGAAAGACTGAAGAAGTAGAATGTGTTTAGCTTCCTGTCTTTGGATATATAAAAAGATTGCTGAAAAGGGAAAGAGTATACAATGCTTTCGGTTTTGATTTTTAATGGGTACTTCATTATAGACACCACAAAAAGAACAAAGTTTACAGTAAAGGAAGAGGGATTCAGGTTAAATGTGAACAAAAAAACCCCTTAACATCAGAAAGGCTGACAAAGCATTGGAATAGATTTCTTGGAAAGGCGTGGTATCCCAACTGCAGATTGCTTTAAGAATTTGGTCAGAAAAGCAGAATGTGAGAAATCACAGATGATACTAAACTTGCATTAGAACTAAGGAATTACCAAGATGGTTAAAAGGTCATGCAACAACACTACTGGGAAAAATAATTTTATGTATTTATAAATATGTCACACTCCATCTCAAAAGAAATCTTATTGCCATAGTAACAATTAGCAAATGCTTTGACTGAATTCCAAAATTTATTAGTTCCCTTAGATCAGTATATCACCCCTGAGACTTCACAAAGAATTACCAAGGGAATAAAAAAGGGAAGTGGAGAATGTTCAGAAACAATTACATGAATTGTTCTCCGGAGCCCAAACATTTGTTTATGCAACAAATAAAGTTAGTGCTAATTGCTCCACAAAACAGACGTTCCAAAATTGGATTGTATCCAAAGTGTGGGTGTCTGCCTCAGTTTGCTCTGCTGCAAACTGGTTGAGTCGTCTGCCTAGATAAAACGTCACACGTCAATCCTGATGTTTTATCTTCCTCGCTTGATTTCCACTGGGGCATGGTACTTCAGAAGAAGATCAGGAAATGGGTATTACATGCTCAACAAACACAGAATGAATATTACTGATACCTCTTAATATTATGTCACACTGTCTTTAGAGTAGACAGAAGGTGACAAGGACAGTTGTAAAAATGGCAATATTATTCCTGTTCCTAACAGTGGGCTTTGAGCTCAAGGATGGTCAAAACAGGGAGGAGCATGTGCAAAGACAACATAAATTAGGATGTGAACATAGACCTTAAATAGTCACCGTATGCCTATAATTGCTTTTCTTGGTGTTAAGAGAAGCCTTATCTTTCTAAATTTCTGAGTAAATTTGAAGCAGTGAAATTAGACTAATTGCCAATTGCTCTTCATATTATAGTAGAAGAAAGTGACCCCCATCAAGTAGGAGACTCCAGTGAGGTGGGGGTTCTTCAGACACAGAACAGAACATTCTCACTGCCCTCAAACATAAAGCAGTGTTGATGTTATACAGTAGATGCTTTATAAATACGTGGGATAATTTTATTTTGCTATTTGCAGTAAGTGGCAGACAATCCCTTTATTTTGTCATATTCATCTGGCAATCAGAAAAAATAAAAACCAGCAGCTATTTTATCTTTTATGTATCACATACACATTGAAATTCACAATTATGACTAAATTGTATTCAGGTTTTATTGGAAATGTATTTAAAAGACTTTTGCTTGTCTTCATGCCCAAGAAAGAGTTTCACTTACCTAATATGAAGTTAACAAAGACAAAAGTGCAGCTTTCCTAACATGTTCATTGTATGGAAAAACTGCTTCCTCAGATTACTTTTACCAGCACTCATTAATTAATTCTCATAACACTCCTGTAAGTATTAGCATCTGTTAAATATTAGTACACATAGACAGATGAATCCTTTGTGACTTTCTTTTGCGTATTTGTATTTTCTCAAAGACACTTGAGAGTTATCAAGCTTCTTTAACACTTGGACACTGAAGGTTCTGTCCAGATTTTTGCCTTACTTAATCTGGCACTCTGAGAAAGGGTATTTTTTCTTTCATTCTTTGAAATATGGACCACCATGATAATAAAAATAATGAAAAAAATGTATTTCTATATGTAAACCTCTCTACATTGTGGCAATACCCCCTCTTGTCCTTGTCTGAACTCCCCCCTCATTGCACCTAGCTTATCTTCAGTTTCCTTGCATAAAGGAGGCTTCAGGCTTAGATTTTTTTTATTCCTAGCTCTTTTCTTCCACAGGCACAGCCCTTTTGTTTCTCATCTTTCACAGGAAGACGACCTCACTTAGGCTGCCACTGCCAAAGCATCCAAACCACATAAACTTCTTTGAGATTCTTCTGCCTAAACATGGAAGTCTGCACCCATATCTGAGTTAAACATCTGGATTTCTTTTACAGTCAATGGGAAAAAAAAATTCTACAGCATTATTTATCTCATCATAAAAAATACTTTCAATGTGAAAAGGTGAATTGGGCCCTAAAATGCCCATTTCTCCTCTTCAATTCTGCAGTGATTCTAGCTCACCAGCTGAGGTGGAAATGTCAGCCACCCCCCTTCGTCTTCACAAAAGGCTCCAAAAACCTGCTGGTTACTTTAGTTGGCTATAGACCTATAAAAAATCAGATCAGGCAAAACACAACAAAAAAACACTTGAAGTTTTTCTTCCAGGCTCATTTTCTTTTGATCATTCCTTGAACTTTCATCAAGAATCTTGTTTTTCTTCTGCACATGGCTTTTGTTTCTAATTATGACGATGAGCTGAAGCCATATTCTCCCCTCCTGAGACATTTCCTTTCTTCCTGAGTTGGTCAAGAAATTAGAAGAAATGATTCTTTTGTCATTCTGTTCTTCTCTTCTGCTTTCTTTATCTCTAAGCATCACGCTCTGCTCTTCTTGACTACTCGTAAGCATCAATTACCTTACTCTTTTGTTATGGCATTTTTAAAGTAAAGGGATAGTGGAAAGCCAGATTTATTTATGTATTAAAAATTAGATATGTTTTCAGACTTTTGCTCTTCCCAGGAGAGACACATTCAGGTGATTTTCATCCTCAGTGCAATCCTGTTCATAGATAACTCTTACACTCAATCTTTTTTGTCCTCCATCTGACCATGATGAAGTAATACAAAGCAGAAGACAGCCAGAGAGCATCAGGATACATACTGTTCCAAAGATGAAACTGAAATTCCTAAACCCTGTATAAGTTTATCATAGCCTTATTGAATGCAGTTTAGTAGCACAGGAGAGTTAAAGCTAGAAAGAAAACCGAGTTCCAGCTGTGAAACTCGTAGGGCTTTGTTTTCTTTATACCACAACTTTAAACTTCCAAGACCTTCCTGTCGAGAAAAATAAGTGCTCACAGAGACAGGCACAATGTAGATCTTTTAAAGGACACCTTAACTTTGCTCTTCTGTTGTTTCATACTAAGATAATTCCCAGTGAAGGTAACCCAAAGTAATTCTACTTTTTTACATGGGAAACAATATAGCCTTTAGCAGTGCTTTAACCATGCATGGCTGGGGACGTGTGTAGCTATTCTGACCAGCAGAGCCCTGCATTTAGGTTAAAGATGCGGAGATGCTTTTAGATTTCCACTGAGCCAGTATTATGAGAACATGTAAAGCAGCTGTGCTCCCCAAAGCTGCAAACAGGCTTTTAGATTATCTGTTGCTGAATTCCAACAGTTACACTTTTTCTGCAGTTACAAAACTCCTAACATTTCTATATTCACATTTTTATCTTTCCCACCACCTGAGAATGCCATCTGCTGTTTATCTCGAATATATCCAACTTTCCATAGCGTATTTCTTTGGGATGTTCTCAAATTCCACTTTGGTTGGACCTTGTTTTTCATTTTGTTTTATTTTTGGCTTATTTATTTAGTGATGAAACTGTGCATAGTGCAAGGCACACATGGGTTTTGCTGTACTTTTCCCTTCTGTTGTAATCTGTCAAGCAGTGTGTTTTAGAACAAAAAGGACAGTTCTTTGCTTGAGCTGCTGGACATAATTCTTATTAGCACCCAGCAAGTGATAGCTCATAGGGATTAAGCCACTCTTGAAATGCTTATTCTTGACTTATGATACAACCAGTGTGCAACCAAGGATCAAGTTACCCAGAGCAGTTCTATATTTTCTGCAGAATATACTGGCTTGACTAGCAGAATACATTGGGTTGTGTTTTCCTAGGAGATGGTGACTTTTTGACAATAGGTTGGGGGTTTTTTTGCAAATTGTTAGAGAAATGTGTTCATTTCAAAAGAAGTCTTGTTAGGAAGTCTCTTCAAGCTCCAAGTCAAAATCCAGTCAGAGTGGACTCTGATTACAGCACACTTCAAATCAGAGTAAAATGTTGATGAGGGCTTATGCCCCTAAGGTATTTTGCTGTGGACCCTTTCTCAATCTATTCTTTTAGTGATAGATCAATTTAATTCTTAAAAGAAGTGTGAGATTCACCTAACATGCTGTCTGACTATAGTAATCAAGGCTTCAGCTACAGTCAATGGAAAGAAATAGTTGTGTGGGGCAGGTACTTGTCTTTTAGGATGACACAGATCTTGCTCTGACACTGTCTCTCCTATGGCTTTAGAGGAAACTTGGACCACCTGCTTGATAAAACAGCCAGATTTTAGATGGCTAGACTTAAAAAAAGAATATGAAAAATGAAATTAAATGGGGGCCAGTCACTAGCGGTGTGCTCCTAAGGTCAATATTGGAGCCAATACTGTTTAACATCTTCGTTTACAACCTGGGTAATGGGGAAGAGTGCATCCTCAACCAGCTTGCAGATGATGTAGAACTGGGAGGAGTGGTTGACAGACCAGATGATTATCTTAGCTTTTCAAGGGATCTCAGTAGACTGTAAAAATGGGCTAATAGGAAATTCCTGAAGTTCAGCAAAGGGAAATGCCAAGTCCAGCACGTGAGGAGGACCAATCCCATGCAGCAGTACCTGCTGGGGTCTCTTATTGTTTTGTGGAAATGACTAATGGGTGTTGGGGGAGTCGGGGGGAGTAAAGAAGATGGAGCCAGATTCTTCTCAGTGATGCCCAGAGACAGGCCACGAGGTAACAGGTACAAGCTGGAATACATAAAAATCCACTTAAATACAAGAAAAAACTTTTTTTTTACTGATCAAACACTGGAACAGGTTGCCCAGAGAGGTTGTGGAGCTTCTGTCCTTGGAGATATTCAAAACCCGACCCTGAGCAACCTGCTATAGCTGGCCATGCTCAAGTAGGGGAGGTTGGACTCAGCAATCTCCAGTGGCCCTTTCCAATGTCAGTGATGCTGTGAAGACACCGTGACTTTGTAACTTGTTAATATTTTTAACCCAGGTCTTCCAACCTTACTTAGAAGCCTACTCTCTCCCTCTCTTTCTAAAAAGACAAAAGATCTGAATTTCTGATGCAGCAGAAGAAAAACAGAGGCTGCCTTGTCTCACATCAGAAATCTTATTGTACAAACAGTCCCAGTCTGGAGTTCTCACTCAAAGATACTACTTGGAGCCAGCTGCTTTACTGGCTAGAGAAATGTTGATCTTCTTACTGGTCAGTGAACCCTGAGAATGGACCTAGGGCTTCATTCAACAGCCCAGACATAGGTATCTATTGCAGTTTGGGATGACCCACTGTACCCTGGGCTGGGAGATGGAGAGTCTTGCATTTCTGGCTTAGCAGGTAAAGGTTAGAAGATACTATGTGTTTCTGCAGAGGCAGCTCAGGCTCCTGGTTCTTTCTTTTGAGATGGAACTGGTATAAAAAAGTCTGCTACTAACTGACAGCTGCAGCAGTACTGCTCGAAAATGTTGATGCCTTGTAAAATATACCGAATAGCATACTATTTCAGCTGACTCTATAGAGTCCTGCATTTCTTGTGTAGTGAGTGTGTGCAGAGTGCAAAAAAATGTGAGTTTGAGCTTTTATTTAGATCAGGATGAATTAGTGAATATCTTCTTAGTTTCATTCCTGTAGTGGTGGCTTCTTTGATAATTTTTTTTTTTTTTTTTTTTTCAGTTCAATGGCAAAAGACTTCAGCCCACATCTAAACTGCACCTTTCTGAAATTCTTGCTTTAAAAACAGACAGAATCAATGAGAACACCAAGATCTCAGGCTTGGAGCAGGAAGGATTATCTAATGGCTAGAACATAAGCCTGGAAATGAGGGGACCCAGGTTTAGCTTCCTTCTCTGTCACAGGTGTTTTATGTTATCCTAGATAAGTCATTTTGCCTTTCTCTGCCTCCTACTCCCAGTTGTCAAATAATTCTTCCTTCTTTACCTCTGTGGGATATCATAAAGCATGTGAAGTGTCCAGATTTTATAGTATTAGTTGCCATAAATGTATCTTAGGCTGTCAGTTTTACGCTGGTGAGGGTACATTTTGTTAGAGAATCCAACAGTTATTTTGTCATTATACTGCATAACAGAGCAGAGTCAGCTTACAGTTTTGCAGAAATATAGATTTGGGGTTTGTGGAGCTTTGTTTTATTTTGTATGTTTATCACAGGGATGGGGAGGGGCAGGGCTGAGTATCTTCTGGCAAAATTAGGAGAGAAGGAAGGGAAGAGCCTGGGTGGGAGGTGAGGCAGGCAGGCAGGGTGTGCTGCCTGCTGCTGCCAGAGTGGTGGAAGAAATGAGGGCAATGACTTCAGTTTCTGGCAGACATGATCCTAAAAGCCCTGATTCCTCCTTTACTAGCACTAACAACCACCAGCCAAGGTTGTTTTGCTAACCTGACTCTTTGTTGCCCAACACAACTATTCTAGTATTCCTAAGCCCAGCTTTGTGATAAAAGCAGCATTACGCTCAGGCACTTGAGGTTCAATTTAATTTCCTAAGCAAAGGCATCTCTAGCTTGCCTCAGCCATGTGCCCCAAGCTGGCATATACGACACAAGACCTGTAAGAGTCCCATGCCTTCTTCGAGAGGCAGCTGAAGATCAGTTACCTTAAAGTGTTTTGAATAGCCCAGGGTACAGGTGGTCAGATTACTGAATCAGAGCCTTGTTCTTGTGTTTCTAGAATTTATCTGAAATAAACTCAAATTACACCCATAGAGCAAATACTGTATGTCTCCACTTGTCCTGGTTTTGGCTGGGATAGAGTTAATTTTCTTTCTAGTAGCTGGTACAGTGCTGTGTTTTTGAGTTCGGTATGAGAAGAATGTTGATAACACACTGATGTGTTCAGTTGTTGCTGAGTAGTGTTTAGTCTAAAGTCAAGGATTTTTCAGCTTCTGATGCCCAGCCAGCGAGAAAGCTGGAGGGACACAAGGAGTTGGGAAGGGACACAGCCAGGACAGCTGACCTAAACTGGCCAAAGGGGTATTCCATACCATGTGATGTCATGTCCAGTATATAAATTGGTGGAAGTTGGCCTGCAGGGGATTGCTGCTTGGGAACTAACTGGGCATCGGCCAGTGAGTGGTGAGCAATTGCATTGTGCATCACCTGCTTTGTATATTCCAATCCTTTTATTATTATTATTGTCATTTTATTATTGTTATTATTATCATTATTAGATTCTTCCTTTGTGTTCTATTAAACTGTTCTTATCTCAACCTACGAGTTTTATCTTTTTTTTTTTCCAATTCTCTTCCCCATCCTACTGGGTGAGGGGGAAGCTGGGGTTAAACCACGACACCACTATTGCTATCTGCTTTTAATTACGAAGTGTAGCCTTGCTCAGAGCATCAGTTATGATGTTCATTTCTCATTTTTTATTAGTGTCATTTTTGGTCTTGGGCTGTTCTTCTGCATAATAATTAACATTATGCAGAACTATCAGAAAACTTGAGCTTCAGGACATTAGATGGCTTAGGTATCTAATAACTTAACTGAAGTTAGGAGCCTAAACACCTTTGTAATCCTGTCCCTTATTACTCCAATATTATGAAGGGCATATAAGAAGAAGGAGAAGGAGAAGAAATGAAGAAAGAAGAAATATCTCTGTCAATCTAATAACTTGCACCAGGCAAAACAAGCAAACAAACAAAAATTTCCAATTTCAAATAACGTCCAGTGGAGATTTCATGATAATGGATGAGCGGTTTTTCCCTAATTGGTAGTTTGGAGTGGGAGCATGGACATTTTTTGTTCTCTGATTGCCTCGGACATTGTTAGAGTAATGTTTCAATTGATAGTCTGGCACGTCACTCCCACTTTATTCCTCATACTACAATTTCAGAGTCAGTTATGTCATCTGATGATGCTGTTTAATTCTCTTATAAATAACAGGTTTGCAGAATCGGAGAACTGTTGCTAAGAAATTATAGCCCTACAGAACAATTTGGGCATTACTTTGGATGACACACACACATCTTTTATTTCAAAATTATTATTGTGGTGTTTTCATATAATCTTTGATTAAATTGAGAAGTTAGTTTCAGAAGAACTATAGTAACTATTACCCGGTTCTGTACAAACTGATTTAGCATTGGCAGTGTGTAACCCTATATAGTTCTATTTCAGCTCCTCTAGTTTTTTCTCAGATTAATAAAAAAGCAAACATACACGAAAGAAATTAAATTAGTTTTCAAGCAGAAAAACATTTGTATGACAGAATCACATTTTTGCAAATATCACAGTTAACTCACTTTGTGCTAAGAGCTCAGTACAAATATCTTGAAACCTCTAAGTTAGATGGAACAAATAACCTCTACCGATAAGATGACAGATACTTCTCTCCCCTCACCCCAAAGGCACATTATCCCGCTGATGACTCTTGCAGGGTTTCTTGTATCTGCTTTGAAACATGAATTACCTTGGTGATATTTTTCTATTCTAGAAAAATTACTGGCCTAATGGTAAATCTGCAATGCATGCATAATGAATAGCATCAGGTTTTCATTCAAAGGTCTTTAGAAACTCTAAGAACACTATGGGATAAGTGATTATCTCACCTGCAAACCACTGTGCATTTTCTCTGAAAACTCATTGGCTAGTCTTCTCATCTTGGTCTCTACCTGTCTATCACTGTCTTTAGCAGTTTGAGACATACAGGGGGCTAAACCTGAACATGTCTTGCCCTGCTTTTGCATATCTATACTGTCTCTTGTGGGACTCATAATTTGGGAGAGGAAGGGACCTATATTTATGCAACAAATTGTAACAAATGCCATGACGACACCCTAGAGCATATAAGACATTCATATATGTGGCCAGTAATGTGACATCAGACCCATGGGAGACCAGTGACCTTCTGGAACAGCATCAGGAGAGCACATGGGTTTCCCTGAGCCGTCTCAAATGGGACCAGGTACCCTCATGAAAGTAACTGAATCACTTCCAGGGAATGATTCTTCTGATCTACTTTAGATGTCTGTGCTGAGGCGAAATGAATCTCATCTTAGGTCTTGATCAACTGTTAAAGAAAGACGGAGTAATTAACTTCTTACTGACATTGAAACTATAACAGTGAGTTTCAGTCTACAGATGAGATATCTACAGGTAGGTATATAAATTAGGCTTTCATAAGTGTCTAAATTCTCTTTATGAGAGTTTGACTGTTTTTAGTCAATGAAACTCTGAGGCCAAATTCAGTTCCCTCAAAAGTATTTAGTTCTGTTTCAGGAGATCAAGGATTTCCCACAAATACATGATTGGCAGGTAGGTTGTGGGACCCAAAAGTAATCCGCAGTTTCTGAGCCAGCAGATTGCAGACAGATAGGAGATTACAGAGTACCTAATATGACACTAGATGCCTAGATACAGACAACTGAATCCTGTCCTCTCAACCTGTATTAATTACTGGCTCCATTCAGCTACTTAAGCATAGGCACCTAGAGTCTACTTTAAGCTCCCTGTTTGGCTTTCATATAACTCTGCAGAAGAGTGCAAGTCTGTGTTATATCTGCTACATCATATGTATGTCTTACAAGTCCTGTTGCATCTCTGTTGTGGTTTAACCCCAGCCAGCAACTAAGCACCAGGCAGCCGCTTGCTCATTTCCCAAGAAAGTCATCCCAGCTGCTTGGCTTCCTACCCTCCTATTCCAGGCTACTAGCCCCACTGGCCCATTGGCCCAGCATCAGAGCAGCCAGTTGATAATGTGCTCAGAAGCAGCACATTTTTCTGTGCCAGTAGAAGCCTCAGTTTTTCCGGCAAAGGTCATCACAGGCCTAGGTCTGACTAGAAGGCAAGTTTGGACTTGTTGGATATGGTCTGAGACATTAACTTTTATTTGGAGGTCACATCTAACTTAACATCTAGGGATTTCAATTGCTCTTTTTCCATAGCAAAGGTCAGTAAAACTTTAACTATCAAAGGAGGCAGAAAAGAGTTTTTCAGAGTCAGGATCTCTGAAAGGCAGCATACATCTTAGAATAATTTGGCTGGAAGGGATCTCTGGAGGCCATTGGGTCCAACTCCCTGCTCAAAGCAGGTCCATCAGCCTGCAGAACCCTACAAGCCCCACGCACAAGAGATATGTGGAAAGGGCCAGTGGACTGCAGCATAATCATCTTTCACACCCCTTTTGGGGTGCTTTAAATGGACAGGTCCTGATAGATAAGCTGTAGTTAATCTCCTTGCCTTATTTCAGCTCAAATCCTTTCTTTCTTCGCTTTAAAACAAAGCTCTTCCAAGCCTGAATGAACTCCTTTTGCCATCTTACTGCTTTCAATAGGTGGTAGCCACTCCCCATAATGATATTTTTATTAAAAAGTACATATTTGAATTGACAGTGGAGTCTTTTTAGATGGTGGTAGGATCCACTTACAACAGAATAAACTAAAGTGAAATAGTAAAAGATTTGCAGCACGCACTTCAATATGCAAAGAAAGATGGACATGTTTAGAAGCAGCAGGTGCTTCATTGCCTGCATGAGAATTCACTGAAAAGCAGCTGAAAGAATTAGGAATATCATTTGTTAATGTTTAGTCTTCTGTAGTCTTCACATTTAGGTACAAAAGCTTTTCATTCATTCAGCAAAACACAATGCAAAAGCAAACTTAAGAATTTTTATAAACAAAGGGATAAAAGTTTAGGCACAGACTGTCAGCTGGTGTAAATGCAAGTCCTTGTCTCTCTCCATACCAATTCCCATCAGGACTTTCCAAGTTCTGTTATAGTCTCCAGCACTGACATCTCTGAGTGAGCATTTTTACCCATAATCTATAATGAAATTATTTTTTTAAAGGTAGAATGTTTATTATTATTTTTAATGACAATTGTTTCTAGTGACAAATGTGTTGTTTTTTTTTCAAACTGACCATTTCACATGGCTGTATTTATTCTTGTGAAACATAAGTATTTAATTGAAAGATATTATATATTTATCTATATATATATAGATAGATATAGATAACAGGTTTTAGCTGGAAAGCAAAAGTTTTTGATCTTCAGCCACAAAAATGTTAAGTGCTTGATTTTGTAATGAAAAATGGAAAAAAGGAATTATTCTGAGAAAAAAAAACGCAACAAAATAAAACCATTTATCTGACCATGTCCATTAATAGCAGCTGTTTTTCTTATTTAAAATCTACATGGAAATTCTCAGATGTAAAGTGCAAAGGTTTTTTTTATTCATGAGAAATTTCAGGAGACAAATGGCTTCTTTGCATTTCACCAATGCAAAGCAAACCAAAACTGTGTACTTGGAAATGTAGCACTATCTGCAGTGACTAGGTGCAAAACTATTTGAAACTGCTCATTTCTTTTTCTGGCTTAGCAAAGCCTCTGATCATCCTGTAACTATAGCAACATAACCACAAGCTGCTCAATTTTAGACACTTTTTGTGCATTGTCTATTTTTTTCCAGAATATAAAAAGATAATGGGATACAGGCACTCTGCTTTGTTTGCCTTGTTAAGCTATATTTAAGTAATAAGTGATAAACAGAATGAATTAAAAATCCTTCTGTTTCTAAATGCTTTTAATGTTAATGTTATTTACCTGAAGACTTAGAGGAGGTGATACATTTTCCTGAGTGTAGGCACATAGTGCCATTTGAGATGGTATCCAGCTGCCACAGTGGAAGGGTAGACATTTGGGAGTTGTAGAACCCTTAGGTGGAACTAGACACCTATGTCAAAGTGACTGAATTGCACCAAAGACTCACTATATATTTTTCAAAAGATCCTTGATTCCTGCCAACAAGATGACTGAATATTTCCTTGATGTTAAACATATTTCCTTAACGTTTCCTTAATGTTAAACATCCAGATAATGGTAAGATACAGCCGCCTGGAACATACTGGACAGGACTGTACCAGGTCCCATAAAACCCACTAGATTGCCTTTCCCCCATAAAGTTTCTCCTACTGGATTCTTCTTGAAATATTGCAAACCAAAAAAATTTGGAGTGGATTTGCCTGTCAGGTAGAGATTTAACTCAGCCGCCTGTGCAGAAGTCTCTTATGCAGTTTAAGAAGCCGTTATTTTCCAAGCTGGAGTGATGCAGTTTTCCTGTAGGTCCTGTGTTATATTTGCTGGTCCCATGAGGATGACTCAGATACCGCAAAGCAACCTGCAGTTCTGCAGGGATAAATCAGCTGCCATAAGTTCATGCTCATAAAGAAGATTCAAGCTATGTAATGAAGATCTAATCAAAAAACTTAGGAGCCTACATCTAGACACCTATATATAAGTATATGACTTTCAACCTGGCTTGATTCTGTGTATAAAATTGAAAATTGAAACTATTTGAGGCATCTTAGGGTACCTGATATATTGACACAGAGATGACAAATAAAACAGGATATGCAAGAAATTGTGGTCTTCCGCAGTAGCAGCTAGAGGAAAAAGCAGAATATCGCAGGACATTTCAAAAGCCATAAACAATTTAGAAACTGAGTCAAACAGTGGACATTTGTGTGGGCAGCTACAATCCAAAGAGATTTTACTCTTTCTTTTAATCATGTCATAGAGATGCAAGTAGCATGCAAAAGGATAGAACCTGTGAAAAATGCCTACTATTAATACCACAGTTAAAAAAGCAAAGTGAAACACTTAGCAAGTATTGACAGCTCATCATATTTCTAGTACTGGCAAAAGAAATTGAACATTTTAGGAGTGTCAAGTGAAATGCTCTGGGGTTATGAGTCTTAAGCTCACAGACAGGCCCAGTAAAAGCCCTCTGTCCTTCAGTTATAGAAGTGTGAGCTCTGACTGTTACCTGACCATTCAAGATCCAAGGAGTAAATCAGCACACGGCCATTCACATTGCATTTCTGGACTTTCTCTGTAGTCATTAGAAAGAAATAGAAAAGCTGAGGGAGCAATTCACCACAGCTAGTCTAGATTTTTTCAGAATAGATTGAATTACGTGTTAGCAAGGTTTATTTCTCTCTGTATTAACAGAGGACAGAGTGATCTGAGCAGAGTAGACGCCTACGCTGAGTAAGATGGACCACTCCTAAAGAAAGAAAATATTTTGCAGCATGTTTCCATGTTGACCCTCAAAAGTCTAAAAGAAGAATACGTGTCTGCAATTAAATGAATTTTATATGACTGCATTATGCATTAGGATTCTAGCTATTTTTTTACAAAATGTCCAAACTCAAACCAGTATGTCTTTTTCTTTTTGTAATCATTCTGATAAAGAGAAAAGTCTAACACTATGTCCCAGAGGAAAGCTGGTGAAACTTTTGCTTCGTGAGATAGTGGGTTTATCTTAAGTAAGGTCCATGGCATTATTCTTGTGGAAAACTGGAAAAGCAACTTATTTGCTTCTTGTTAAACTTTTCAATTTTTGAATCAACTCCTCCAGATGAAATGCATGAAAAGTTGAAAAGCTCTCCCCTTCTTTTTTTTTTGTATTCTAAATATTTTTCTGCTCTTACACACACACAAGAAACCTTTTTACATCACCTTCTAGTCCTTAATTTGCAAACAATAACACATTATTTTAACCTTATTTCCTGTCTGTGAGCATAAAAATAGGATTGCTCACATGAATGAAGTTAAGCAAGAACATAATTATTTGCAAGACCAAGATAGAACCTTTCAGTCAGAGTTTCTCTATCTCTTTTTTTTTTTTGGTCCTTCCTTAAGTTAATTACTGTTATCCAAATGGAAAGGGGAGAAAACACACTTATGTTCCAGATCTCCTGAAATCAAAGAAAGAACTAGATTACTTAAGTGACTTAACAACATATCTCAACCTGTAAGGAGTGAATGATCACAAAAAATGGCTAAATAATAGTATTTCAGTCACCCAAGGGCAAAATATATTTGCACTGTATCGTATCACATATGCAGTCATAAAATTGAATGCTTCCTCAGAGATAATTATCAGAAGAGTTTAAAGTCAGCCTTTCTAATAAGGAATAAACATAATCAGATAAATAGCTATGAGCATTTGCAGTCAAATTCCTTACTTTTTTTCACTGGTTTTAGTGTTATTACAATACTTACCATAAGGCATAAACACAGCTTTGCTTTCCCTCCTTGTTGCACATCTCCCAAATCATCTAACCCAATGGCTAGTCACCAAAACAGTTACTTACCTACTTACCTTCTCCCTACCAATTCCCACCTCCATGACCTCTCAGAATTCAGTTCTGCTTTCCTCAAAGACAGACAGATGAAATTACTAACTAGAAGTGTTTCCTTAGGGCAGGCAATTCAGACCAAAAGTCCATCTGGTTTTATTTCCTTTCTATATTTTCGCTGTCATGAGAATGAGAAGTTGCAGATCCACCTGGAGACAGCTATATGGTCTTATTCTGGAACACACTCTCTCTCCTTTTACTGGGGGACTCGAATCCTCTTATTAGCTCATACTCTGATGGATAAAACCCTAACGAGATGTAAGCAGTGCTGTCACCTTCACACTTTGGATATTCAGACTACTCCCAGTCCAGGGTCTTTCCTGGTGAGCTAGAGAAGAAGGAAGGGTAGAAGAAGAATTAGACACCATCTATCTGTTGTTGAATTAATGCTGTTGAGCGATTAAGAATGTAAAATTTAGCATGCAGAAAGGAGATATCTCAAAAAAGTGAGTTGTTCACAAGATATTCTAACTGTAAGTCTGGTCTATTTGCATTCACTATGAAGCCAGGGATGTCATGGGGTGGAAAAAGGGAGGATAAGAGGAACTTGGTGCAAGCTTACTTAATTAGCTTCCTTGCTTAAAGTCCTGAGGCTAATAGGAACTTTTTTTATGTGAAAGCTCTTACCTGAAAAAGAAAAACCTTGAATAGAATTTTAACTAAACCCCAACATAGTACAGCCAATACTTCTGGGGAGGGCTGAGATTTTTGGTTCAGCACTATAGACATCCAGAATGGCATATTAAGGTTATCTTATTCTGGTCTTGCTAGTAGTTGCCAACAGCAAGTAGGAAAAAAATAATTGCCCGTTCAGTGATATTGATTTTGCTAATAATCTTGTTTCACCATGTTACTGTTTTTTCTATAAGCTTCTTGGAACACATTTGAAAAGTCTGGCTAATGACATGTGAAATCATATATACAGTAAAAACTATTACACCCTATGAAATGTGTCCTTGCAGTGTTATTAAGTGGCCTTGCTTCATTACAAATATAGTATAATCATCATGGCTGATGGAGTTTAAACAAGAATTCACTGCAGTTTGTTTTGGTTCAGTAAACATAGCTATGTCAAAGGTTTAGTATTTAGCTACAAATGTTTAGACTCAAGGAGAGAGTCTGAGGGTAGCCAGTATTCATGAAATATTACATTTTCTTTAACAAGTACACTGTGATTTAACAAATTCACCAATGATTCTGAAAGTGGAACACAATGTAAAAAACTGAATATAAATACTTTAGGATTCAATACAGAGACCTTTTAGTTCAAATTGCCTTTCAAACACCTGCTGTAACTTATTTATGCAGTATAAACAACCTATAAAATTACAATTTAGATTAGCCTATATTCATTCCTCTCTATGCATGAAGTAGGACTGTAGAAAAGTGCTAGCCCTTGATTTTAGATGTACAATTCAAGTCAGGTTTGGGGCTTAAACAACATCTCTATTTCAGATGTGAGTTCTGACTCTGTCTATTCTTTCTTTAATACTATTTTTTGTTGGTTGCTTGTGTGTTTGTCTTTTTTTTTTTTTTCCCCAAGAATGGCAGCAATTAAACCAGCGTTAAGCAAACTAAACTGATCATGCATTTCATACATTAGGAATTGATTTAGTGTTAGGACTCTGCTGTAGAAGGGGAAAATGACTGCTGGGGGACTTAACACTGGATGTTATCTCCTCAATGCATTATCAGATCTGCACTTAATTTTACATATAGAGTTATTGTCACTTAGACTCTATTATTATACATGGGGCATTACTGACTTTCGGTATGCTACTTGTTTAATTGCATTGAGTAATGGTATATAAAGAAAGAACTACAGGAAAAGTTTGGATAATCTTCCTTAAATTAATATAATTATGGAGTAAAAGTGAGTCCCTTTCTTAAGAGGAAACCACATATTGATGCAGCACCCCTTGTCAGAAATTAACTTCAGTCACTTGGATAGACTTTTATTATAGCAAAGATGGATATGAAGGGTTTTCATATATTTCAATGTGCTCATCTTTGCCTTCAGCTTTTATCTTGGTTCCTGTGGCAGAACAGGTCCATTGTGTGCAAGGATAAAACATTCCTTATCTTCTTGTTAGATATGATCATATACTGCATTTCGATATCACTGCAACTAGTGTCCTAGCATGAAAAAGTGGAATTTGGTTTATTTGATGGATACCATCTCTGATCTTTTTTTTATTAGGAGAAAAGACATAAAGCATATAGCTGCATCTTGAGTCCTTCCAGTCAAGGTCTTCCTGACGTCAGCTGAAATAAGTATGTTGCCTCTATATTTAGATTAAATTTAGAGTACAAGGAGTTGGTTCTTCTGAAGTCACCAGGAAGTCTATGGATTCTATGGCTGCAGAAGGCCATTGAGATGAATACTCTGGATTCTTTTAAAATTAAATTCATTGAGATTGGCATAAATAAGATATGTAGCAATTGACTGAGTTTCCAGCCTGTTTCTAACTGTTGCTAGTGTGTCACTGCGATATGCTGTCAACAGATCATCTTGCTTACTGTTGGTATGGTTGACTTTGAGCTCATACTTGTTACCTGCTAAAGTAGCTAGGGCAGTATCATTAAACTTAATGTGCTTATTTCTTTTTTTCCTTTCTATTGGTCAATAACAGTGCTCTGATCTACACATAAAGGAAAACAGGGAAAAAAAACAAACCAAGAGTCAGCAGAGAAGAAATAAATCATTATTTTACAGTCAGGGCACAGAGTTCTGCTTTGAGTGACTTTCGAGGACTGCCCCAGACCTAATGCATTAAGGCCCTCCATGCCAAAGGCCATGATAAATAAAATTACAAGGTCCAGATCAAGAACAAACAGTTATAAGTAAGTATAAATGAGAAAGAGCACTTTCTGGACTCTGGGCAGATCAAGAACAAACACCTGCAAACTGATGAGAAGCAAAGTTTTTAGTAGCAGGAATCAAGCACACAGATCAGACTGCTTTTTCTAATGAAATTTTCAACCATCTGATTTTTCTTTGCATACCAATTGCACAGGGAAAATGAGCTGCTTTGTGTCCTTGGTGCACTGATGACTGCTAGCTCAAATTCCTTTACCTGCTGACGTACCCGTCCATAGAAAGTAATTTTGCAGAAAGCTGCAGGAGACCTTTACCAAACCCATATTTACCAAAGGAGGAACCGCATGTCAACATTTAGCATTTCAGAGCATGGGAAACCATTTCAGAGCTATTATGTCTCCCATGTCCCCAGAAGTCATCAGTGTTAAAGGAGGCCTCATACTTTTTTAAGAGAAAAAAAAGTCATTTTTGGCTATCTTTTGTATATTTCCAGAAGCTGGGAACTACTGAAAGCTCTGTGCTATACCTTGACCTGAACTAGACCAAGACGGATTAAAGGAACCTGAATACTCCAGATTCTATCTGTTTACAACTTTCTCAGTAATGTGTCACAGGAAGGAAAAGCTATCTGTAAGGCAAGAAAGAAATTATTAGGGTCTGCCAAATATTTTCTGTGAACTTTTTTGGATAGAAAATTGTGTTTTCATTAAACACATGCCTACGGTGTCTGCTGGCCTCAAACTTTCAATTTCTGTCAGATAACTAAAGCCTCAGGATTTTCATCAAAAAGGCAATTTTCCACAGGAAAGAATTCTGTTGTTTGACTGTATCTAGAAATTACCAATTTCAAAAGATAATTTGTTAAGCTGAGTCACAATGAATATGATTATTTACAATCAACACTAGTCCTCACCATGGAATCTGAGCAGTCTTTACTAAAAGCAGAACTGATGAGTACATGCAAGCCATAAAGTGAACAAATCCAACACACCTTAGCCTCTTGTAACAGCATGCGGTCCTGTGTGAAATTCCCATTTCTCCTATTGCAGTATCCACCCTTTTTTCCCCCTCACTAGTGCTTGAAATGCATTCTCCTCCTCTGACATCAGTATTCAATCAAAACTCTTTTGCAAATGAAAAAGAGAAGTTGAACCAGACAGTCTAATTTGAATAATAATCAAACCTTTGAAGTTAATTGTAATGAAAAGGCTGTTTAGTTTTGCTTTAATTCTAAAATTTTAGTGCACATTAACCTTTTAATTGGCCATCTCCTTGGGAAGGAATACATCCCATAAAGCTTTGTGCATTTGCATCACTATAAGATGCACACACAAGAGGGATATCATGGCATGGACAATCTCTGTTTGCCTTCAAGTTTCATTTTAATCTTAATTGATTTGATACCACTAGCTTTTCTGCTTGGCTGCAGGCAGAACTGGAACCTTGTAAAGCAGGCAGTTTTTTCATTTCTTCTGTGTTTTAACTGTAATAAAAGAACCTTCCCAATTTCCTTATAATCTGCTTCATGTCAATTCCCTCAGGTTGCTAGCTTCATTCTAATTCTATTTTTAAGCAAAGGTAGTTGGTTCTTTTTCTTCTTAGCTACCCTTTGCTTAACCTCTAATTTGAATCTGCCAGTCTTTCCTGTTTGTCACTTAGAAGAAATGCACTAGTAAGTAAGAAACAAGGTCTTTGTACAGAGGAACAAAAGTCTATTTTTCCTTTATTGTCTCGTCCTATGCATTTTGCTGAATATTTCACTTTGCTTTTGTATAATCTCCTGCAATAAATCCATCAAAACCCCAAAAATGCAAAAATTGAGGTTGCGGCTGTAATAATACAGTGAACAGCAGCACATACCAGAGTGAAATTTAGCTCTTGTATAAATCAGTGGCAAGGCTGTCATTTTCCTCACTAGGCCAGGACTTCATTTGGGTCTTTGTAGGAAATAGGAGCATAAGTGATCTTTTTTTCTCAAAATATGCATCATTCTACACTGCAAATTCAAAATGTTAATTAAAAACAAAAAGTGCACACACTCTCCCCAGAAGCCGCAGTATCTTACATCATTACTTTATAACCATGACCTAAGCCATTCTTTTTACTTTTAAGACTTTAAGGATTATTTAAGACAGATATTTCAAGTAGTTTTCCTGTATTATATAACTGAATATGGAATCTGAGATTACTTGTCTTTTGCAGACAGGGCTGTGAGTAGAACAGCAGGTATTTCAAGATTCACTATAATTCATGAGAAAAAGCCCCCACTACTAAGATTGGATAGCTAACGATTGGAGTCAGGAAGAGGACAGGCATATAACGATGAATTGTAACCAAAAGAGATTGGAATAACCTCCAGGCAAAGAGTCTCTACAAAGTGTATATACCATGCACCTTATATGTGCTCTTAGCAAAGAAGTAAACTTCTTACTCTTATCTTGTGTGGGACAGCAATTTTTATTTTCCTATGAAGAAGTAGTATCTGCACTCTTTTTTTTTTAACATTACAGTTATTGAAATGAAATGTTTTATGCCATTACTAGTGTCCGAACATATTCTAAACTCTTTTTTGACTCTTTGCCAACAGATTTTACCTGGAGCCCATCACAGTCAATAGAAATTGCTGCCCTGCTGCACTGTAAGGGCTTGTTTCCCCTTCTACCAAATTCCTGTAGAGTTTTTAGCACTGACTTAACTAGGAGTAGGCCCTGGTTTTACATTCATCTTCTTGATTGCAAATACAAATACATATTTCATAAAAAGAGCTGTTTGATGATAATAAATATTCTCATGCTGGCGGACACAACAGTGAAGAGATTATATTCCAGGCGACTGAAATTCTAGGGTTTTGCTAAGAAGAAACTTCATACTTGTGTTCAAAACAAATCAGGAAAACAATAAACCCCTATCAATTAGGTGATAGTGATTCTGATCTATCTGTATTTCAGTACACTCCAAGGGGTTAAAAACATGATACTAGAAATGGTGCAAACTTTTCAAATAAGAATGATTGTGTTGTCTAGATATGACCTCTGTAGAAAGAGTGAAAGAAATTGCAGCTATTTAAGCTGAACAAACTAAGATGAGAGATGGAGATATTTGATTTAAAATATAAGGAGAGTAATTCTGCAAAGAGGACGGGCAGAAACCAGTCTTCTGTGTTTATGATGGATGTAACACACAAATAAAAAGTTAGACTTCACCAGGATAAAAAAATCTAGTTCAGACAATAGGAAAAATTTCCTGTCAGGGTGATGAAGTACTAGAATACATTATTTAACCTCTTCTGAAAGACTTCTAAGAGGAAAAAAGGAGTTAAAGTGCCATGGTATAGGTGATCCCATTAAAGGGCAAATGGCTGGATGAACTCAGTGTTTTCTGGCTTCTTAGAGCCTGTTTTCCTCTGATAAGAAAACATTTTCCTTTTATAAATAACATTTATAGAAACTGCCTTTGTTGAAAGTGAAATGTTTTGCAGGAATGTGCTACAATGGGAAGAGATCTGTTCAGATTTAGATTTATGTGATTTTGAACCTACTTTTTCAGTTGTTATTCTGAAATGATAACTTGAATACGCAAAATGAAAATCCAGAACAAAACGAAATAGCTCAAAATGATTCCTGGTATTTTGGAGGGAGAGAAGGGAGGTGATTTTTTTTTTCTTTACATAAATCTACAGATCATTCAAATGCAATGATTAATTCAGCTTTGGAAAGTAATCAAGTTTTGTAATGCCATTATTTCCTGCAGATTTTGTTTCTAAATCTATTACTGTATCAGAAACATGTATGTTTTCAGTACTTCATTTTTCCAAAGGAATATATTTGCTGGTGTTAATTTTTAGTTAAAGATCCTTTAGAGTTTAATGGTATGTGAATTTTGTAGTATTTTGGGAATATTATCTATGTACAATCTACAAGTTCCGCTGAACTTTAAGGAAGTGTTATATTATGTCAGCCAGCAGCCAGAAAAGTTTCACTCTTTCTGGAAGAAGCAAGTGTGTATGTAAGTGATACTGCATAATGAAACCTGACTTCACCTTTTTCTGTAAAAGATTCCACTACAACTGTCTGTACTTTAACTAACAGTGTGGGTTGTTTTGTTTTTTTTTCTATAGTGTATCCTTCTGTGTGTTACCTGTGGAGAAAATAAGATCTTCTGGATCAGAGTTGTCTCTGTGTACACCAGCTAACCAATGGAGAAAAATTTTATTTGTTTATGGAATCATAGAATAGAATCTCAGAACAGTTTGGGTTGGAAGGGACCTTAAAGATCATCTAGTCCCAACCCCCTGCCATGGGCAGGGACACCTTCCACCAGACCAGGTTGCTCAAAGCCCCGTCCAACCTGGCTTTGGACACTGCCAGGGATGGGGCAGCCACAACCTCTCTGGACAACCTGTGCCAGTGCCTCAGCACCCTCATAGTGAAGAATTTCTTCCTAATATCTAATCTAAATCTACCCTCTTTCAGTTTAAAGCCATTACCCCTCATCCTATCACTACACTCCCTGATAAATGGTCCCTCCCCATCTTTCCTGTAGGTCCCCTTTAGGTACTGGAAGGCCACTATAAGTTGTCCCTGGACCCTTCTCTTCTCCAGGCTGAACAACCCCAACTCTCTCAGCCTGTCCTCATAGGAGAGGTGCTCCAGCCCTCTGATCATCGTCGTGTCCCTCCTCTGGACCCGCTCCAACTGGTCCATGTCTTTCTTGTGCTGGGGCCCCGAGAGCTGAACGCAGTACTGCAGGGGGGTCCCACGAGAGTGGAGCAGAGGGGCAGAATTCCCTCCTTCGACCTGCTGGTCACACTTTTGTGATGCAGCCAAGGACACAATTGGCTTTCTGGGCTGCGAGCGCACGTTGCCGGCTCATATTCTGTTTTTCAACCACCAACACCCCCAAATCCTTCTCCACAGGGCTGCTCTCAATTCGCTCATCGCCCAGCCTGTGTCTGTGCTTGGGATTGCCCCGACCCATGTGCAGGACCTTGCACTTGGCCTTGTTGAACTTCATGAGGTTCGCACAGTCCCACCTCTCCAGCCTATCAAGATCCCTCTGGATGGCAGCCTTTTTTCTGAGACTTCTTGTAATATCATTTAAAAAAATCAACACCATCTTTACTTGAACACATAGAGGAAAAATCACATATTTTTTGTAGCACCATTAAGAGAATTTTTTTAGTTATTCATAATAACTTTAATACACACTGATTTAAATCAATATCCTGGCTCTGCTCTTTTTTAGAGGAATGCATGTAACTTGCAGTGGCATAAAACTGCCATATATGAAATAAAAAATCTGTATACATTTTTTTTTCCCCAGCACATTGGGAAGGGAACAATTTCTCTGAGTCAAATTTGTAATTCATAAATGGATTCAGCATCATCCCTAAAACTTTCCATTGCAATTGAGGTTACAAATTAGAAACAACTATTCTGAGTTGCATTCTTATGTTCCCTGAAGATAATTCAAGATGAAAATTTCAGGGGTATATGTGTCATCTTTCCAACACAAAGCCTCATTACTCAGCATTTCATCCAGAACAGGAAGGGAAGCAAAAAAAAAAAAAAGGCCTGAGGGGAACATGAAAGGATGAGCGTACAAAAGAAGGCAGAGTCTATGTAGCATACTAACATCTCCCTTTCCTCCAAACTATCAGTATACTCACATAATTCATACTAGGGTAAGAAAGGAATGTAGTTAGCCACTACGTTTTTTTCAAGCTCAGATAATCAATGGAAATGCTTGTTAGCATACTTTAGCCTACACCCTGTGACTGTATTAATGTCGCTGGAAAGTCATGGTCCCCATATACCAACAGGCTTGCCAATTTACTACGTGCGTGCTGCATGTCTACACCAGTAGTATTTCTTCATCCTTTGCACTAATGTCATATTCAGTGTTGCTCTGCATGACCCTCAATGGATGTAACACGTTCTGAAATGACACGAACTATTAATTCTGAGGGCCATTGAAAAGGGTTCTCAAAACTTAACAGGGCAAATATAACAACTGATAGTAGGCTGAGTGAGTAAACATAAAGTTGCAGGATCATTATTACTGTTTCACTCGCATACTTGTATCTTTGAGCATAAACTTAGAGCATTTAAGGCCAAATAGAAAAGAGCAGGAAACCATCTTTTCTAACTTCCTTACCATCATAGACAGTTATATTGAATTCAATTAACAATAAGGTCAGTTACCTATGCCTGATGGAAGACATCTTCCAGAACCTTAAAAGTCATCCAGTCTCAATTTCATCTCTTTCAGAGACCGTGATTCCTCTATTTCTCCTTGCAATACAGTCCAAAGGTTAATTGGTCACTATTTGGTCCTGGTCCCATGTCTACATACAGGAGATTTATATATCCAGTATTTTCTCTTTGAGGAGATATTTATGGTCAAAATCAGCTCAACACACCCTCCTGAGTTGCTTAAGTCTCTAGTTGCAGTACATGTTCCCTAAAACTCAAATATTTTCTGTATCTCTTTTTCTGCACTCACTCCAGCCTTTCAACATGCTTTTTTGAACTGTGAACACGAAAATAGGAACAATGCTTCAGAATCAACCTCCCCTGTTCTGTGTTGAGGTAAACTTATCTCCCTATTACTTCTTTCTGGGTCTGGATTTGTACTCATAAAGATTCTGATAGCCCTGTTACTAAAGTATCACCATGGGAGTTCAGGGCAATCACTAAGACCTAGGACCTTTCATAGTTATTACTTTCCAGGACAGAGTGCCTCAATCAATCAGGTCAGCCTAAGTTTCTCATTATGACCAGTGAGCTGCTATTTGGCTGTTTAAAAATCCATTTTTATCTGAATCGTGTATTCATAGCAAGAAAAAACAAGGCTCTGCATGATTATTTATGATGCTCAAAGTGCCTGGAACTGGGAGTGAAGGGGAAGAAATGGAAAAATTGGTATGAGAAGCAAAACTGAATAGCATTTTTTCACCTTTTTTGCTTGAGTTTGTTTGGCAGGTGTACTCTGATTCTCCTTTACACAAGATAAAATTTATTGCTGACCAGTTTTCTGTGGAGTGGAATTTCTTCTTCTGCCACTCTCTGATCTTTCTCATTTGGACGCACTCTTTTTAATTCTTTTTTTGACTACTGATGTCATGGTAACATGCTTATAATTTTTCTGAACACCTTTTGACATATTAGTGTAATGTAGGTATTTCTGAAGTCTTCTAGACTTCTGCAAGTATTTTCTAAATTCATTAAACAACCTCCACTGGGGGACTGAAAATCTCAAAGAACTCATGGATTGAAAACACTCTCACCTGCTGATTTTAATTTCTTTGTTTCTATGGGATTAGAAATTAATTTGCCATGATTAGTATGATGTAATCATAACAAAAATGCAGAACAAAAGTTTGTAATGAAAATTTGTCTTTTTCTGCAACATCATGGTCTGCTTTGCCATGTCATCTAGCAATAATCTTATATGAGGTTGGTTTTGTTTCTTTATTTCTAATGTTCTTTCTCATTGTGTGTTCCCCATCCTAACAGGAATCTTCCTTTTTTCCACTATGTCAGTAGCTTAAATAAATATTTCTCAAGCCATAACTACTTGTTTATTTATACTTTCTCCCATTTGCTAAATACTACTTTTCTTAATTCTGTCCTAAATGATACCCTCATTTTGTCATTGAAGTAGAAGAAGACTTTATCCAGATTTTCATTCTTATATAATAGAGCTACAGAATCATAGAATAATTCAGGTGAGATGGGACTTCTGGAGGTCTTTAATTCAACCTCCTACTTGACCACGGCTTAACCTCACATTTCGATCAGGTTACATCATGCCTTGCCCAGTGCAGTTCAGAAACTGTTCAAAGAGAGAGATCCCACAGCCTCTCAGGGGCCATGTTGCAGCTTGCCCTCCTTGAAAAATCATTTGGCTTTATCCAGCAAGAATTTTCTTTCTCACAGCTCGTGACAGGTTCCTTTTGGTTTTTTGTGGTGCGTATCTGTGAAGGGTCTGACTCCATCCCTTCCATATTCTCTCTTTATGTCTCCTTAAGATAAAGATGAGCCAATATATGCTGTTATTTTAAAAATACTTTTTCTTTACAATGCTTTGCTTTTTCATTTCAAACTATACATAACGTATACATGTGGAGACAGAGAGCACCAATGTTATTGTGAAAGTCTGCATTTTCTCGTATGAAATAAAGGCAATCACAGTAGTTCCCAAAGCAAATTCCAAGGTCTAGCCCATGATTCATCTTTATCCATCATAATGAGATCCAAGATAGTTATCTCTTGCTGAAGGTAATATTTAAATCCTGGAGCATAAACTTGAAATGGTAATTTTCAGCTTGGTGATATAAGAATATGTTTCATATTACACAGACTTGTACAATTTATTTAAGGGCATGACTCTACAGCAGCCTAAATCCAAATAAATTGAATCTCAGCTACCGACCCACCTTCCTACATGGGCCCATGTAACCAGCTGGTGAACTTGGTAAAGGAAAAAACTATCAATAATCGAATCCTGCAATCAAGCAATGTTTAGCTGGGGACTGGTGACAAAAAGCTGATAACTGAGGCCATTAATGACTTTCTTTCTAACTGTGGGCTGAAGTTCCAACAACCTGTGTCTTCTCAAATAAGTACCAGTGTGTGCTGGTTTTGGCTGGGATAGAGATAGTTTTCTTCATAGTAGCTAGTACAAGGCTGTGGTTTGGATTTGTGCTGGAAACAGTGTTGATAACACAAGGATGTTTTTGTTTCTGCTGAGCAGGGCTTACCTAAAGCCAAGGGCTTTTCTGCTCCTCACCCCACCAGCGAGGAGGCTGGGGGGGCACAAGGAGTTGGAGGGGACACAGCCAGGACAACTGACCCAAGGGATATTCCAGACCATAGGACGTCATGCTCAGCATGTAAAACTGGGGAAAGAAGAAGGAAGGGGGGACGTTCAGAGCGATGACATTTGTCTTCCCAAGTCCCCATTACGCGTGATGGAGCCCTGCTGTCCTGGAGATGGCTGAACACCTGCCTGCCCGTGGGAAGCAGCGACTGAACTCCTTGTTTTGCTTTGCTTGTGCGCAGCTTTTGCTTTCCCTATTAAACTGTCTTTATCTCAACCCATGAGCTTTCTCACTTTTACCCTTCTGATTCTCTCCCCCATCCCACCGGGGGGGAGTGAGCGAGCGGCTGCGTGGGGCTGAGCTGCTGGCTGACACAATCTCACAAATCATTATATTTTACACAACTTTCAGTGTTGTAAAGTAATTTCAGCTGTTGCTAATAATGAGAGGAAACTTTAATGCTCACAATCCCTTTAAAAAGACATACACTGTGCAAGTTAGTAGAAATCTATTAAACACACTTTCCAGGGTGATTAAATTAATTCACTGCCACTTTACCTCTTTTTTGTGGGCTTGGAAGGAAGCTATTAGATCAGTTGTAATTACTGCATCAAGCAAGATCTTCATAAAATAAAAAGGGAAAGGGTTAACGCTGTGCCACTATATGGAATTTACAGGCTTAACATGATGAATGTTTGACTCATGTTGAACGTGGTTTTGTTGTTATCAATGGAGTAAGGCTAGCTCAATTCTCCAGTGATGAAGCTCTACTTCCATGATTAATGAACAAATTGCTATTTTCACAAGGGCTCATAAGACAGCCAGTTGTTCCTCCCTGCTTATTTAGGAGACCCTTAAGGCTTTCTTTGGGGACCTCATTATTTTCTATATGGCTAGAGAAAGAAATAAACAGAGCCCTAAAGGACATTTACGTATACATAAAGCAGAATAAGTTATCCCTCTAAGGGGAACCAGAATGAAATGGAGATGAAATCAGGAGCCATACAAGCACAACACTTCAGTTCTCCAAACTGTGAAGGACCTAGGTGCTATCTTTAAACTTATTTTCTTACCAAGTCTAAAATTTTCAGAATTATTCTCTGTCTTCAATAAATCAGTCAGGATTAGATCAGAGTAAAGAGCAATTTGTTTTGATATAGAGGGAAAGAAAAAAACAAAACCAAAAACAATGGTGGACCTGATTTGCAGATTATGAACTTGAAAATAACTAATTAGAGCAATATTGATTTATTCCAGCCAAGCATCTGAAGGCCAAAGACTTCGTAAAGCACTTAACTTTGTTCTGTCCTGTGCTTAACCAGGTGAATGACAATATTTCAGTTCATTATTGTTTGCTAATGTGCTGGGCTTCACATGCCAATATTCCCTTCCCTGACTACAGGCAAAGAATACTATCTGAATTTACAAGTGATGCATAGATTTTTATTGTAGGAGCTTGTGTACTCAGCTCTCCTCAGCACATGTAAGTCAATGAAGCCACACTGACTTACAATACACTTACAATAATCTGTCCCATATTTTTTCATGTTACCTTCCAGTGGATAAAGAGATTAATTTGATAAAGCAATACAGGAATCTAGCTGGTTGTACATCTCCTTATTTTTTGTGGGTTGACTTGTTAGTTTCAGCTATATTTGATGAATTATGTAGGCATAAAAAAGTGCAATTGGATAATTGGGTGAAGAAGAGCTTATCAGTGTCTTCAAAGAGACTGCCATTCTGAATGGCCAACAAAGAGCTGGAAGCACTGCAGTACACCACTTAATGTTTGTTTTGGTCCAGAAAAAAATCATGGAAAGCCAGAACATAGGGATAGTCTTTAAGCTCATCCTTCCATTTCATGTCTGCCAAGGGCAAAGATGAACACACATGTAGACTGTAAAGGAGGCATAAATGACAGGATTCCTGTTCCAATGGGAACTCCACAAAGTAGGTGGAAGTGAGACATTATGTTGTTCAAAGACATAAATCCAGGCTATTTCTAACAGGGCTGTAAAATCTAAATCTTTGTTCACTGTACTTTCCTCTCCAAAATTAGCTCTAAAAAAAAAAAAACCAAACCACAAACCAAATGAAGAGCATCATCCACTTTTGTTGACATAAAGCTTATCATACAATCATCTGCATGCGTCTCATGGCTGAAATAAAAGAAAATGCAAGATTGTTGATCCATGTTGTTACACAGTGAGCAGAGTCACCTTTTATGTTAGAGGAAGAAGCTGTCTACTAAATCATCTGCTTCACGGAAGGTCAAGTGTGCCAGGAGAGTGTTGTCACATGGGCTTAACAAGCTCAAAAAGATTCACAAACATTTTATGTTGTGATTCACTAAGTAGCCCTGTTAGCCAATGCTTTCAGAAGGTGGAAAGATATTTGTGTATTTCAGAAAAGAAAATATTCTGGAGAGTTCCAGCAAGTCTGAAAGAAATTTAGAAGTATTTTTATTTTGTTTTGGTTTTTTTCCTTGTAAAGAGAGAATGTTGTAATCACGTATAACTACATATGAAAATACAGTTCACTGGAGATGAGTAACATGAAACCAGATAGGATTGGTGGCATCTTTTTAACCTGCATACACAGTATGCTGAAAAGAAATGATAGTATAGCTTTGTTATCATTTATCCTTCATTTATTCAGAAGGATTTAATGGTGATGCAATTCCACAGAAACTGTGTCAAAGTTTTATTAAAGATAGATATGAGACAGATAGTTTTCTTGCTCCATGAAAATCTTGACGACTACCACTTTTAGAGCCCTCATTGGACTTAATTAACAATGTAGGAAGCTTTCTTTATCAGAACAGATAGATAAGTGACCACACAGTTTGGTGACTGAGGCATTGATAATAGCTTGGTGTCAGTGATGCAAGTCCCTAATCTGTTTTTAGGCAGAGGTAGGACTTTATGTCAATTTATCCTGGCCTAAGCAGACTCCTCAATAAAACTTTTGGTCATTTTAGAGCTGGGAAGGAAGGTACTCTCTGTTGCTTTTGGATTTACTTCTTGTCAAAACTGGCATGTTTTCCCTAAATATATTTATTTTTAATGAATCAGGGGGTTCTGACAAAAACATGAAACATGACAAACCCTTTATAAACCTAGTGTCTTAGAGAAAAGAAAGGCTGCAAGGACACTTTGTGACTCAAAACACTCAATGTTTTGCAGTAATTAAGAAAAAAACAAGTGAGACCGAAGGCTAAATTAAAACTGAATGAAGAATCCTTTACAAAATATTAAGGCTACTGTACAAATCACTTGCATTCACTCACCATGTATACTGCATTCAAGTTTGATCACTTTGTCCTAAAAAGTGAAATAAATAAAAAGGTCCTGAGAAGGGCAACAAAAAAGATGAGAAGCATGGGTGGTGGGAAGGAGGGCTTCTGTGAAAGAGAATTAACAGAACACAGCTCATTAAGTTTGGATAGAAGTGTAACAGGAAAGATGTTTGTAATATAAAAAACATAATAGCAGAGAGAAGATCAACCTAGAGCTTCTCTAAGTGCTTTTTTTCTTATTCCGTTTCAGTAATCTGAAATGGCAGGGGGTGTAGGCAGAGAGATGAGGGTTGTATTTTGGCATACAGATTTGTACCAGGATATTTTCTGAGACATACACATTTGAATGTTAAAAGAAAATCTATGATGATTTATAGAAGTCAGTCATTTTGACACAGAAGCCACATCTTTCACCAAGAGCTTTCTTTCAAAGAAACGAATAAGCTTTCCCTTATTCCATTTTAAAAACCCAAGACATTTTCTTAATATAAAAAGCTGAGCAATTCTTTTAGAAAACTCTGTGGGTTTTCTCATCCTAGGTTTGTGCTCTCAATGGGTTAACTCAAAATTCTCTCTTGTCTCAGGTGGCATTTCCTAGAGTTTATGTGCATTTTGGGAGACATCTATGTGACCTCTGTATGTTAGACAGCACTAAAACAGTTTCCTTGCAGAGCCCAAACCTGGGTGGTATCATACAGGCCTGAAATTGCTGTCCTTTTATATAGCATGTACCAGGGGCAGCTCTGGGGATAAGCAAAAAGAGAAGTTGTCTAGAGCAACAGACTTGCTGAAGAAGGGGCAAATCTTCCCTGACTCTTCTCTTTCCTTCTCTTTGCAAGAGTGCAGGAAAATCAGGTTAGATGATGCTACCAATGGTACTGGAGGACGAGGTTCAGCAAACATAGGATGATAATAGAGTTTGGGATGAGGGGGTTGAACCTGCACCAGGAAATGTTGCTGTTTCCACCCTTCTCATGCTCTGGAGGCAGGAGGAGCAGAAAGATCTGTATCCTAGGGTTTTTTTCCTAGATACCTGCTTTAGTTGTACCACCTCCTCCTGTTTCTCCACTTCTTGTGGTCTAGCTCTGTCCTGAGCCTTGAGATGGCCAAATTCAATACTCCCTACCCTGCTGAGAAGTGTTGAGCCAGACCCCCAGATGAGGCTTCCACACACATCAGAGACTGCTACTTGCGTAGCCCAAATGTCATTTTGTTAGGACAAAGGTGATGCAATCCCATCAGGTGAGCATTCTTGCAATTGTCCTCTCTATTAGAGACTGTCAATTTTCACTGGGTTATTTTCCTTTTAATGAGGAATAAATTGAACTGAAAGTAAGAGCATTTGTTCTTTGCTAACCTGATACAACAACCAGTAAAATAAAGAGAAGGACTTTCATTAACTTCATAAACCCTGGATTGAACCTTCTGTATGGCAAAACTCCATCAGCTAAATTAACTTGGTCTCAGCAATGTCAAAAAAGTGAGAAGTCAGTGTGGTCAGTGGGTGGAGGAGTGGTACTGCATCTCTCAGAAAATTTGGTGTGGGTGTAAGATGAGAAAGAGGATTTTAGTGTCAAGCACAGGACTTTTTTTAGAGCAAATACACATGCAAACCGTTGAAGGTTGACAGCACTCCTTTATTCTTTTTTAATGGCTCATAAGTTCTCAAGGCTAATGATAAAAACCTAGAGGTCAGCAATATCAGCTATTTTCCTGCCAGTCATACTCCCACCTCCAGAAATGAATGTAGTGTATATCAGGTTTTGTTGCTACCAGTTTTGAACTCAGATAATTGTATCAGTGTTGGTACAGAGCCACCCCGAGAAGATAAAATGTCAAATGAAACATTTCCTTTGCTGTAGATGGAATCTGTCCGCCTTCAGAAGGCGATACCACAACAGGCTTCACTCGCAAGTTCTCTTTGTAGTTATGACAGTGAAGAGGGTTTCAAAAAATAAGGCTTCCATTTATTTTTAAAAAATAAACCTTCATAACTGATGAGCTGTCTTGGGAGACTCAAATCCCTCCACCCCCACCACAAATGAAATTAAAAGCAACAACCTTTAAATGGGTGTATGTATTTATACTATGCATGATTAACTCTCCAAGAAGGAGCCAATTGCTGCAGGAAATAATTGAGGAACCATTTAGTAAGATTTGAAAAAAGGGTTAGATAAGTACAAACATTTTTTTTTTATATAGTTGTGTTATCTTGGTTAGGCAGGGGTTACAAGGCCTGCCAGTATTCTTGCTTTAGAACATAAACTGAACACCATCATGATTTGAGAATTGATCTCCTGTTATCCTATGGGACATGATGCTGTGTATTTTTTGCAGGGTGCTTTTGTGGACAAGACGAAAGCCATGTTATTGTGGTGGGTCGACCCTGGCTGGATGGCAGGTGCCCACCAAAGCTGATTTATCACTCCCCCCCCCCCAAGCAGTGCAGGGGGACGGGGAATGGGGTTTGGGGTCAGTTCATCACACGTTATCTCTGCCGCTCCTTCCTCCTTAGGGGCAGGACTCCTCACTCTTCCCCTGCTCCAGTGTAGGGTCCTTCCCACAGGCTGCAGTTCTTCACGAACTGCTCCAGCGGGGGTCCCTTCCCCAGGCTGCAGTCCTTCAGGCACAGACTGCTCCAGCGGGGGTCCCCCACAGGGTCACAAGTCCTGCCAGAAAACCTGCTCCAGCCTGGGCTCCTCTCTCCATGGGGCCACAGGTCCTGCCAGGAGCCTGCTCCAGTGTGGGCTTCCCACAGGGTCACAGCCTCCTTTGAGCATCCCCCTGCTTTGGTGTGGGGTCCTCTCTCCACAGGCTGCAGGTGGAGATCTGCTCCCCCGTGGACCTCCCTGGGCTGCAGGGGGACAGCCTGCCTCACCGTGGTCTTCCCCACGGGCTGCAGGGGAATCTCTGCTCCAGCGCCTGGAGCATCTCCTCCTCCCCCTCCTTCTGCAGTGACCTGGGGGTCTGCAGGGCTGGTGCTCTCACATCTTCTCACTCCTCTCTTTGGCTGCTTTTTCTGTGCCTGCTGCAACTTTTTTTCTCCTTCTTAACTCTGTTCTCCCAGAGGCACTACCACCGTCACTGAAGGGCTCAGCCTTGACCAGCGGTGGGTCCGTCTTGGAGCCGGCTGGTGTTGGCTCTGTCAGACATGGGGGAAGCTTCTAGCAGCTTCTCACAGAAGCCACCCCTGTAGCCCCCCTGCTACAAAAACCTTATACTTCTGTGGGTCTGATGTGCCAGGCCATCAAATCCATGCAGTCCAGTATACTCAGTCATCCCTTTCCTCTTCCTGGCCGAGTCAGTGGCAGAGCTGCTGACTGCAAGTCCAAATCAGAATGTGCTTCACTGAAGTTGGTAGGTTCCATGCAGACATGGCCAACGTGGGGTCCATCCCCAAGCCTGGTGTATCTAAACCAGATGAAATATAACATGTTCTATCATGATGATATCTGGTCCCTTTGCTCATCTCCTTCTGTCGTGTCCACATATATAAGATTAGATAAGACTTTTGGACATTTCCAATAACTCATAACCTTTCTAAGTTAGATATTTTACTTGACTTTGGAAATAAAAATAATTTTGAAGTCATTTATAGGAAAAAAAAAAGGTTATGCTGGCCATCTGTACAATGCTGAAAATTCAGCTATATATTTTCCTTTAAGAAGTTATCACCTCTGAGAGCACAGTATATTTCCACAAACTATCCACAAGTCGCTTGCAGTGCTTTACAAAAAGCATTCATGTGCTCTTTCAAATACTGAGCAGCAGCTGGGAGTGATTCAAAGCTTCCAACAGAGTTCATGACAGATATGAAGAAACTGAAGAGAAAAGAAATAGCAAAAGGCACTGGCAGTTTGTGACCAACATGGGAGAGAGAACCAGGAGGTATTCAGCATGGTTGGGAACACTGAATCATTATCACTCAGGAAGTCAAATTCCAGTGAACTCACTGTCTGTCCTGGAGAAGAGCAAGTCAAAGAGCCTGGCACGCACAATCAAGGGTTTAGGACAAGTCTTAGTTTCTGATTTGCATGCTGCAAGAGAGCCTGTGACATTTCTTGCACCAAGCCTTGGTAAATAGAAAGTTTAACAAAGGTGGCTTTGATGCACAAAACGAGCCGTGGTAGAAATTGGGAAAATTGTGATTATGTATGGTCTTTAAGAAGACGGCACTTGTCTTTAATATGAGTTTGTATTAGGACTAATGTGAAACAAAGGGATTGTTCCAGATTATAGTCCGTGCTGACTGATTATCTGCTTTGTGAACCTTCAGTCACAGATAACGTGTCTAACAGCTGTGTCAACTGTAGTCTCCATGAAACCCATCTCCCTCTTGTTCGTATTACTAGCTGTTTTCCCTCAAACAACTCATCTTTTTTGGCTGCTGAGGTACCTTGGTGCTAGCTTAGATAAATCACACTAGGTGAAAGACTGAACTTGGCTTCTTGCTTGGCTTTTGGCAGAAGCGGTGCTAAGGGTAGCAAATGTCAGCTACTGGAAACGGCACCTGAATGCTGAAAGGAATCCAGTTTTCTTCATTTTTTTCTTAAAAGCCTGTGGAATAGGGTTATGCACATAAGACATGGACAGCTGCTATTAAATGAAGCTATTAGCTCAGATGTTAAAGTCCTTCTTTTAACTTGGACTAACTTAAAATAAATTTGGATACTTCATTGAAACAGCAACACTAGGAATCTAGTTACCTCAGTTTCCATGATAACTAATAGAGAAAAACTACCACAGAACTCAGACACCCTCTGAAGCTGCCTGTATTTTTCTATTAATCATAGAATCACAGCATGGCTGAGGTTAGCAGGCACCTCTGGAGATTGTCTCCTCCAACAACCCTGGTCAAAGTGGGTTAACCTACAGTAAGTCGCTCAGGTTTGTGTCCAGCTGGGTTTTGAATATCTCCAATGTTGGAGATGCCACAACCTTCCTGGGCAACCTGCTCCAGTGCTTGGCCACCCTCAGTCATTTTTATGTAATGTGTACCATTAATATTGTACAGAAATACAGGTTGATTAGGCTTACAAATTGATGTTGATATTAAACATCTTAGCTAAGACAGGCTTAACATATGTGAATTAGTGACTTCCTAAAAAGTATCAATACATTTTCTTCACTAAAAATGTCTATGTGATTTAAATAGTTGTAAACAAGAGAACAAGGTTTATGGGACAAACCAATATTTTTACCTAAACCAAATGTTTTACTGGAAAAAAGATGTGTGTCATGCTCATATCACTCCCTGTCCTTGCATGACCATAGCCTTCTGTCCCTTCTTACAGCTTCAGCTTTTACAACAACAACAAAGGCTACTTCTTTCTATAAATTTTTGAATACCATTTGATTGTCAATGTTGCAGCCATACCACTATAACAAGGAAGGAAACTATTTAATTATTTTTTTCTTAGTCTCCCCTAGGTCCCTTGTTTTTGTCTTCCAACCCATTTGCTGGAAGGAGTTGGAGAAGGTCCAAGAACGTGAGCAATACATATGTTGGGTTAGAGAAGTTCAACTGATAAACTATCAGAGGATTCACAGTTGTTGTGCCAATTAGTGCTCCTTATGTAGAGTGGTGTGAGTTCCGGTTTTGTTCCATATGCAACCATGAATCCTTCAGTCTGGAAAGGATCTCAAGAGGCTTTCTAGAAAATACATTTTCCTGAGATAAAATGAGCGATATTTATACCATGTCTGACAGCTGCTTTCCTAGCCTGTTTTTAAAAACCTCTTGCAGAGATCAGTGAAGACTCTGTAAGCAACTGAGAAAACATCTTTTGTGCTTCACTAAAGATGCTCTTAGAAAGCTTTTCTTGACATTAGATTTTCTTAACTTAAATTTTAATCTTTGTTGTTGCAATTTCATGTCCTTTGCATTTGTCCTGACTCCCATGGCCAAGAACAAGCTTTTCACTTTAACTTTGTAGCATCTATCTTTTTTACTATTATCAAGTACCCATCTCTTTCTGCTCTTCTTTTATAGCCAGTTTAATCAGTCTTTCCCTGTAGATTGTGGGGTTTTAGCCTTCTGATCATTCCCATACCTTGTATTTGAAATTTATCTAATTTAATCCAATGATTTAATGATCTCTGGGATCTGGAACATGGTGCATATTGGTTACTCATATTCTATGATGTCTTTTATCTTTTGGGTGATTTTTTTCCTGGATGTTATTTATAAAAACTATTATTTTATTCCTACCTCAAATTTCAGCCCAAGCTTACATGCTTAGTGACCTTAACAGGCTGAAATAATAGCATTGCATAGGTGTGCGTGATTATTGTCATCCATCAGTCAGGTACTAAAAGACTTTATTTCTTTGGGAGGTCTGAGCTTTATTCCTTCAGGTCACTTTAGCAGCTAGTCGTGAACCCTGTCCTCAGTTAGTAATAAGTCATAGTAGCCAGCCAGCTTGCACAGAACAGAAAAGTTTAGGTTTCTCAGGAACTCTCTTCATAAATGATGGGCTGTATTGAAGGCACCTCTTTCAGAGTAATCACCAGATGTAGGAATCAAATAGGGAACTTCCAAATATGAATTAAGATTAAAATATTAAAATCCATGTGTAAGGAAAAATAGCTACATATAGAAATCAGTAAAGTTGCCACTAAATTCTGAATTAATGCTAAATTCTTAAAAAGATGTTTACTTTTGGCAATAGGATGCGTGAGAATGGGAAGGAACAGGCACGGTGATTCTGATCTAACTTCCCCACTACTCACGTCTAGTGGCTTTGAAAATGATGCTACAGCTGCTAGAGATAGGTACGAATAACAGACTCTAACGTATTGCACCCAGGTTGGAACGAAGCAGAACAACTCCTGTCGTTCTTTACTTCTTTTTTTTCTTCTGTTAACTGAATAATTTAACTGTAAAAACTACATGTCTCATTAAGGAAATATTATTTAGACTTATGTATCACATTTCAAATTAGCTGCTCTTCAGGGTATCTTGACCTAACTTGAATGATATAAAATTACATCCCTCATATGCCTAAGAGCGCATCAATGCAATTCAGTGCAATCAACAATTATCAAAAGAAGCTGCCCTTTCTGCCACACAAGCACAGATATCTTCTGTATAGTTGCCTGTTTTGATAAGAACCTAGATCACTACATAAGAACTTTACAGTCCTCATGAATTTATTCTTACTACCTCTCTGAGAAAAAAAGGATGTGTTCTTATATTCCTAGCTTAAGATGTACCACTAGATATAGATGCACTAGGCAACTTGTGTAGGGGAATGGATGAAATTTATGGTAGGATAGACTATTGATTTTATGATTAGGGTCACTACAGTTAGAACTACAGTGTAACGCTGGAAAATGATCTTAGCTGTTCCCTGAATTCAAACAGTCTCCATGGCCTGAGCTGTAGTCCAGAGCATCTTTTTTTCAAAAGCTTATGTGCAGACTGAGCTGAGGGCTGACTGTAAATCCTGATGTAACAAGTGATGTCAAAGTCCTTTTAGGAAGAGCTACAGTCCTCCCTTCAAGGAAGAACCCAAGTTATCTTCTCTCTCTGACACAATAGCAAGAAGAGGTATCTAAATGTCCAAGGTCCATGCACACTGAGGTGTGAAGAGTTCCCTATAGCTAAGTCTTCTCTTCATAGGAACAGCTGCAGAGTTGCCCCAGAGTAATCAAATAAGCAACACAGAAAAGTGGTTATTTTAGTCTTGAAGGCACTAGAAGGAATAGGTGTATTTGGTGCAATACCACAGAGTTCACAAAGCTTATTGATTCTCTTTTTCTCCCCCACATCCAATTCTGTGATATTTGAAGACAAAGGAATTTTTATCCAGAAGTCATCCATTTGAAGGAGACAAAGATTTCCAGAATTTTATTTTGAATGAAGAGAAATGCCTGTACTGCCCAATATATAGAACTGATATAGCAAAAATTTCTTCCTATTATAGATTCAGTTACAAACAAGACTCTTCTTACACCTACCTGGTCAAACCGTGCCTCTGTATTGCCTCCTTGTTTTTCTCTATCCTTTGAATAATACTAGCTCAGTCATCATGCTGTCAAATTAAGAAGAATACATTTATTCTTATTCAGAAGGGGCAAAAGGCATATCCTGGCACTAAAGTAAGATGGATTAAGTTGATATAGAATTTACTTGGAGGTCACTTCTTTTCTCAAATCAACATTTGGCTTTATGAGGAAATAAGGGATAATATTAGCCAATATTACTTAAAGTATATTTAGTGAAACACTTTATAGGCATGAGTGTATTTGACATTAATGATTTTAGTGTAGTAATCATTCTATATTCCACTTTTGTGTCTTAATCCTCTGATTTACAGGAACTTGAAGCTCAAACTGTATGTTCTTCAAAACAAAGGATGCCAATGGCAAGGTTAAAACAACATAATTAAAGCACAGCTTTACGTTTAAAAGCTATCAGCTCTGCTAAACTCCAATTTCTCCCTTATAACCTCCCCATATTATTTTCCTCACCTTTCTCCCAGGCAGTTATGGCATCATTGCCTTGGTGTACTTTTGTTTACAATGTAGCTTGCTTCAAGAAAATGAGGGACTTTTCCTTTAAAAATTGTTTTAAAGAAACTGTGAAGATTCTGCAGCTGCATTTCCTAGTTGAACAGTCCCTGATGGGACTGGGAGGGAGGGGAAGCCTTGTTACAGAAGCTGGAAAGCAAATACACAGGACTTGGCTTGCCATGCATAGTCTTTCGCTAGAGTGCACACAGCTGCGGAGTCCCCAGAAGCATGGAAGTTTTTCTGAGGCAAGACGAAGAAAAGATAATATAAGCCTTGGGAGAGTTATTTGGCACTTCAACATAGAAGTGCTTGTACTTCCATCTGGGTTGTATGCAAAATTATAGAAGGCAGAGCTATATCCTTCTCCTTGGGCTGTTGACAGGAGTTTGGCTCTCACTTTAATGGATTTTTTATATGTTTGCCAGAAGGTTAGAACCACAAAACCTGTGCTGGAAATGGCAACGTATATTGTTCGTATGAGTTCATACTGGCAGATGGAGGACAGAAAGTCAAACCAGTTCTTTCATGTCCTTCGAGTCTTGCAGTTATACCTCACAATGTTTTCTACTTCTGAACACTTGCTAGCCCTTTTCCAATATTGTTTGTGTTAGCTCTTTCCGCTGTTAACTAGTTTTTTTCAGTATAATTCATGCCTGGCCAAAGTGCTGCCCAAGTTTCTTGAGCAACCAGCTGCTTCTTTTACTTCAGCCTTTCATTTGACAGGCTTTGAAAAAAAAAACCTCGTCCAATCAATCCACTTTGTTCTTTTTTCAGTATTTTTTTTCAATGTCAATGGGAGTTACTTCTTCTTAAGTTAAAATCATGCTCTATGCTACTGAAGGAATTAATGAGGGTGCTGTAAGGCAACGTTATTCCATCCTGATTTAATAGAGAGATCCACAAATGGTATAAATGGATGGAGATTCGTTGACCTCAGTTCTCTGTGTGTGCACGTGTGTGTATATGCACAGGCATGCATGCATGTGTATATGTGTATTTACTGTCTCCAGTGATATCTCATGTAAATTTTAGTAAAAAAGGACTAGGACTACTCACAGAATTTCCAGTCGAAGCAGCCATTCCTCTCCTTCATTTTCAGTTTCTAAATCATTATTGTCTAAGAGTAGCAGTTCTGACTACACCTGTTATTTCAGGTTTCCCAAATAACTTGGTAAAATATGGCATGATAGGAGATACTGGGGAAAAGAGGGACTAAGTTTGTTGTACCAAACATCTGAAAATTCTTCCTTCTACTAATGTGGAATAAATCATCTGACCACTGTTAAACTCTGAATAACTTCCATTGTACTCTGTAGTATCACATTAAAAAAGAAAAGAGTATAATCTTGAAGACAAATGTTCATTCAGTGAACATAAAGGAACTATAATAAAATCTTGATTTAGGGCCAACATTTTGCATACAAAATGGATCATTTTGATCATGCTGTCTGTTCTGCTCAACTCATGCCAAAAATTTTCACCTAATAGTTTCTGTTCTGAGCCACCGTGTATGTTTTCTTTCCACTATTTCCTGCAAACTTCACTCTAGAGATGGCAACGATTGTGGAAGAGCTGGTAATGGTGTACGTGAAGCTTCTTGTTGCTCTGAATTAAAGTGTTCTCAGTGAGACAGTGGGACTTTCAAAGACTTCAGCCAGCACAGAACCACTGCTTATTTATTAACAGATATTATGCTTTGACTCATTCACTACCACTCGCTCAAACTCCAAGAAGGTCAAGGAATATAATTTTTAATTTAAACCGAGCTTATTTTTATTGTTTTTTTCACTACCTCCAGAATCAGTTTTAGCCAACAGTGAGAGATGGAAAGAGTTAATGTCTCAAACGTTGTGGTGGGGTGAGTTCTGCATAACTACGAACCTGCATAACAGGGAACGGCTTCTCGATCAGCATGGATCAGCACAGGACATCAGCAGCAGGGCGAAGAAAGTCACCGGGAGGATGCGCTCATGTCTGCAGGGAAGGGGAAGTTACTCCCCAAACGACCCCCAAGCCCACCAACCCATTTCCCGAGGGTTCTGAAAGCACAAACCGCGCATGGCAACTAATTAGCCTAATGAGTTCGAGTGCCTGCCCGAAGGAGGGGCAAGGAGATGATAAAAAGGCACGAACTGAAGCCCCACGCGTGTGCGCTCAGTGGAACTGGACCTCTAGGCTGACTGGAGCAACGCTAGACCCAGGACCGGTGAAATCTTTCTCTCTCTGTCTTTTCCTCTTTTTTTTTCTGTAATCCCTACACCTCATCCCTTTAGATATAAACCATTGACCAAGTCCGGGACTAAGAGTGGATCCAGCCACCCCTGGGCTCCTCTCTGAGAGGGAGTCTAGAAAGCAAGGAGGTCTGGTCTGAACCTCGGGACCCAACCAGAGGGTTCTCCTTATTTTCTTCCCTGAATTGATCCCCAAATAAGCAAGGCTTGTAGTATATGATTGGTGACGTATGGTTACCACAGGTTACATGGTTTACTGAGGTGGTTCCATGCCAATTCCTGGTGTGAGAAACCCCACCACCTACTGTTACACCTTCCAAGTTCAGGTTGCTTCTGCCATAAATGTTCAACTGATCCTTTGGTGTTGTTTCACCTTAATGTAGCCCGAGGGAGTTCCGAACTCACCACGACCCCTCCCTGGTCTGTCCAACACGGGTTGTGACACCAGCATATAATACTCAATATTCTGGAATTTTCTTAGTGTTTGTGTAACCATTTGTTATAAGTTTAACAACTCACAAGCAATATTATTGCCACTTAAAAAAAATAATGATTTGATCCTACAAATGCCAGAAAAATGCAACAATTTATTGTTTACTTTAGAAAACAGACAATCATTTATTTTAGTTCAAGCTTTGTTTAATTCCTTTTGGAATATAAAGTTAACAAGAAACATTTTGTTGTGGGTTTTAAGACTTGGGAAGACAGTGTATCAAAATGGATTGAAAGCAATTGTTAATTTTCTTTGGAAATCCACATCCTTTGGAAATTTAAGCCAGTTGACCTTGATGGAGCAAGTTAGTTCAAAACACTCAGAAACGTCTCCATGCATTAGTAAGTGCCTGGTTCTCCCCTGTCTTTCCTATCTAATTGTGCTGCTCATTATATTTGCAACACAATTTTATCTGGGGACCTGAAGAACTAAAAGTGTGAGATGTGAATTTGTAATAATTTGGACTCATAACAGACTACAACCTTTTTGCAGAGGTAAAAGACGTAAAAAAAAAGAGGTTGCAGAAACAAATGTATAATTCTCTGTAACTAGTAGTTTGCATAGTCATATATATCTTTGCAAAGGTGGATGTAAAATACAATTTTCTGATGAAGTAATAACACAGTGCAGTGTCAAAGATGAGACAGTTTAGGTAGGAATACCATCTTCACCTTCACTGTAGACTGTTTGTGCCCCCCCTCCGCAAAGTACTGTGACTGTGTTTGATAAATAACTGTAAAAGGAATCTTTAGCAGAGATAAATCCACACAGATCAATTGACTCCAGTTTACACCCCCTCAATGTCTGGCTTAGTGCTAAGACCTGGCATTTAGAATTAAGGACAAAAAGGATTTTTTTGAGGAAAAGAGATGTTATTGGCTGCCTCTAGGGAGGGAAGGGAGATAGAGTTGGGGCTGGAAACTGTCCAGACCAACAAACTCCTAAGGCTGACAGATCCTTAGTCTCTCACTGGAAGCAGACCTGTATGTGAGCAAAGGAGAGAGAACATGCTGTGATTGTCCTAACAGACCTCTGGACACTACCATGAGCTCTGTACCAGAGAAAGAAAAAGTGCTCTAGCAATTTCTTTTGCCTGGCTCCTCGAGAGTTAGCCCTTCGTTTTAATAGCCAGGTTCTCAAATAGTCCTTTAAAATGCCAGTGGCACTACCTGTGATGGTACCTGCTTACAAGTGAAATTACCTGACGTGCCTCCAACGGCTTTGATGGGAACAGATTTTTACATAGGCCTATGAACATGTGAATATAAAAAGGTTTACTACCAGGAAGCACCAAGGAAAATAAAACACTTACTAACGTAATCTCTCTTGTATTCCGTAAAACTTGATTTTATGGGTGGAGATGTACAAATCCCATGGGCAGCATTATTTCCAAGGAAGTGGCTACTCTTTCAGTCTAGCTGTCAACCCCATGTACCTTGTATCTAATAACATTGCAGTATTTTTTGCTGTCCTTATTGTAACAGTACTCCTGTGGGGCATTTGTCAGTTTACACAACAGGAACTAAGGCACAGAATTTGGGGGACATTTAAGCATTTAAACAATATGACCTTAGAAGACTATGCAACTTGATGAATGATGCAGAAGCCTGCTGCACATTAAAAGAGTCAACAGCAGTCCTGCAAGTTCTAGCTTAGAGGCATTTTTGCTTTCTTCACATGCTGAAGAAATATTGGATGGATTTCCTGCTACGATGAAAAGATTCAGTCTCACAGTATCTCTGAAGATCAATTAGCACACAGGTTAATTTACAGGAGCAAGCAAACCCATTTATTTCATGATTCCATGTAAGAGATTGTTGGCTTTGCCAAAAATTCCAATACCTTTAATTTCCAGGATATTTATCATATTCCACAAATTATGTTATCATTAAGTAAAGCCCCTGGAGATGAAAGTTTGGGTGAGCATCTCAGCTAGCGCTAAACACAATAGTAGGACCTATATGGATCTTACAATTACTCTTCTATCCTTTTCCTACCCATTTTTGTAATGCTTATCTCAGTATGAATTGAATATTTTAAGATAATAATATTATTTATTTTGGAACTTTTGGTGGCACAATGTTGGGAACTGAAAGCAACTGTTGGAACCAGTCAATTAAATGTTTCAGTGAGGGACAAATCAGCATTCTTGAGCCAAATCCCTTTAATGGCTTTAATTCATGTCTTCATTGGCTTACCCTGAAGAAGGATGTATAACACCCAGCCAGTTGTGGCTAGTTGGACCTATCCATTTCTAGAGCCAGTTCAATCGCAATCGCTGGTTGAGTAGTCATTCACATAATAGTCCCTTCTGGTGTTAAAATTCATACATTTTCCTGGCAATCTCAGTCCTTTAGCTTGTATAATATTGATTTATACTACAAGAGCACAGGAGGTTTCCTGTTCCAGTCTTCCAGTCTGTGCATGACAGGGGTCACCGCATACATCCCTAGGTCCAATCATACTGCACATTTTATAAGCTTTGGATAATACATAGGTCACTAACTGGTACACTGAACATTCATCTGATTTGCTAGCTGAATGCTAATAGCCCTTCAATATTTGTTCATTCAGCATTGTATTTCTAGTTATTACAGTTATTAAAACTTCTTTCCCAGGAATCACGCTGGCTAAGGGAATCATAGCAATGTTTATTCCCATATTTATTCCTAAAAGGTTTCTTCTCAGTCCTGTCTCACACCCTCAGAGGTCTGTTTTGTATGAAGAAGACAAAGAAAAGGTTATATGGTTATCCACAGAAAGCCAGGAAAACACACTTGGTGGCATGCCTTTTTCATTGTTACTTGGAAACCATTAAAATATTAAAATGTCTACAAAAGCAATAAAATGATCACAGGAGTATGTGGTGATATTTAATTTTCCCACAAGTTAAATATCACTGATAATTAACTGTTAGAAGTTTATTTTGAAATGACATTTCAGTAGAATATCAGACCTTTACAACATAATTAAAGGTTTTCTCATTGTAATGGTGCCCTATTCCTGGTATGAAAGCTTTTTGAAATTATCTGTCTGCTTCATAAATGATTTTTTTTAACCTTTTTTTTTTTTTTCCATTTAATTTGGCCATTTCTTGTTTTGTTTCTCTTTTAACTACTGATCATAACCATCACACTAGGTAATTTGGATCTCTAAGATAGTAAAATGGCTCACTTTTTTTTTTTTTAATTGTTTGATCTGGTACTTTTCCTCTGATTAGGTGGATTTTTGCTGCCAGTCTGGAAAGAGTTTGCTGTTAGTAGAGGTACTCCTTCAGGACATGTTTTTCTCACAGTACAACTGGGGAGACTTAGGCAAATAGAGTCATATTTAAAAACGTCCCCCAGCTCTTACCTGAAGTAGGCTTTTAACACTCCTCACATGTGCATTTTATACATATTAGAGCAATGTGTCATCTGACCTGTCATTAAAAGAGACAACAGTGTTTGTTTTCCTCCAGTATCTTCTCTGTTAATGTAGACAACAATAGGTGTGTAAAATAAAGAAATGTTACTCTAATGAGGGAGCGTTTGTAACATCACCTCCTCATTGAGAAAGCTTCTTCCCTACCACGACTCAGTAAGGTTGGCTAATGTCTTACATAAAAAGGGGTTTTAATCCCTATTAGAGCATTTCTTGCTCTTTTATGATATTCTTCCCATTGTAATCCTGCCTGTACCTTTTGCCAGTATACACCTCAAGGCACACCTCATGACTTGGTCCAGAAGCCTTAGGAGGGCATTTCACAAATCCCAGACTCTATGAGCAGTCAATCATTGCTGTGGTTTAGCCACGGCCAGCACCTTAGTGCCAGCCAGCCACTTGCTCACTCCCCCCACGTGGTGGCATGGAGAAGAGACGGAGAAGGGTAAAAGTGAAAAATCACTGGACTGGGATAAAAAGACAGTTTAATAAGTAAAGCAAAAGCTGCACAAACAAGCAAAGTAAAATAAGGAATTCATTCACTGCTTCCCATGGGCAGGCAGGTATTCAGCCATCTCCAGGAAAGCAGGGCTCCACCACACCTAACGGTGACTTGGGAAGACAAACAACATAAATTCAAATGCCCCCTCCCCCTTTCCTTGTTCTTCCCCCAGCTTGTATTGCTGAGCATGACACCATATAGTACGGAATATCTCTTTGGCCAGTTGGGGTCAGCTGTCCCAGCTGTGTCCCAGTTCAACTCGTTGCGCCCCCCCAGCCTACTCACTGGTGGGGTGGGGTGAGAAGCAGAAAAGGCCTTGATGATGTAAGCGCTGCTCAGCAGTAGGTAAAACATCCTTGTGTTATCAGCACTGTTTTCAGCATAAATCCAAACCATAGACCCATACAAGCTACCATGAAGAAAATTAACTCTATCATCTCAGCCAAAAACAGTGCAATAATTTTGTCCTCTGACCCTCCTTTAAGTTTTAGTCCAAAATTGAGGTCAACATTTTTCATCAGAGAGACCCCAAATTTTCATTTGTTACACAAACAGGTTAGTGCAAGTATTATAGTCATTTTATGAATAATCTTAAGATGTCCTTGTGCATTATTATCCAGTGATTTGCTCAGAAAGGGATTTCACTGATATTCAACAGTGCTGCAGGAACAAGATGGCTCCATCAACACTAGTAAATTAGATTATACTAGAAAATATTCCTCAGGCTACTAGTTTGTGAGAGCAATCCCTGGCAATGTTTCCATGAGAGAAAACAAGTATCTTCCAAGCATTTCCCAAACACAGTCAGAGATCTAGCACAGACCAGGCATTATTTCCAACAGACAACTGGAAAAGAACTGTGCTGTCTTTGGGGGAAAAAGGTTTAACCATGTGAATGAGAGTCATTGTATGGAGGGAGGTCCCAGTGCCACAGAATTGTAAAATTTAACAGAATAGAAAAAAGCACTGTGTTATCCAATGCTTCATCATCCCAAGAGCAGATAGGGCATAAAGAACAGTGTAAATTCCTTCTGGTTGCTCATAACTGTACATCAGTCTAGCAGGAAAGAAACTTAGAGAAGAATCGTAAAAGATTTCATCATGCACATACTGTCTCTGAAATGTCAAAGGTGCTCCAAAACAGTACCAATATGGCTTTCTATAATGGAGAGAGCAGTCAGAGCAGTAATTGCTGGTGGGGGCCTAATTCATTTCCTACAGGTCACAAAGCAACCTTCAAGGGATAATTCCAACCAGCAACAATTGCAATAGTAGGCACTGGGATCCACAGAGGTTACCCTAGGCTTTTGTAGCAAGGATACACCTCTGAAATATCTTCATTTTGCAGATATTACTCACTGGAGTCCCTAAGCTCCATGAGTTTCAGATATATTTGTTATCCTTTATGTTTTATTGGTGAAAATCTGAAATATAGAAAACCAAAAATTTTCTCTTAGAAAGAACTCAAGAGGCTTTACAGAATATTTCTTTTTATCATTATTTTTGTTTCTTCTTGGTCTCCTTTTAACAGAACTTTGCTCAGAATTTAAGCTCTGACAAGCTGAAAAGTAATGTAAAGGGTATTAACCTCCTATAAACCTATCTTGTGTCAGGTAATGGATGCCAGACAACCTCTACCCAGATCTAAGTGGAAGAAAAAAGAGAAAGAACAAAAAGTAGTTCAAGCATTTTTTTTCAGGAAATGCATGCTATTAGCAGGGGGGTGAACTGTTTCATTTCAATATCAAACAAAATCCTTGGGTCAAAACCAAGTTATGAAAGAGTTATCTTCCAAGAAACTAGGAAGAGTGATGCTAAGGGAAGTGTGCTAACTCTGCTGTCTGTATTCATATTATATTCTAGACAGGGACCAGCTGGAAACATGCCATAATAACAATCACAGGATGCACAACAATGTCAGGATCATCTTCTGAAGTAGACACAGATGCTTTTGGAGAAGCTGAAGAGATTTATGCCTTCGAATGTGAGAACAGCAGTGTCTTATTTCTTAGATGCATCAATAAAGTTGCTTCATGTGAGTGTTCTTGTGTTGAAGGAAGTAACACAGGCCTGTCCAAAACACGGAAATAATAAACAAAGTAGATAATGAACTCAGATTTTTTAAGGATGATTAATTTTGAAGGGGTTCATTTCAACAAAGGAACTAGGCCCTTTGGAAATGTAAAGAAGCTCAACAATAATGGGCCACCAGGAAACTTCAAGACATCTTACAAAGGAAGCGGTATCTTTCTCTCCATTTTACAGATGAAAAGCAACTGAGAAGCAGAAACGGAGATAATTTGCAATTAGGCAAGTGGCAGACATAAACCCTCAGTTTCCTGGATCCCAAGGGATCTATAGTACAATAAATCACTGTACCCCACAGTGCTATTGAGAAGATATTGGCAGATAAGTTATGTCATAACTCACTGTCTATGAGAAAGATAATAAGGAAAACTTAATTCTAGGGGGGAAAAACCCAAACCAAAAACCTCAGTCTAGTTGATCACAAACATCTCTCAGATCTTAATACCTTTAAATAAATGGTAAGACATTTCAATTGTGCACTATGACATTCACTTTTATGTCCTTCAGCTCCATCCAGATATCTCCACCTGCACTTTCCTGAGACAGTCAATCAACAGAGTGCAGTGCATTAAGTTGAGGAATGTCAGCAGAAAAAGATTAGACGTTTCTATCTTGAGTGAAAATGCTAAGACCTTTCATGAAACAGCTGCACACCACACTCACAGGTAAGCTACATTTGACTAAACGGTGGCATTAGCCCAAAGAGTTGTTTCTGTTCTCTTTCTGTTTGTTCTCATTTTCTGTAAAGGGCATATACAGGAGATAAAGATTGCAAGTAACTATGGAATGACGAAGACACTCATTAACACATTGGAAAGACCCAGACACATAAAAGAGGGCGGTGACAAGGGGGCAGAAGTCTCTTGGGGAGATTTTTTTTAAAGTGTTGCAGAACTTTGCTCGGCCCACCTTTCTAAAACTTCATACGGGTATTATTTAGTATGGAGAAACAAAAAAAATGGAGCTGCAAACCTCGGCAGTACCTCCTAGGCAATCTCGCAATAACAATGCAATTGTCTCTAAAATGCTTAGGAGTAGCCGGAAAGATGTACCCAGTAGCTGTGTACTTGGGCAAATTTATGTGCACAGATATCCTATTTTAACTGATAAAGAAGCATTCATAACTCACTGCTACATATAAATTGGAAATGTCCTTTTATAAAAGAAAACCAAAATTATTACATAGCTATGCTTAAAATGGTTGCAATCTTTCTGCATCAGTATTGTCACAATAATTTCAAAAATCTAATCTGGAAAGTCTTTTTCTTTTTTCTTAATCTTAAAGGCTGAATTCAAACTGTATTTGATTCCAATCTACCAGAAGTTCATAAACACATACCTCACTAAGAGGATATGAGTAAAGACCAGCAAGTAATTAAATATCTTTGCCGGACTGGTGCTTAGGAACTGAGGGATTCATTATTTTTTTTTAATGAATTTTCCTAACATTTGGTTCTGTAGCTGTGATTGCTCTTTATTCCCTAGAGATGCTGGCCAAATGGATACAATCGACAGCAGCAGTTTGTTCATTGACCCAAGGGTATGCACAGAAACAGGGGCTACCAAAAGGGTTCGATAGATATGCAGGTGTCAGGCTGTTAAGGTTTGTGTGTGAATAACCATTCCTGAAAATCAATATGATAGTTGTCTAGTGTCAAAGGTAGTCAAGCCAGTTTGCAGGTAATGTGGTGATTTTCTTTCAAGCGGGTCAGACACCGTACATAAGAATTTATGATGAAAAGAAGAGAAAGAAATGAACCTATGATTAAACAAACCAGGAGAGGAATTTTGTAGCAACCGGGACACAGTCAATTGTGGACAGACACGAGCAGAAATTGTGTTTCCAAGAAGGAAAAGAGATTTTGAACTCAGTGAACTCAGAGAAGAGAAAAGAAAAAAAATATAAAGATGTTGGAAACAACTACAGGATGCAAAGGACCCATTTGGATTTTAAATTGTTATGATAACCATGCAATGGCATTACATGGAACTTGCCAATGTCTAATTACCATGACGTCAGTCATCTAAGTGCTGAGTTACTAGCTGTAAACCTGTATCTAATCCTTCTTTTCAGTGATTTAACCCCCTACGCACACAACAGAAAGGGAATAAAAGACATAGCCAGTCAATCAGTTGTGATAACACCCCCATACAATCAAGCAGCGGAGTCCAGGGGAGTATTAAGCATGGGGGAATAACAGGGTTATCGACTAGAGAAACAGCAAAACAGCCAAAGAATGGGTAAGGACGTAATAATGGTAAATATCCTGGGAAAAAAATCTAAGCAATTCATTCCAGTAAAAAAACCTCACACTGTATTCAATCAATGTTTTTTAAGAAAAGATAGTGTTTCCGGTGGGTAGAGCACTGGTGTCAGAGTGAAATGAGTTGGTGGCATAATGAGCGTTACTTCTCTTTTCTGTGAATTCAACCTAATCTGTTCCTGTTTATCTCTCCAAACATACTTGGAGGCTGAATTTCAGCAAAGATCAATAATTCTTAACTATGTTTTGTATGTCCAGTTAAGGTATCTCTCCAAGAAAGACAGAGGTGACGAGAAAGCTGAAATTAAAGACAGGCTTTGTCTTCCCTTCTGGTAAATGCCAGACCTGGTGGGAACTCTTAAGAAAGTTTGTTCTGTTTTTTGGGATAAAAGGAATTCTAGAAAATGCACCCTACACATGAAACAGAAATATTTCTCAAAGTAGAAATACCTTTACAATTGTGAAAAGCATCACCACAGGGTCCTATCCCTAGAGCTCATTGATGAGTTGTTCAGTGAAGTGACTGTTCATTAAAAATATCCTGTGCACAACCCAACTTCTTTCACAAGTGTTCACAGGCCTGTGGTAGACTGGAAAAAACCTCTTTCTGGAGTAGTTAATATGCACAACCAGGGCACTTGCAGGGGTGAATAAAGTGCAAGATCTATCTCTGACTGGCTCAGATTATGGACATAATAGTAGAGCTAAAGCCTGATGAGTGCCCTGACCTGATTGATGTGGGACTGATCTCTCTTCTGTTTTCATTTCAGTGGAGAGCAGACACACTTTTGAATTCTCCAGAATTTTAACAGGACAGAAAAAAATTACTTTCCATGCAGTCTTATTTGTCACCTCAGACTCTGAGCAGTTCTGTCTCTTTAATATAACTATCTTCATAATTTTCTGCAGGTTTGGGAAATGGTAATTATCCCTGCTCTACAGTTCACAACATCTGACAAATGAAGGGGTAGGTCCAACAAAGTATGCAATCTATACTGACTTACTTTAAGGGATCCAGATTAAAAAATAGAATCCAAGATCAAAATTACACACCTGAGTGCCTTGGTTAATGCTGGGTAAGAGCAACATACCTCAGACAGAAGATATCAAATAAAGAGCTATGTAGAGCCAGTTAATATAAATATTACATATATAGGGTGCGTCTGCACTACACCTCTATGTGCAGCAGAAGCATCTCAGTCAGGTCACCAGAGAAACTCTCCATGAACCTGGAATTCAATCTGGGATAGATGTTTCTTACAATGCAACTAGAGAAGAAAGACTCAGTCATGTCTGTCTTTTACATATTAATATGTCACCTGGTTAAAATACTGTCCCCATATTTCCCAACCGCTCCTACAGAGCACCAAAAGAATGAGCTAGCTGAGATCACTCCTTATTCTTCCTCTTAAGTCTGCAACTTCGTTGAGGAGAGGGAAGCAAGACGTGGCGGTGGGGGTGAAGGAGCAGCATGACTTTGTGGCGTAGTCACATAGAAATGAGGAGTCCTGGTTTGACCTGCCTGCTCCCACGCTGTTTCCATTTTCATCCAGTGGCTCTCCAGATTGATTATCAAAAGGCATGACAAAAATTCAGGACTTTTCCTCCCAGGTAAATATCTTAATCAGTACACAGACACCTGCTCTTTTTCATGTCCTCTTTGGCCCCTCACTTTTTGCATTCCTTTCTAAGCAGAGGCACAGAGTGCTTTCATACTCAGAATACAAAATTAAAAAAAACAAAAAAGAGGATGGAAGCTCAATCTCCGTTTTTTTTTTTTAATGACTACCTTTAAAAATGAAGCAGCTACAATCACTGCTGGTTTTGTGTGAGCTCCCCCAGTCCTGTCAGCCTGGATTTGCTGTTGTCCTGTTTGTTGTAATGCGTTGAGAAACTGATGAACAGCATGGCCTAGTGTCCAAATGCCATTCAGGTACAGTGACAACAGGTCTGTAGCCCAGAGACCTTGAAAATAACCAGGTCAAAGGTATCTGTTAGTGTTGAACTCTACAACGTTTGGGTGATAAATGCATCCACCTGAATCATATTGTAGATGGCAACAACATTGGTTTTAGGCATCTTATAGGCATTAATGGGAGAAATTTTGGCAGAAAAAGGAAATCGAAACTCAGCTTTCAGCTTCCCAGCCACAAAAATGAACTCTAGGGCTCCCTTCCCTTTCAGACACAAACTAATAATACTATTGTCTAAAATAAACCTCTTCTTAGAGGTCTTGCAGGGTGTTGAAAGAGTCAGGAACCACTGGAAGTTCAGAGCACCTTCCTATGTATGTTCCTCGTATGCCAGGAAGGTGGCAACTCAAATAGTACCATCAGTGAAGTCTCTTAGGATTGCCCAGTAAAATACAAGTCTGTTCCAGCTTGTGCTGTAGCCTTATAACTGTTCTTTCCTGCCAGACCAGTCAGAAGCAGTCCTAGCAAGTAGTGGGTCCTGCAAGACGTATTGGTGGTGCTGCTTCTCTGACAGTAAGCATCTAACACCTAACTTTTAATTATTGACTGTTCAATGATAGCCAGAGAGACATTGTTATAGCTGTCTAAATGGGGAAAAGGCAATGGCCATTATAAATCATTTACTAAGAATGATATATGCAAAGTGAGAAAATGCTGCTCAGCAACACATAAAGAGCCGTGCTTGAATGGTTACTACAAAATTTCACACAACTGGAATTTGAACTAAGTGTTTCCAGTCCATAAAAAACAACTTGTGTCTGCCTCTTGATTTAAAAAACAATCCATATTGTGTTGATTACACTAATTACAATGCAGTCGAATTCCTCCTTATTCTTCAACCACTAGGGACCACAAACACATTGCCTTTGGTTCCGTCTGAACGACATGCTTGACTTCAAATTATGGGCATAGACAGATTATATTCTAAGTCATTTCATACTCTGCATAAGGAGAATAATGAGTTTTTATTGCATAAGATCCACAGCATGAAGTCTCCCGTTTGAGACAGAGCAATGCATGATAGTGTACTGCTGACACCAGGAATAAAAATAAGGACAGAGCATGCCATCAAAAAAAGTGAAAAAAAAGTAAAGGTAGTTGAGAAAAGAAACAAAAAAAAAGGAGGAAAGCAGGCTTGGAGACTGAGGATTATCTATGGCTAAAGGAAGGGTGACAGGAGCCTTGAAGGCTTTGGATTAAGACACAACATATATGTGAACGGATGGCTAAAAGCTCAAGATTGATCTTATTTCCCTAGATCCATTTGACGTATCTCATGGCCGCTGTAAAAGGTAACTGGCACATTCAGAGGCTTAGGAAGAACCCTATGAGAAACTCAGCATTATTCTTGTTAAAACTAGCTTCTTACTAGCATTAGAGTGTGAGCAGCCTAACTGAGATTCCTTTCAATCTTCTACACCAAAACCTCTTTTCCTGTTAATTAATCTATCTGCTATCTCATCATAGCTGGAGGCTTTGATTCACACACAGCTTTTATTAATCGTCACATAATGCACTACAGCCACAATACAGGATAGAAGAGGACTGTGAAAGCAGAAAGTGTTGGCAGAGAACTGAAATTAAGGAAGAGCAACGGGCACTCATGGTAGGTAGAAAAGTACTGTTCTCTTGGGAGAACAACCATTTCTATCCCCTTTCAGAACCGTGATATTGTCTGCATACTGACTGCTCTGAACACTACTTGCTATATTCAGTTTTGCCTCCAGTGCATAACCCTGTCTCTTCATTTTTATTTTTTTTTTTCCTGGGTGCAAACCAAAGGCAGTTGCCCAGGGTCCCAAATGACGAACAGTCACCACAAAACTAGGATAGATAGAAAAGCAATCATTTCCTAGTGGGTGGGAAGGGGTCAATCATTAGCTTCTGCCTAGGACCCACACAGTCACTGGCTATGACAACCTGATTACTCTAAGGTTGAGCTCATGTTTAATTAATTATGATATACGTGTTGCACAGGCTTATGGGTAGGGTTCCATGAGTTAGCCAGGCCCTTATACAGTGAAGCTATATTCTTCAAAGACAGTGTGAAACCACAGGAGGAAGTCCTCAGCTCCCTTTCTTGTCCTCCTGAGATTCCTTCCTCATAGTCATCACCAAAAGTCAGAAAGACCTTGGCTTCCTATGTCCTCCAAGGAGCAGAACGACAGCCTAGAAGGGGACTTTCATTCCCCCAACCAAACTACCTCACTTTTCTTGCAGAGTCCTCCCAAAACTTATCTGAAAGAACTCTTTATTTACTCCTTGATGTTGAGATCCTTCTCCCAACCTCCACTTTCCCACAGTCAGCGATGGGCAGAATTCATCTAACTAAATGTAGAGAACTGGAGTTAGACATCCACCCCTGAGCTAATGACCCTGGGCTCCCTTCATGATCAGTGGAAATAAAGACCTGTTCTTAGAGCATGATCCATCTGGAGTCTACTTTAATCACATGCTGGAAGTGAGGGTCTCTACTCACAACGGTAAAGGCAGTCTGGAAGACTCTCTCATCATGTTCAGTTTCTAGACTTTGGTGAAAAACATCCTGGAATGTTTTCCTCATTCCATTCTGATAATCTTACTAAAACTGAGAGGTCCCAGATTGCAGAACATGACTTTTGTTACACCCATCAGCCATTTTACAAAAATTACCATTAATTCTTTATGCACCCTGTGTTCAAGCAGCTGGACATTGATTCACAAGTAAATGTGAATTTACTTGATTTACAAATAAAATACAAATCACAGCATATAATAAATTGTTCCACCGAGGAGAAATAATACTTAAAGCTTTTCCAAATGATAAATACACCCACTAAGCAGACTCATCAGCGTAAAATGTGGGGGTGTTTTTTCCTCAAGTAGGAGAGGTGACCTTGCCTGTTGGTAATTTTCTTATGGTTTCCAGTATGGTCATGATAATCTTGTTGCTTTCTTCCAAGTTTTCTTCTTCAGGTACTCAACCTGTTTTGATCTGAACTTATTGTTCTTTGGAACTATGGACTTAATGACTTGGAAATCTTTTTGCAATGACTTGGCAAGGGTTATGAAGTGACTCAGTAGCAAAGCAGGAACAAGCACTCGAGCAGCCCTGGCTCATGGTCTTTCTCAGAGACTCTCTGCCTGGCTTTAAGCACTTACATGAACATCATCACTCAATCTTTCTTAACAAGGGTATTTTCATTACTATTATTTCAGAAGTGCTTTGTAATAACTCAGAAGTACTGGGAAAAAAATCTGAAAAGCCTCTTTTTTTTTTTTTTCTTCTTTTTTTTTCCCCCCCCTTCACCCAAAATATCTGTTTCCTTCCACTGTGTACAATCTGTTTCTGTGGCAGTGGCTTGGGTTTCCTAGGAAACGGCTGCAGGTCAGACCTTGATTGGTTGTGTTGTCAGCTTGATTGCAGTGTTTCAGGTGGTGGGACCTGTAAGTGCAGCTCCGAAGCAAGTAAATAGGGGGCTATCCAAGAGCTTTGCATTAGTGGTCTGAAAGAAACCACACAGATGGCATTTGGGGGGGAGTGTGTGACAGAGGGGGCATCTGTCTGAAGAGAATAGGGGCCAGCGAGGGATTAGAAAAGAGCCAAATCAGAGGTGTGGGCAGGACGGATGGGATGGAGGACTTTGGAGGACAGAAGTTGGGCTGCGGTGAAAACTGCCATGGTCTCGGCTCTCATTGAAGGGGCAGTGGACGGTACAGTACTGGGATGGTCTGGACCCCAAGTCCCTCAGTTACTGGGACATGAACTCTTTGTTTCATCTTTGACTTCACCGATTCAACTGCAAAATTTCAGAGGCAAATGGATATATTAATACAGTACCAGGAAGGCAAAAAAAGAGATGTTTTCCACTGAAGGATCTAGGTGCCAATAGTTTAAAAGCATAATTATTAAAGAGAGTAACAGCTTTGTATCCTGCAGCCCTTGGGGGGGGTAGGAGGGCATTGCCTAAAAGGGACATCTCTGATGCTGCTTTGTTTATGAATCAGAGAAGAGCAAAACCACATAGGAAGAGCACACACATTGAGAAGGAAAGAGCAAAGGTGGGAACAGCAGTTCTGAAGGGCTCCCTGAGCCTTGGCTCATTTCCTTTTCCCCCTGCCCAACCACCTGCATACCGAAGAGCTTTCCGTGCTCGTATGTGAACACAGTCACATGCATATTTTCCTGGTTGAATCCCATGAGAAATTTCTGAAACAGAATTTCAGAAACACAGAATAACCAGAATGAACCTAATTTGCCTTGCCTTGCCTTCCCTACCCTTCCCTCCCCACAAAATGAGGTTTAATTTTAAACTTCAGCAGAATAATAGTGCTGTGTACTTCTGACTCACTCTGCCAAATAAACTTCCACATGGTGATTATGTTATGTTCTGACTCCTTAATGTACTTGATAAATTCTTTGGCAAGCAAACATGCCCAATGCTCGATAACTAACTGTGAATCTATGGATAAAAGAAAAAGAAAAAAAAAGGTGTTGCTTGTTTTCCATGTGTGCAGTTTCATTTATTTTCTCCCCCGATTCGCAAGCAGATTACTTTCTGTTAATTAAGTAAAAAGTACTTAGTGGAATTGATCTGAATTCAGGTCTAAGAGCACTTGCTAATTCTGCTGTTAGTTTTAGGAAGCTGGTGGCAAAAAGCATCTATCAAGACAAATTTGTGCAGGCACCACCCATGGTTAGAATCACAGTCAAATGTCTGCAGTTTAACAGCTTGCCTGTGTATCAGCCGAGTACCGGGGACTGTAAGCATACTTCAGCCTATGGAAAATGCAAGTTAACATAACCCTGTATAACCTGCTATGAAATAGGTTGAAAAAAAAATCTCATTTTTCATTATTTTTACAGGCCTGAGCAGAGATTATCTCAGTTCATCTGACGCACAGTAACTAGTTAAACTGTGTTTAACAGACACAGCCCATGGCAAAGGACGTGTTTCAGCCCATGATGACAGATCAAACCCACCCTGATGTTTCACGAGTTAAACAGAGAAGGGAGGAAGGGAGGCAAGACAGGGAGATAAGGGCACCCATCTGTCACGCAGAAGAGAAGAAACGAGTTAGAAGGAGGAACAAAACCTCTTGATTTCTTCACTAGTGCCCTCCCCAGTTAACAGCGCTGCTCTTCTTTTAATAGTGTATCACTCTTTTTCAAGCAGATGTACAGCTCTCATTAGAGATAATCCTCAATGCTCCCTCATCTTCCATTTCCCAGCTTTACACAGATAACATTAGTTACTGTCCTTTTATTGCATTGTTCCATTTTGTGTACTCAGAGAACTATCTGCATTGCAATAATCTATGTATGTCAAATGGGATTAAGAAGGAAATTGAATGAATCAGCCAGAGTCATACAGTAAATAATCAAGGAAATTTTAAACAGAAAAATGCATCACTATAATTATGCAGGTAACACCAATTGATGCTTTTTATTGAAACTTTATTAATCCTCAATGTAGACAGATTAAATGACACAAAATTTTTTTTTTTCCTTAATAGTATCTTTCTCTGGAAGAGAAACACATATTCCAGGCAATGCATTTGCTAGCATCCTTTTTATGGTACATAGAGGGAGCTGTTGGCATAGGTTTATTAGACCAATCACAGTGAAAATTTTCCATTGTTACCAAACCCTTTATAAGATTTCATTATTACTTTAACTGGAAAAATCATGCCCTCATCAATATATGAATAAAAAGAATCTCATGAGTTTTAGGCACATAAAGAAGATACGTACGGTAATACAGTATTTTGCCTTTTGATGGACATTACATTAATTGCTATATGAACTCCAATGCACAAAAGTTTTTTGCTGTCCAATAATATAAAATTAGGGAATATTAGCTTCACAGTTTATAAAGTATATAAAAACATAACAAATAAACCAGGCAACTGTACATATCCCAATGTGTATGTATATGAGTCTCTTTTCCGTTATCGCTAATACTGAAGGATGGTCTGAAGGCTAGAGGCTGGGATTTTTGTCCTCAGCAGAGTACAGGGAGAATACTATCCCGGCTTCTCACTCTGTTGACCTTCAGGGATTTTTTTTTCAGGCTGCTGCTGAAACAAGGGGCAGGCAAGTATTTTAAGGGGAGGCTTTTACCTCTAGGAAAGGTTTACATGCTGTTAATTACCACTGTAAAGGCAGCAATACTCTTTTATTCTACAGTTCTTTTCTCCTAACATGGGCACCTAAAATTCTCACTAGTTTGCCCTGAGGATTGGTATAAACATTTAAAGTTTGCAAAACCAGATGAACAGATGTCTATTATATAAACGTGACAGTCACAGGAGCTGTCTTTAAAACTAGTTAAGTAAGGAGCAGTTAGGGCAAGAATATTTTTTAATAACAAAAAATAAAAATTAATCCACTTTTTTATTTTAAACCTACAGAATGTTTTGTTAACTTTTACACCCATCACATTTCATTGTTGAAATTCTCTAAGTTTCAAAATTCCGTGTGGCACCTGCAGTGTTGACATCCTTAAATCATGACTACTCCCTCTGCAGTCCTAGTTCAGAAAGCCCCAAACAGGAAGCTCTGGAAATAATAAAAGAGAGATTAATCCCAAGAGATGTCTGGCAAACCTGTTCAGGCTCGCAGCTTCAAAATGCAAGTGAGCCCTGGCATTTTTAGGCAGATCAACATTGAGACTCTTAAGGCTTATATCAGAGCTGGACACCACGAAGAAATAACATTTCTGCATTTTGTGAGATAGTCTTAGACTTTAGGACCATCTTAAGCACCGAATATGTTTTGCACATTTTGTGCATTGAAAATGCTTCACAGTAACAATGGGGTTACTTAATTTCACAGTAAGCACACAGATGTTAAGTTGTATGTGTGTGATCATGTGTCCATTTTTTATCTGACTCATAAATGGATTCCATTTGCAATTGAAAAAAAAAAAAGTTATTTACAATGCCCAGCCTGTGCCTGTCCTCCTCTTCATTTCAATTAGTGAGAGGTTTGACCGCCTTCGGTATAAATAAGAAGGAGCCCTTCATTTCAGCTCACATGTAAATAAGATTTTATTTACTGCTCAGTGCTGTGCTGAGCAGGTGCGGTAGACATCTACCTTGATGGCTGGAATAACAAAAACGACCGAATAATTTGTCTCTGTCTCAAATTTTATATCTGTCTGGTACTTAAGATAAATTAAAAATTGCATTTCTTACTTGGGGCCTCAATTCAGCATGATACTCAAGTGGAAGTTAACTTCAATGCATGCACATTCCCAATGATTTAAATAGAGCTATCTGTATATTTAAAGATAGCTTCACAGTTTTGGAATAGCAATCTAAGCAGTTGCCTAGATTTCTGCTTTAACAAGTGCACGATATGTGAAGAACCCATCTATTTATTCAGTAATTTGTTTTTTAGCCCAAGCGTTTTAAAAGCATCCAAATGGGTGGATTTTTTTTCATTCTTAATACAGTACTTGAAACCGTGGTTCCTCTAGAGCAATTTATGAAGGAGCAGAAGGGGATATTTGGTTTAGGATAGATGTACCAAAAAATAAAAAATGGAAATTTTTGTAGTTCAGCCATTTCATGTTTGGAAGAAAACTAAAAGATAATCTTAACTAAAGTGCTTTCGTTTCAGTTCATGACACTAACAGCTGCTGTAATTGTAGCGTTGAGGCAAAGAAGTTCTGTATTGTGAAAAATATACACTAAATTGTTTCTAAGTATCTCAGAAGATCTTTCTGTTGGGTTTCTTTACCTTCTGCCAGAAAACTTGTATAGTCACAGTGCATTTATTTTTCATTGAACAGTCTTCTCCATAGCAACAAATCACAAAAATGCATAAGTACTCTAGTATGGAAAAGTCAAGCTACCCAACCAGCCTATACAAATCCTTCATTGTCCATAAAGAGACCGTGAGAGAAGTCTGAGACAGAGGACCTGGAGTATTTCAAAGCAGTTACAATCAGTCTGCTCCCTCCTGGGCCAGGACAGGAACAGGCGATGGTTAATGACAGACATCACAGATTATCTAGGAGAATGAGACTGGATGGACTTGTCTTATTTGCGGATGGGAGATATCTCACAGTCACTGGAAGTTCAGCTGGTAGGGATTCGGGACACTGGTAGCTGGTAGGTGGCGTTAGAGACTGCTTTTTTGCTAACTTTCCTATAGTCTGTCTTAAATAGAGGGAAATAAGATGCTGATGGTGATTCGCAAAATCTTTGGACACAAGTAGAAAAGTTGTGAGCTATGGCTACCGCTCACCCTGACCATTTTTTTTGCAATTTACTCTAAGTACTTTGTTTCCTCTTCTTTTCCCAGAACTCTACTTTTCCATCATTACTGTTTTATTTAATCATAAATATAGACTGTAAATTTTATACAGCTAGGGATTACCTCTACAGTGTGGAATCCTGGGTCCTGGTTGCAAGTTCTTTCATTTCTTCTATCGGGGAAGAGCTCTTTGGGATGGGAGAGCTCAGTTACTCAGTACTGCTTCTGGTGTCTTGTTCTTAGTGAACAGAAAACTACTAGTATTCAAGGTGTATTTCAGCAAAAAGAATAAAAAATCCACAATGGATTGTGATTGTTTTAGATGACTTGTAAATTAACCTAGATTATAGATAAATTTGCTGACCAGAATGTTACTAAGGCAATCATTTTACTACTCCTGGAGCCTTTTTTTACAGAAGTACGGGTATCTAGAAAATGCATTGTGTTCAAGTCTGGTAGTATGCAGACAAATAGCAAAAAAAAAAAAAAAAAAAAAAAAAAAATTGTTCTAGACGTGTTTCATTGGAATGAGGTAAGATCTATATCAATACAGCATGCAGAATTTTTACCTTGAAGAGTTCAGTCATACTTCCAAAAAATGATTGAAACCTGAAATGGATGATTTATAATTTGCAAAAGAGGAAAATTAGACCATACAAAAGTGACTCAAAGGAGAATTTAGACCATTGTGTTCCACAATATGTACGTTACAGGTAAAAACTCCCAGTATAACTAGATTGGATGGGTTCTCCTTTTGTAAGATTGCAAGATTTCATAAGTTTTGCATTCTGTGTCAGGATGAAACTAAACCTTTTCAAAGGCCTATTCATTTATGTATTTTCAGGTGAAAGCTGTGGCTTTTCTTGGACTGTTTGGGGGGGTTTTGTGAGTGAAAACAGTAATGAAAACCAACAAAATACCACCTCACCACTAACTCTACTTGATGTAGACCAGGGACTTGAACTTAAAACTCCTCTACAGCCTATGAAATCATCAGAATATTGAGAAGATTCAGGTAAATCTTACTTGTTTTCTCCCATTGGAACTCTTCCACTTTGAATGAATAGTATAATCACCTTTCCTGTAGTTAGCTAAAGCAGTTAGACCAAAAGAAGGAAAGACCATAAAATTTATAGTTCAGACAGAACATGAAAAAGTTTTTCTTTTTCATAAAACCTCTCTCAAAGATGCATGATTGGTAAGTAAATAAGAGTGTAAATGTAGATTGTTATGATGTTAAATTAGTTTTTTGACATGCTATGTAGAAGAGGAAGTTCAAGGAGACAAAAGACATGGCTATGCAGAGGGGAAAGAAAAAAAAAAAGACTTTCTGAAGGTACATTGGAAACTCCTATAATTTTTCCACTTAGATGTTTTAGTGTGGAATCTATGAACATAAGTCTAATTCTTCACAATCAATAGCACCAGCTCTTCAAGCAACACAATCCACTAGGTTTGTGGTTCCCAAATAAGTGCCTGGTTTATATTATGCTTATTTAAATTAATATGCCAATTTCAAAATAGGTTTTAGCATGTTGGTGAAGTCTCTTTTCTTTAATCTCCCATTTATAATCAGGTATGACTTAATAGAAAAGCACTCATTTCTGGATTATTTTTTGAGGCATACGCTTCAGAGAGAGCACAGATGGTCCAATAAAGGCTACTTTTGTACTAGTCCCATAGTGTAAGAGAACTCAACCGCTTAGATAGAATTTAATGAAGACTCACAACAATTTGATATTATCCGAAAAACAGGGCAAATAAATGATAGTAAAACAAACCAGTCATCTGGGATAGGTATTGCCCCATCATTCTTGAATTTCAAGAAAGTTTTAATCCTGAATAAAAGCTAAATAAATAAGACACCATTTGATTTGAATCCAGATAGACATTGAAAAGGGGTCTGGGATAGGATTCATACTTGAATCCAGTACTCACACCCTTATAGTGACTCTTATTGGTAATAATAATAATAGCTGTAACACATCTATCATTCAATTTTTGTCAGTCTTTCTCTTTGCTACACTAAAAGTCACCTTAACAATTCAAACAATTTCCAGTCAGTTTTTTAAACTTTATAGCTATCTTAATCATCTTATCTGAGGGCTGTGTAAGCTTTGACTATATTGTCACATATCTTATGTCACAGGGAAGTTAGGTTTTCCCATTTTGCACCTAGAGGAGTAAGAAAGAGATATGACGAAATACACTGGCACTCAAATCTCACTAGCATCAGTGGTAAGAAGGAGTCCAAGCACCTTTAAATATTAATATCTTGGTATTGTTTTTTTCAGTGGGTTATCCAGAGACACTAATAAGGAACTTAGTCTCATCTTTGGAGATTCAACTTTTAAACAGTCAGGAGATTAATATGAAATTGCTAGTTGGAAAACGTAGCTGGTTTTGCGTTTGTAGAGAGGGTGGAGTTTATTTTAAGGAAACTAGAGGTATGTAAAATATAGACACGTTCTCTAAGGTGGTTGTGAGAAGGCGGTACAGGGAGACTGGCCTCTCAAGAGTACAATTCATCCTGTCTGTCTTGAACATTATTGTAGGATGGCATCAATCATCACTGCCCATTCACCAGAACAGGAACTTATCTTGAACTAAACACTGACTATTGCACAGCTAACGTTAGATGGGGTGAAAGCAGCCCCTAATAGCAACAAGGGCTTCCAAACGAGGCTTCACTAGCTGGCTTCACTTGCTGTCTTTCTATCAAAACACCAACCTTTCATAAATTCATTACAAACTTCAAGACACAGAAGAAATCTGCATTGAGCTGATAGATCTGAAATCTTTACAAAAGGTCAACAACTTGGCTGCCCCTTCTGCGATCATCCCTCATCTTTTAGACTATGTCAGCAACAGACACGGTTTACAACAAACTTTAACACTAAAGCCCAAGACTCAGTGAACCTCTAAGCTGGGCCCTGCCAACACTTATGCTTGAGCTTGGACACTTGCTGAAGTTCTGAGTATAAGATTACTTCATGTGATTTTTCCTTCAGCTTTGTCCCTCCCAACAATGTTGTGGTAATTTGTTCAGAAGTGCAAGTCCCAGGGTACAGGAATCCTGCAAGAAATAGTCCCACAGTCTCTCCTTTCTGGCCTTCTGACATTTGAGTTCTGATTTATTTGTTTTCTCCCTCTACAGTTCCCAAAGTTGAGACTTTCCAGGAAGGAGATCCAAGTACTGCTTGGACCAATTACTAGAAACAATCTTCTTCACACACAGTGCAGCATAGTCATTGTAAAGATGTTATTTACTTTTTGTAGTTTTACTAATAGAGTGTCATTCTCAAGGTATATCTCATGTACCAATATGCCCCCGAAGATTATCCTTAGTTTTTCACAAAATCCTCATCACTCTCGTTTTGTAATTTAAGAGGATAGATGTACTATAGTGCAAAAACTCTTCTGTTTGTACAGCATCTTCTCTTTCTGTGAAGTTATAACAGGAATCCACCACCTCTTTAAAAGGTAGGAAGCTCTAAATGTTAGCTCATATAACAGTATATTTCCAGGGAAATACATTAATATATCTATTAATTATCTTTCCCTTGAATGATTTTAAATCTTGGTAGGGTAAGTTCACATCCCAGACTTTGGATTTTTGGATTAATTTCCCATCATATGAAGAGAGCAGAACTCAGAATTCTGTGCTTGATTTTTTTTTTAAGCACAAGTCCCAGGTGTTTCATTTTTAAAAGATGTTACAGCAATAAAAATGTTATTAAAGTGTCTTCGTTCATGCTGTTATAGTTGAGGTTGTGTCAGCATTTCCATTACAAGCTCATCTTTTCCAGAGAAAATGCTCTGGTCCATTGGGTAAATAACACATGTTTTACGACACGCACCAAGAAAAGCTAGAAATATTCAAGGATAAGATTGTTTAGGATCCTTTCTTAATTCCATACAGTATATGTTGTGTTCTAATTTTTCCCCATGAATGAATAAATCAAGCACCGCCTGCCAGTGATCACAAATTTCCTTGTACCACAAACTATGTTAGTATTATTTTTACTTAAACTTTTTTTTAAATTAAAATCTGGAAAAAACATATTTCTCATTACTATCATGAATACTTACCATTAGGATGCTTTGAAACTTCAGCTAACCCTTAGAACTGTGCAGAAATGGAGACTTGATGGGGCTCTGAAAGACAGGTTAAAAACAAAGTTTTCAGAGGTAGTTTTTGGGTTTGAGTTCACCCAGTGAAATAAGGTCCCAGATCTCTCAGGCTTTGTGTTGCATTATGGAAGTTCTCCAAATCATAGGTGACTTCTGGTACTCCTGTCTTCAGTGACATGACAAAGACTGCAGGAGAGGTGCAAGAAGGAATCAGAAATGAAGAGATCTTTCCTCCCAGGCCTCCACTAAATAGGATGCACCCCAGTCTATTAATTTATTAACTAAGTCTGCTTTCTCAAGAGGGAGCTCACAAACCTTTCAGATTCAGTTTATATGTTTTCAGTCATCCATTGCTTTTTCTAGACACCAGCCCCACCGTTATAACATCACATCTATTAAACTGAATTCTGAGCTCTTCCCCTGCTCTGGGGGTGCAATCCTGCAGTTCAGTGATCTTTGGGGCCGTTACCATGACCCCATCATATTTCCACACTCCTCCTGCCTCATCTGACCTTGTACAAGGTCAGGTTCCATTACAGCAGCTTGAAAAACAAGTGGTTTGAATTTCATGCCTGAAGTCTTCACTCGGTATTTCTTTTTAAGAACTAACACTGTCATTAATACAAGGGATGGGTGATCTCTGAGCTTAATCTCACTTAGTAGAGGAGGCCAAAGTCCTCGTAGCCTCAGGCCTATTTTTGTTGTTGTTGTTGCTTATTAATCTCTGATTCCTTTAAGACTAACTATTTTATTGCAGTCAGTTTTATTGTAGAAGTACTTAGAAGTTACTTCTGGAAATATACAGGAGGAGATTTTTCTTATCTGCCTTAGATAAGAAAAAAGTTAAGAAAGATTTTCAGTGGATGAGATAAATAAAGAAGAAAAGTGGAAAGGAATATTTTCACCATCTTTTGCACATGAGGAAGGGTGGTATTAAATAATATACCTTAAGCCACATTGAAAGTCAGTGATAGAGCCAAAAATAATGCCCAGGTCCTGCCTGTAGTTAAGCCTTGCCTTAACCCCCAAATTCTTGTATTTAAAGATTAAGAATTCACAAACAATGAGAAGATTTGTTTGGCTCATTCGAACTCTTATGTCTACCAATAGATTGTGCTTTCTTAATTTTTGCACTATTTGCAATTGTTCAAGAGATGTTTTGTAGGATCATAATTCATCTGGTGTACTGATTAAAAAGACCATCCTTTGACTGTTCATTTAGATATTCAGTACCAAATTCTGTGATTAGACACAGCTATTTTTTTCCTATTTCCTTGTAACTTTTGTGAATGGATGACTCCTCTGTTTCAGGATACAAATAGCTGCTCTTTTGCTCCAAATTAAGCTGAAATCCTGTCCTAAGCATAAGGTGTTACATTTTTTTTCTTGTCCAGCATGAGGGTGGGATGAATCATGCACTGGAAGTATTCATGTCTCTCTCTCTCTTAAATCAGGGAGGGAATTTTGTTGATGAGATTAAATTAAAGACCTCAGTTTTGGATGGTTGCAATTTGAAGTCCTCCATTTCTGTCTTTCTTTCCGTAACTACTTTATCTAGTTTTGTCACAATAATGCATCACATTTCTATTACACTACGGATTATGCATTTTTCTCATATGAGATATCTTTGCCTTTCCCATCCTCTCTCTCTCATTACTAATAAACGGCCAAAGGAGTCAATCTTTTTCCAGAGGTTCACAGATGTTCTGAGGAAGATTCTGCTATCTCTGGCTAAGCTAATTTTGAGGTACTTAAAAACAACAAGTCCAAAGAAAACTATTAATGACTTAAGTATGATTTGTTTTGAACATTTTTCCTTAAATCCAGTTTTCTGGAATGAAGTATTTTTGGCATTGACAGCTCTCATAAAGAGAAAGCTAATGATTTTCTTCTGAGCATAATATGCGGATAATTAAGATAATGTTTTTAGCAATCTGAAGTGTTTAACTGCCTTCGTACAATATAAATCTTTTTTTTTGCACCCTTCATATATTTAATTTAACTATGCAACAAAACAGTAGAAAGAAATATGATGGTTTGCATAATTACACAGCCACTTCAACATTATATTTTTGAAAGTCTTTTTCAATCTTTCACTTGGTAATTTTCTCCATAACTGGGCAATTTAAGATTTTTTTTTTCTTTTTCTTCCTTTTTGCTGCATTAAATGTCTGTGTCTAAGCATGACACGTTTGCCTTGAGTTTGTATATGTTTACAGAAATACTGAGGCACAGAAATATATGCATAGCTGTATATGTTCTTGGTATAATATGCATACAAATGCATTTATATGTGTACATACAGAAGCACACTTGCACATAAAAATTAGAAGGGATATGTGTTCATAAAGAAGTACTTAATCAACTGTTAGACATTGGAAACATAATCATATAAAGCATGTCCTTATTTTGAAGTTACATTGAAGAGTGGTTATTAATAATTCTGAGAAATTGAGGAAAGTTTTGGTAGTTCGGAGATAGTGAAGAGATTTGTTCTGATGAGTTTCTGAAGACTGCTGGAGAATAAACTGTTTGGGGGGGGCTGTATGACTCTTCTGATGTTGTTTAGAAAGAATTGCAGGGAACAATGCTGAGTTTAAGATGTATTATATTGGTGAAAGAGAGGAAAAATGTCAGGAAAACCTCCAAATGAAAATACTCCTTTTATCTTTCAAATGTTTTCTTCTGGATCCAGGTGCACCTCGTGTACTTTGGTGCGCTGCGGTTGCTGATTGCTGTTTGTGAGAAGCTGGTACAGGGCAAATCTGACCTGGCAGCTGTGCGAGGGCTAACATGCATCATTCAGCTGCAGAAAGGAAGGACATTTCTGCACCCAGGTTACAGATGCTGTTTTAAGGAAGGGAATTCTGGGTCTCAGCCTCTGTCTGCTTGCTCAGAGATGTGCAATGGAGAGAAGAAAAGTCGAGAAACTGCTACACAAAGCTGTAATTGTCCCTACATTAGCCAAAATGCTTGAATACTAACCATTCTTCTGTTGTACCAGAGAACCCAATGTAGAGTATAAAAGTCAGTGGTAATATTTCCACCCACACTTTCTTAAAGCATAATATTTGGGATGTTTTATTCTATTTTGTGTAAAGTGTCTGCACATTTTTTTCCTTGCAAACTTTCTAAAACCTGGCTATCTTCAAGATTTTAAAGTTTTTGGTTGCTCTCTATTTCTTTTTCACCAACACTCTCCACTGAAAAGTTGAACTGATATTATTTTTTATTTGTGAAATTCTGTTTAGAGAACTGTTCTGACATTGACAAAACTCTTGCTGTGAAGTCCTTCTCTGAGCAGTCAGACTTTTACCCTTAATGCACACACAGCAGCGTTCCCGTGGATTTCATTGTCCACTGGAAGCATATGAAAGGAATTTCATGCACTCAGATTCCTCCGAGCACTTTCGCCATTAAAGTGACAAGCTTAAAATTAAATATTTTCAAGTAAAAAGTTTGCATTTCTGAACAAACACAAAGATTGGTACTCCATGCTGTTAACTATTAACATGAAGCCTGTCTTGGAAGGGAGAGTGTTTTGTATCTGTCAGATACTGGCTTACATATAGCTCTCTTACATAGATCTTGTAGGTAGGCTGGATTTAGAAACTGTGGAGAAATAGAGGAGTAATTTTAGTGTAATTTCACCAGTTTCTGTAACATTCTGGTGCAAAGAATGCTAAAGCTGAGCTCAGCATGATTTTTTGAGAATTTATATCATGTTCAGTACTTTCCACGTACATAACTCAATTTACGCATGGCGCTCTGTGTACATCTCAGAGGGGAAAAGGAATCCTTATCCCTATTTCACAAATAGGTGATGTCTGAAAGTATCCAAAGAAGTGATTTCTCCCACATTCACACAGAAAGTCATCAGCTAGGGCTGCGAGTAGAAACTTTAGTCCCTTAATCTGTACAGGTTTCAGATAGACAATCACGGGTCTGTATGAACAGCCAAGGCTACTTAGATTTAAAATTATTAACCCTCCTGCTGCAATTCCTCTACCAACAAAACATATACACAGTGTTCAACTGGAAACTGCAGAGCATGACAGTCAATGTCTTGCTATAATACTTGTTGTTATGAATTAATTAGCTGATTTGCATTTATATAGCACACTTCATGCAGAAGCAACACATGGCATAATACACTTAAACTACATTACAATTAAACAGAACTTCTGCTAGAGAAGTCAAGATGAGGCATCCAAAAAAACCCCCACCCAAAACTCAAAGAAATTAAATTTCTCATAGCTCTGATGGGAAGCAACTTATAAAAAAAATCAAATCTTTAACAAAGGGCAACTACAAGTCTCAGTTACAAGGACGGTGACTGATCAGCTGTTCAGGGAGGTAAGTGGGGATGAAAAAAAGATGTGAACAGTATGCAAGTACTGTAAAAGCAATTATGCATTTGACAAGAAGCCAGTGTAGCATCCTTAATTGCAGTGTGGTAAGTCAATGTATGCAAGTGACCATTCTAGATGTTGAATTTTGTGCAAATCAGGGACTTGCACCATGAATGGTCAAGGAAGGCTGCAAACATAAAGTGGCAATAATCCAACTGCGGTGTTATAAAATGTGAATCAGAAGCTATGCATCCCACTGAGACAGAAATGGTCTTAACCTGCTAAATTCGTGAGACGGCTAAAATGAAGTCTGAACAGCACAGCTCACATCGGCTGATTAGGAAATCCAACTTCCACTCCCAACCAAACATTGAGTGAAGAATCACTGTGGAGAAGGTTACTGCACTTATGCAAAAGAGAAAAAAAAATTATTCTGTTTTCTCTGAGCTACAGAATTAGGAAAAAAATTAACAAAGATTCAAAGTTTGATTTCTGACAAAAGCTGGTCACAATCAAAAGGTACATCATCAGAAACTAAAGTTATTTTTGGTGATGTCACTATGAGAACATTAAGAGACTATGTCTTCTTAAGCTCTCTAATAAAGAAGACAGTGAAATCTGAGACACCTGTTTCTGTCTCTGGAGCTGAAGTATTGCCCCATGCAGAAGTTCTTAGATGTTAGTCTTGGTGCATTGGTCGAGCCTTATCTCTAGAAGCATGCTTCTCTGGGCTCTTCTAGTGTCTTATTTATTCTTATGAATAATTTTTGACTGATTCAAGTCTGCCTTTCCCACCAAAATCAGTTCCCTCAGTTACCTTTACCCACACACATACTTAAAAAAGAAAAAAAAAAAAAACAAAAGAGAAAAGAAAAAGAAAAAGATTTGTCACACAGTTTCCTTTATTCTGGCAATTTGCAGAGCAACAGTCATAAAACTGACCGAGCAGGAAAAGAATAGACCCAGTCACCCGTGACTAAACAGTGCACTTCCTCTTTAAATACCTTTAATCAAGTCACCAGTGTATTTTTCTTGACTATAACTTGCTTTACTAAGAAAATATTATGGTCATATCCTGGACCGACTTGTTTAAGCTTTCTTATCTATAAGAGGCTTCCTACTGGAACACAGAAAGCAATCAGAGCTTCCTGAAGTCTTTCCCCAGTTCCTCCAGGAGGTCTAACTTTGGTACATCATGTGTATTTGCAGCACAAGCTGAAAGCTACATTTTTATCATCTTAAGAGTGGAATTTCAGTTAAAGTTCAGGGTAGTTGCAATAACACCCAGAAATGAGTTTAAGGAATAATTTTCCAGCATCAGAAAGTCCTTTGTTTTGATTCAGCTGTAAGGAGAGTGAACCATGCACTACAAGGAATAACAAGGGACACAGGTGAATGAGAATGTATTAGCAGGAAAACAATAAAGAATTCCTATGTATCCTTTTGTATCTCTAATTTTTAGAAATTTAAGGAAAGTAAAATGCTTTTACTCAAGTTATTATTTTCCAGAATATTCCAGCTGGTAATCTCCCTTTTCTGAAAGCACCCTGAAACGGTTCTTGCAGTGTTTGTCCTCCAGGAGCCCACAGAACCGTACCAAACAACGGGGTGTATTCCTTCAGCACTGTCCCCACTTCTGTGTGGCTGTGCTGGTGGTTCTGAGGAAAGCTTGGAGACTCTTAGTGTCCTCTGGGACCAAAATGTTTGGAAAACCTTCTTGTACCAGTCAAGAATCTGAGAGCAATGTGGCTAAACATGAAGCTATGATAATTTTTTGTTCCAGTGAGTGCTAAGTTTTCACACTTAGCAATAAAAGGTATTAAAGGATATGTTTTTAAACAAGATTACTTATTCTAGTACAAAACAAACCTTTAATTAACCATATTTGGACAGAAAGCTGAGGACATCTTTTTCAGAAAAGAAGTGTTCTTCAAGAGCTTTTTTCCTTTTCAGTCAAGAAGATTTACATTTACAAAAGATTGTGAAAATGTAGAGGAAAAAAAATTTTAAAAGCAGTCAAAACCAAGCAGATATTTTTCAGAAAATATCTCATCAGCCAACCTGATCAGAAACATAGCAGGTTCTTGATAGTCTGGTATTTGTGACAGCACCACACAGGAGTTCTTATTCTTTGCTTTTTTCTTTTATCTTTCCATAATAAATAAACTGTCATCAGTGGGCAAGAGAGCATAAACCAAAGCTATAAGTGGTGTCCCTCAGAAGCTGAAGATAATCCATGGTGTTGCAGTTCAGATATTAAATGAAACTTTCCACTTGGATCTCATGGATCAAATACATCCCATATATCACATCACATACCTCATGTTCTTCAGACTGCATGAGTTGCCTGCGGGATTTTGCAAATGTGGCTTCTAAGCATCATAAATTTGGGGGCTGTCATCACCTGAGATATCTTCTTGTTCCTCAGCTCATACTCAGCTGTGATCCTGCACGGTCTTGGTACATCAGAGAGAAAACAATAATAGGTCGTTCCCGGTGTATCCAAACACATATATAACCCTGTGCCACAATCCGGGAAAGCTGCACAAATGCTGCAGTGACGATTTCTTTCCTGGGGCACTGGCATAAGAACGACACCGTGGGAATGTGCGAGAGCTTAAGGTATTTGACCAAAATGAAATTATAGCTGTATTGGTGGTCAGCAACAAATTTGAGCAGCCTAGTGTAAGCGTTGACATCTATAAGTTACACATGAATGGATAAGTCATACGGGGGGATTGGATGAAACAAAAATTGAAATAAATAAATATCTTAGAGAGAAGAAGGAAAAAAAAAAGGGCGGGGGGGGGGGAAGTAGCAATCTGAACACCCAGGAAAAACATGTCAGAGTGTCCCTCCAGCCATGCTGGCAATTTAGGCATAGAAAAATTACTGAAGGCAGATCATCATTATTAGAGCAAGAAAAAGATGTCCCTAATAACTATGTTATCTGCCATCAAATCTCCAGAGACAAAAATAGACTCATTTGCTCCAAGGTTGCAGGGGTTACAGAGTGAGGCAGGAACCACAGAAAAAGAGATTGATACCAGGGATTAAAGATCACAGCTGTCCAGAGAGGAGGTGGAAACAAATTGGTGCTATTTCTAAAGCCCTGATGAAAGAAAATGGTGCCTTGCTAGGGAAGGTGACAACTGAAAGATAAAAGTAGAAAGAAAATGTTTTAATATTAGAGCTGAGCAAAGTGTTGGTAATGAAACTAAACTGCAGTTTTGCTTAGTTTTGTGCTTCTTCACAAAGCAAGAGCTTGGGCCGGTTTCTCAAGGTGAGCAATCCTAAGCCAATTTATTATATCTTCAGGTGAAAATGATACAGGGGAAACCGTGATTTCACTATCTTAGATACAAACCCAGCCAAATGGTTATCCAGCCTGGTGCACCGGACTGTTTCGCTTTGTTATTGAGTTACCTCAGGCCTGACAATGGCAAAGCGGAGGTTCCTACTCGGGCAGGGCTGGAGCTGCCAAGCTTTGCAAAGCTCAGATTGAGCTACAACGCAACCAACCGAAAGAGCTGCTGTAATGGCTCTCAAATCCCCTGACACAGCAGGTATTAAATTACAAGCCATTAAGGATTAGACTATGAGCTACTGCAGGAAATGCTAAAGAAGAAGATTTCCGCAGACTCATATCTCTTGTGGGTAAGATAGGTGGACCCAAAACGCACAATTACCAGCGTATTAGACTTGCTCACAAAATGGAAACCTTCTTGTCTTAGCACTTGACCCTGAGAAATGCTGAGCAGGCTGCTCCCCCTCAGACTGGTGGGAGATGAGAACAGGAAAAAAAGAAAAAAAACCTTCCTTATATCTGTCTGCTTACTTGAGATTATGAATATAGAAGCCTATATTTAGCTTCCCAAGTTGCAGATTTTAAATAGGGATGGTCAAAATCTAAAATAAACATTTTAGAAACTTTCTTCCATTTTTTTTATTATTTTTTTATAAAACAACAAACATTTCCTGAAATATCAGCCACCTCTGATTTTGACCGCCTGCTGCTAATTACGTAGTGATGCTGATTCCCTAAAACAATCAGATGATGTTTGCTTACACTGCAGAACTATAAATCCAATTTGCATTAGATAAGCACAGTCTAGATGTCTTGATAACAAATCTTTGTCTCTGTTAAACCACTTGCCTTTGTCCTGCTTGGAGCCCCACCATGGTTGTCCGTGTGGCAAGGATACATTGCAGTGCTGGAGGGGAATTTGGAAGAATTTAACATGTTGCTGGGTACTTCATCCTGCAAAGACGTTCTTATGTAAGTACCCAAGCAGCTTCAATGAACTCATTTTTAATACGTGTGGATAAAGACTTTGTATGTATAGTTACATAGCCCGTAGTAAAGAAGAAGTGTCCATACAGTGATTTTGAATTAAAATCGTGGTCTTACAGTACATTAGCTGTGACATTTTCTTCAGTGAATGATAATGACAGAATTGGTAGTGGATTAGGCCAAAGAGACAAGAGAAATGCCCCGAGGTTTTAAGGAGCTATTTATCCCTATATCTGGCTAGGCAATCCCAAAGCAGAAGGGGCCAATTTGTTATTTTAAATGAGGTGCCGAAAAGCTGTAGAGCAGAGAAGCATGTTCTGTCTGCTGCCAAAAAAGGTTATAATGGCTTAAAATGACTATAAATATTTGCTGTAGATGAACTTTTGTTCTCTTCAAGGTTTTGAGAAAGAATCAGGAAAAATATATTATGGTAATTAATCAACATCCGTTGGACTGTATAGAAATAACTTAAAGTAAAACAGGGTTTGTCATTCCTTGCGACTAGCCACTAATGGCCAAAAGAGTTTAACTGAGGACAAAAATATCACTGCTCACTACTTCTCTAGCTCAGTGTAAAATAAAAAAAAAATAAAATAAAAATTAGAAACTTTGAAAAATATGTATACTGTTTTGACTGAACTTCTGCTGTTATTTCTGTGCCTTGATGTTTCCTCAGGATGCTGCGCAGAAACAAAAGAAACCTCACAGAAAAGGGCTGCCCGTTAGGAGCACCAATGATACACGCAGTAGTAGCAACAGAGTGGTGAAAAGGGCTGAGTTAAGGCTATGTTTGCCTAAAGACCGCCTTAAATATTCCTCCGCCGGGGTAATTGTCTCCGCATCATGGCCATAGACGTCTTTGAGCTATCTGCAGGAGAACATCCTTCAGTCCTGCCATCACTTTTCCTGCAGATAAGTGTCTGTCAACGCGTAGTGACCCAGCAGGAGTCGTGCCAGCAGAGCCCGTGCTGTCTAGGCAGTAAAGGCAAGCTGCTCCTGGATTTCTAGCCCCCTAAAATGAATAAAGAAAGGCTTTCTTTTCACACCGCAGATCCAAGAAGACATAACTGTTGTCCTCCCAACCAGAAGAAATGCAAAACAATTAGAAGGGAATTTGAAACTCTTGTTTTATCATTTATTTCTAGGTGATAGGCCCAGAGAAGTCTGAGTACAAGTGACATTTCAGCCAGTTTTGCTGCTAACATAAGGAGGTGCAATTTTCTGAATTCCAGTGCCATTTTCTCTGCCTGCAGAAACACAAATTCTGATTAACACGTTTCAAGTGTTCTTTCCCTTAAACCTTTCTCCTGCATAAATGAGCTGGTGACGGATTTCTGCTGAACAGTTTTGAAGCATCTCCGCACCTGACTTCCCAGCATACGGGATCATCCAGACTCACAACTTCAGTCTAAGTTGTTTTATGAATAATTTTAAATGATGAATGTCACTCATAGATCATTAGTTCACTAGATGTCAGATCTAATGTGGATGTTTTCCAGAAAAACACCGCTAAAAGAAAAGTAGGAAGAGAATCTGAAGTTCTGAATAATTATCCACATTATATTGCTTCTTAGAGATTACTCCCCATTAAACAGATTTAGGTCTTGTTAACCGCAGGAAAGAAATTGCTGAAATTCTTTACGTGTACATAGGGACACACTTACTTCCTTGTAAAGTACCTCATGCGTTTGTTAGTACTACTTCCAGCATACAGTAATTAAGATTTATATTGCTTGAGGATATTTGATGTTAACGCTGGAAATTATGTTTTTCTGTAATCAGAATGTAAGTGGGGGGAAAAAAAGTACGCTTGAGACTCTTTGTATTTGTGAGTATGGAGCTGTCATTTATATTTAGTTTGGCACTGCAATTCAAAGGTGTTGATCAGAGAGCAGTCAAGATCATATCCAAACAGAGATTCACAAATACTGGACCCACAAAGATTTAGGGAGTTTTGTATTTTAAAGTAAGATTTAGTAACAGCAGAAACCTCTCTGTTCTCCACAGTGAATATAACTCTTGTTTCTATATCATAGCGCTTAGTGTGTAATAAAAATATCTCTACTGGAGGAATCCACAGACTATAAAAACATGAACAATCTTTAAGGAAACTACTGCTTTGTCCAGTTGCCCTGAAAAATATGCAGTAATCATAGGCAAAAAATTAGAAAAAAATAATAATAAAATCAGGTCCCCATTTTTTTGAGGTAGTGCAGTTGTGAACCTCAAGGGAAGACAGAAAGAGAAAAGGAAGAGCAAAAATTATTTTGATTGACATACTTAAGATATATCCTGTGTTGTCTCTTCTCTTTCCAGACATCCTAGTTAGAGGAGCAAGAGTCTATGTATTACTAATGATTGCAACACAGCAATAAGAATTCTAAGAGAGTTTTTTCTTGCTAAATAAATATCCTTGTTCTTAACCAAGTAAGAAAGCATTTTACAATTAAATTGCAGAAAAAAATATAGAAATAAAAACTGGAGAACAGAACTTAGATGTGATCTGAGAGACTTATGACTGAGAAAGCAGCCCGGAGTGATACAGTGCCAGTAAATTCACACTGGAAAGGGGAGAACGGAGTTCTTTCGGAAGGGAAGTACATCTGCAATAACGTAGCCCTGCCAATTCAAGAGGAATGCTGTACTTATCTTGTTGCCAGGATCTGAGTTGTGTATACTTTGGAAGGTAGTTATGGATAGATATATTCATATAGCTGCTTCTTTTTTTATTTTTCTCTTTTTTCTTCTTCTCTCTTTTTTTTTTTTTTTTTTTAACAGAATGTCAACCTACTTCAGGTCTTCTAATGACTTGCTCAGGGTCAGAGAGGAAGCGATGAGAAGACCTGAAAACTGAACATCAATATTGGGAACCACAGAGTGGTGTCGGGTTTTTTTCACTGTATCAAGACAGTGGCCTTTTATATCTGTCATTTTAAACTAGCTTAAGTGAAAGCTGAGTTTAATAAAGAGTATTTTGAGGGCTCAAATAATATTAATGGGTCAAAAATGGAACCCTAGAAACTATAGCCTCCAGTGCCACAAATATACACCTGACATCCTGACATCTAGCAACTAATTTATTTTTTAAATGTAGATGAGATTGGAAGAGGTTTAGTTGAATTTATTTCCCTTTATAGCCTATTTTCCTATGCAAGCAAAAGGAATTAGATTGAATTTACTTGTCTGTTAGTGCGCTTCACCCCAATGAGCTTCGAGTACACTGGTCACTTTCAACCAAATTTGACAGAAACACTGTCATTTATGAGAGAATTAGATTTGTGTGAATTTCAGCAATCAGGTAGAAGACATAGTGAGGAAAAAGCAGAAAGAGCTCAGCTGATAAGTATTCTGTTTGGCAGCAGCTGTGGGCAATGAGCACGTGAAGAGCTCCCAACTAGCCTTAGCCTTACTATCGTCTTGTCGTTAGTCGGGTGCTAACGTGATGGGGATATCCAAGGGATCCAGGGCAGAGGTGAGGTGGTTGTTGTTGGAGGCAAGGAAGGAATAAAGAAAAGGTACGATGTGGTCCGTCAGAAAGAAGGTTTCATTAGGTCCACTGCTCACAGAACTACTTTTTTTTAATACTAAGAAGCAATTTCCTGCATTTCAGAGTGTTGCTTGGCTAGAGGTAAAGAACAGGACGGCTTATGGGAATACCAAGGTGTGCTAATTATATCACGGCTGATCCACTCTGGCATTAAAATCCCTCCTAGGAAGAATTAACCCTGTGAAGACATTCTTTGATTTAGAGCCAAAAGAATTATAATAACCATATATAACAATACAGTTTGAAAAATAGTTTAAGTTACTATTTACTAGTAAACAACTTCTTAAAAAAAATGAAATCATACAGGAACTCCTGAAGAATAAGCCAAAAGGTAGGACATAAATAGGATTTACCTAACCCCATAATAATTCCCACTAAATATAACTTTGTTCTGGAACTGCATATAATATCCCCTGGAATGACTGTGATTCTAGTCATCTTGAAATTACAGATTCATTACTCAAAGTTGCTATATATGTTGGATGGAAAGCAGAAGTCATTCCTTGTAAAACCACAAGAAAAGGGCATATCCTGTCTTAGGAAACTGCCTTAAACACCAAGGAGAAGACCCTGTCAGGCTGGGAGATTTCACTTGCTCCCATTGAGACAGCTCCATTTTGCCCTGAACAACGAATTAATCCACGAGCATCATCTGGAACCCAGAGGTGCAATGACTTAAGTATGTCATGTTCTGGGCTGAGTATTACAATCATTGAGTTGCTACGCACGAAGAGGTCTTCCCTTTGCCAGCTTCTTCTCCAGCAAAGTTTTATAAATCTAAACTTTCGTTTCCCATTTCTTTTGTCTGTTCCACAAACCCGAAATATTTCCTCTGAAGCTGAGTAGAAAGTTTCATATGACACTGACTTTTCTTTTAACATTTTGTTTAGGAAAAACACCAAAACAAATTTCAGTCTGGATCAAACCTTCCCCCCCACCCCTAGTTTGACTGTGGAGAGGAATAATCTATTATTTATATCCTTATCCACTATATACACAGCTGTCTCTCCAGGGAGAAGATGAGACAAAGAACAAACCACCTACAACAGATGTTGCTCATATTCTTTCATGTGCTATGGGAAGGTGTTCAGATTCTGCCATGGTGAAAGTGGCATGTGAATATATAGAGAATGGAAATTATAATGGTGTTCTGAGGTGGGGAAATAGTTTATGTAAACCATTCTGCCTCTAACAAATCATCCTAGAAGCAATCGCATCAAGGTAAGGAAACCACTGGGGCACAACTCTACATGTTACACCTTGCTTCTTGATTGTGCCCCCTCCCTATTTTACACCTGAATAATATTTACTTTGCAAGTTCCTAGATGAATGCTGCACAAACCAGTGACAGGACCCTGCTGTTCATGACACCGTGTCTGAATTCAAATCACAGGGAGCAGAAGCAATGGGGGCCTTAAATTAAGGAATTATCAGAAGACAGTAAGGAAAAATGTATTTCTCAATGCAGAAGTCAATGCAATTGATTAAAGAGGGAAATAAAGTAACATCAGTTAGTGTGAGTGAGACAGTAATAGTACCTTGTACATACATCTATGTTCAAATAGTCTTTGAGTAACTGCTGTTTGCTAATTGGGAACTATATGTGTAACCAAGATGATTCTGTGCTTTTCTCTAAATTGAAAGTCTGCTCTTCCTTCAGTACACACTTTCTGTATATTTTCTTTTAGTAACAGCTAGGAGATTTTTCAGCTGTCCTCATTAGAAAACTCCAGTTTGTCAAAAATGAAACTGTCTACAGGAAAGGTTCATTTTTTTTCATGAATTCCTATACTGAAATATGTTTGAAAACATTTGGCATTTGCTATACATATTGTCTGGGTGTTCTCCTGGTTTCGGCAAGGGCAGAGTTAATTTTCTTTCTAGTAACTGGTATAGGGCTATGTTTTGGGTTCAGTATGAGAAGAATGTCGATAACACACTGATGTTTTCAGTTGTTGCTAAGTAGTGTTTAGTCTAAAGTCAAGGATTTTTCAGCTTCTCATGCCCAGCCAGCAAGAAGGCTGGAGGGGCACAAGAAGCTGGAAGGGGACACAGCCAGGACAGCTGACCCAAACTGGCCAAAGGGGTATTCCATACCATGTGATGTCATGTCCAGTATATAAACTGGGGGGAGTTGGCCTGGAGGGTGCAGATCACTGCTTGGGAACTGACTGGGCATCAGTTGGTGAGTGGCGAGCAGTCGCATTGTGCATCACTTGTTATGTATATTCCAATCCTTTTATTATTATTATTGTCATTTTATTTTTGTTATTATTATCATTATTAGTTTCTTCCTTTCTGTCCTATTAAACTGTTCTTATCTCAATCCACGAGTTGTACCTTTTTTTTTTTTCTGATTTTCTCTCCCGTCCCACTGGGTGGAGGGGGGGAGTGAGTGGCTGCATGGTGCTTAGCTGCTGGCTGGGGTTAAACCATGGCAGGTGTTTTCAAGAAAAGAAAGTTGAAATTATGACCCCCAATGGCTGTGCTAAATTGTGCCAACTTTCAATTTAAAAAATAGTAATTGTTGAAATAAAAGTAAATGTTGAGTATACTGAAACTATTAAAAAGAAATAATTCAGCTGATCCACTGTTAAGTTTCTTGAAAGTAGTTTCAGATCACATCATCATCATCACAATTTAGGCCAACTTTAGACAAGAAAAGTCCTTGAAACCCTAAAAATGCTCATATAATTGATTTTTTTTGTTGTTGTTTTCATGGTCAGCAACTACCATGAATAAAGCTGCTTTGAAAAGTTTTAAGACAAGGACAAATACCTAGTATCAAACACTAAGAAATTAATTCCTAAATTACTTGAAATAAACTCTGTTAAATTACTTAGGGAAAAAAGGAGGAGAAATGGAATAAGCAACAGAAAAAGTACATCTACATCTACAAACATAGATGTAGCATTACAGAAGGCAAGGACCCTGGGCCAAAATTTCCTGTTTTTTTTCAAAACCATGATGCATAATGCTTGCTGAAAGGAAATTAGTCCCATTTGTGTAAGCATTGCAAAATTCTCTTATAAATAAGACATTTCTCACTGTGCGAAGTGTTTCCTAGGCGTTACCATCAACAGGCTAATTACCAAGCCTGTGGGCCATTCTCTGTGTAGGCAGTTCTTGGAGTCTAAAACACAATTTGGTATTGATTTAAATTATGGAATATGATACCCATAATAAAATGCTGACCATGGAAACAAAGCTTGTCCATGTTCTGGGGCAATGAAAGTGAAGATACAAGGCAGAACTCACACCAGGAGTAGTATTTGCAAAAATCTGCCTTCGTTTTGAAGATGATGGCCAAATTCAAACTGAATGCATAGGAACAGCCAACCCAGTCCTCAGTAATTCTGACTGTTCCACTCCCAGTGTCTTGTCATTCATTTATTGGTGAAGAACTACAATGGTATTATAATATATTATTAAATCCATTATGCTGATACTTTCCTAAGATAAAAGCATTGTCTTTTATTTCTAAGTACCTGTCAGTGCTTAAGTCAGACTCAATCAAAAGACATGGTCATTTTATAAGACGCCTGTCCAATTAAGAGAAATTTCTTGGCATTCAGATCTCAGTCTTCTTGGGCCAATAAGCTAACATTTAAATGTTCTGCAAAGTTCATTACTCCACTACTAGACTGTAAAAATAGTGTATGAAAATAGAAATAACATTTCCCCCATAGAACCCGATACATCTGCATAGAATGTTTAAGCAATGTTGCTATGAAATATAATCCTCCTCTTTAACAGGCTCTGCAGCAAAAAAGCAATTCAATATCCTTTAAACCAGAATGTTATACACAAAATATAAATCAGAAAGGGTCAAGAAAGCTGTTAAAGCGCTATCCTCTTAACCCCTTCTTTTCCTTCCTGTGATTGATCTTGGAAAAGACCATTGCAATGCTGTGCTGGTGTAAACCCACTAGAATGTTTTATGTACAGACTACCATTGGGTCCAAGTTCAGCAGGTGCCAAGAAGCATCATCATCTTACCGCTTTGTTAAGATGTTATGTCACTGCTCCACAAAATCATTCAGGCATGTTGTGTCTTTGAACCTCAGAGGAGCTTCACTGACACTTTGTTGGTTCAGGGCCTGAATGCACAGTTAGATACAAAATAAGTTTTAGGCACAAGAATGGTGAAGCCCCCCAAATTTCCCCTTCAATATCTGTCTGAGCCTGAAGAAGCCTTAACTTTCTATGCTTTCAGGAATTTAGCCATTGCAAGACAAGTGCTTTGGGTTATTTTGCAAACTTTAGGTTCTTCAGCAGCATCTGCATGGACCTCAGATGTCTCACCCAGACTTTTCTTTCCATGCTGGAGGCTTACCTTTGAAATTGGTGATTGTAGACCAGTGTGTCAGCTTTTTATTGAACCTAGTACAAAATATTCATGGTCAGAAAGCTCAACATATAGCGACAGTTTTATTTTACACACCCTTTGCCTGTCTAAATTCGGTTTGTTTTGTTGAGCAAAGGGTCATTGTACCCTTGTTAGACTTTCAAGGTCAGTATAGCTATGAGAAAACGCACAGGATTTAGTTTCACATTCAGCATAATCTGTGATATTTTGACACTGTATTTTTTACCAAGGAAGTCCCAAGGTTTAGTATTTTTATCCAAACATATGTGATTAGATCCAATGTCAATTGAAGCCAACTGGAGCAAGATCCTCAGAAATATTTAGACATCTACTAGACACCTACGACACTGATGTCTGTGTGAGCCAGGCTCTGGAATATTGAGGATTTGGATGTTGGAACCCTTCTGATCAACTGAGCTCTTGATGATAGTCTCATAAATAGTTCAATAATTCAAGAATTTGCATTACGAACATAGTCTATATGGGAAAACTGGCTGTAGTCCTGGCTTGACTGGATCAGCTCAACAAATATATGTCACACGTTTCAGAAGTGTGAGAGAAGGTAAAGCTCTAGGAATGGTTTGCAGGCAGGAAATGAAAACGGCTTCTGAGTGGGCTTTTTTTGTCAGCTCTGGGATGAGATTACATATTACAGGAATTTGGGACTCAGAAGTGTCTCACTAACCATGTCAGCATCAGAAGCTCATGCTTGCTCAATTCCTCCCCCAGACAGAGATTTGATTACCCATCTGTACTCATTTGTCCTCTCAAAAAAAGTGCTAGAGAAATGGAAACAAAGTTCTTGGAAGCCCTGGAAAATCGTTGCTGATAAAACTCAGACTACTCATCCTTCGACATAGAATATGAGAGAATTTTAGGTTTTGAAGTTTTATAAGGAGCTTCCTTCAATCATTCCTGAGAATTCATGACTGAGGACTACATTTTCTACCACTCAGTAGAACACTTTCCTCAAGATAAACTAAACCCAGAAACAAAACACTCACCCCCCACCTCCCCCCAAAAAAGAAAGAAAAAGTCATTGCATTGTAATATAGTGTTCTTACAGTTTAAATTCCAAGGAACATTCTCAAGAGGTTGTGCAGTTAGAAAATGTCAACATGTTTTTGGTGAATATTATCATTAATTGATGACTCAGTGTGGAAAACTCAGAACAAGTTAGACAAATACTGTGAATTCAGTAAATGATAAAGGCTCAGAGTCTATCTTGCCTTGTTTTGTAAGAATGCATTCCATTTTCATGTTCCCGGGCCCCAGTCTGTCACTTCTGTGGACTCTTGAGTAAAGATACATTACTCTGGAACATGTTCTCTTTTCAGAATCCTGCTACACATGGGTGGCATTTATCTAAATTACTGTAGTGCTGTATGATGTAAATATCTAGTCATCCTCTCCTTATGCAGACTCTAATGGAAAAGCTCTAATGTGCAAATTATATAATCTTGAAATGCATGCCTGAAATAAATCAGATAAATTGTGTCTTGAAAGTGCTTGTTTCCTCTCCATTGATTATGATGGAAGTCACAGTTCCTATGGGGAAGTCCATATCATAAACAGATATGTCACTTGTTTCTCACTTCTAGTGGTTAGAGCGTATAAAGGTTTTGGTGGCAGATTTTAATTTCTTGGAAAATGAGATTTCTAAGCAGGGAAGAACACGTTGCCATAAAAAATGTCTGTGCTGGTGAGAGAGAGCAATTAGGGGGATTGTTGTGATCCCAACATTTTGTAAAAGGCAGTCAAACAAACAACAAAAAATTTCCAATTCTGTCCTGGAAAAATAACAATGATTTCTACAGGGATAGAAGACAGAAACCAAACACTGAAGCTGTCCAAAGGAATAATATTTGCACATCTATATACACATACCGGTCTGAGGCTCTTGTTACTCTACTAATACCTAGGCAAGGTGCAAGGTTTCTTTTGCATTCCAAATAACAAACTTGCTTAAATAAGCTGTTTTGCTGTTGCCTCCACATTTCCACTTGTTGTTTGCATGCAATACTCATCCTTGAGTCTTTACGAATGGGACAACTCCCATTACGAGCACTGATAATGGGATTGTGAGTGAGTTACTAGAAGCTGGCAAATACCAGAGTGTATCCTTTCATTGCAGTGCAGATGTATTTCTGTAGTGTTCCCAAACTCTTTTCTTCACATTTCCTCTCTCTAGTGTGAGTCACGATACCAGGCCTCTGCTTTAACATATCTCACATATCCCACAAAGAGATTGTTTTACAAGGTGATGAAGAGTTCTGGAGAAAGAACTCAGACAAGAACATCCAAGTCCATGTTCTTGTGCAATGCTGTGGTCTTTCACTTGATCTGTTCATTCCCTCCAGTACGTGTAAACACCTGTATCTCAGTTGCTGCAACTGCTGTTCTCCTCCCTTCCTCTAGCTTCTGAAAGATAAGCAAATAAAAAATAAGATTTGAAGTTATGCAATTCAGGTTTTTCATACAAGCTCTACTTCTTCTGTGTGGGTGCACAGTGTTCTATGGAGCCAATCTCAAATGGAGATTATATGTGCTACTGCAAGACAAAGAATATATTAATAAGAAAATTCGGTTTGCTAGTCAACATTTTAAAAAAATGTCTTTATGCATCTTGCAGTGCTTCAGATTTTTTTTTTCATCTTTGAGAAAAGTGAATTTGGATGCAAGTGAATTTTGCTATGTTGGAGAATCAGGCTTTCCCTACTGTTATTTCAAAATAAGATGAAAATTTTGGATTGATGAAGACCCCTCTATTTTTGCATAAACTGCCCACCTCATATTTTTATGAACCACAAAGCAAGAGGCACAGCAAGTAGTGGAAAGGACTCAGCTGGTCATAAGCTTTGCTTTTATGTTAAAATCCGTTTATTCTTGAGGGGCAAAATGTAACAAAAAAGAAAGTGTGTATAAGTATGTAGAACCCTAGTAATTTAGTCTTCAGCAGGTCATGTTGCCACACAGGCTTAAGAGCTAGTTCACACTGTTATTGAATAAAAGCAAAAAGTATAGTTACCATAGCAACAGCCACAACACATGGTGCTGCTATTTCCCTCTGAGATTTTAAAGCCCCACACATTTTTAAGGAAACATGCATTGAAATACGTTAGCTGCACTTGTAGGACTTTGTGGTTTTTATTAAAGTGTGCTAGATTTGATGTATTCATCAGCAGCTATTTCTGCTGAGCAATTTTGAAGAAGGCCAAGAAAGCAGTTGCAAGAGTACTAATAGTTTGTACGTAGATACTATATGGTTTCATTGTCAGTTGTTACTGGCAAGACATATTTTCATGTCTTCCTGTGTTTGCAAACAGAAAAGAAAATGAGAAACAGTATAAAGTATGTCACATCTCCCAGATCAAACACCATCTCTTACTCTTTCCCTCTGGAGGGGTGAGTCTAACACGTGTAGCATCAGTTGCGTAGGTAAAGTCCTGGACTCCCCCCCGATAAATAGTTTCCATGTCTATCCTATCACTTTCCTACTTTCCCATTAACTATCTCAGAATGGGAGAGTGGAGAGTATCTAATATGGGTTATCATATTAGTTTAAAATATTAATCAGGGGTAGGAACTTGGAGTTACATTAGTCGACAATTTACACCTATGTTTCAATGGTTTATATGGAATAAACTGTACTTATAACCCAGCTATTGCAGAGGATGAGAATAAAAAATCTTCTGTCTGTTATCTTGTAAAAAAACTTCCAGCTAATCCTTACTTTTGGAAGAAATTCTAAGGAGATAACCCAAAATGACTTTGTCTTGGCATGCAGGAATTACAGCTGGCAAAGAAGGGTATTACAGAGCCTGGTTCTACTGGTGGCACAGTCTTCTGGAAGAAATGTAAATGCAATTTTTAGAACAGTTCAGACTTCAGAGATCCCTTACTGCTTGCTCGCATACCCATTTTAGTATTCACTGAAATTTTATACAATTGCCATTGGCCTACACAAGCATCTTCCTTTAGTTACTACTTGATGAGTCTTCTTTTTACTTTTTATGTTAAACCAGTGGTGCTGGATTTTTTTACAGACCTCAGAGAAACCGCCAGTGTTGATGTACATTTCTGTATAGTGAATATTAACTTAGAAAATGCACTAGTTTTTCTTAGTTAAATTTTTGAGTCTCTCAAAAGCAACTCACAAAGTCTGCAGGTTGAAAACAGCTGCCCTGAACTATTAAACAGCATTGCTATAGTCTGTATAATAATTATTGCATTTTACCTCTGCAGCTGATACAGATGTAGCCATATATAGGGATCATGTAAGTTGATATATAAATATAAAATACTATTATTTAATTTTAATAATAACCTAGTGTAAAAGAGAGTTATATAGAGACAGAGCAGCAAATGCCTGAGAAAGCATTTGAGTAAGGTAGATATCATTGACAGTGAGTAATGGTTTCATATAACACAAAATGTCAAAAGAATAATTTACAGATAATATTAGGAAGGGTAAATGAGGAGACAATGGTTCAAAGTGAAAATAAGCTCAGGGTGCAGTGATCCAAAAATTGTATTTGAAGGCTATATAATGCAAATACAAAGCTGGCAGTGCTGCATCCCTTTGAAATAGAGGGAAGTGTGCAGTCTAATTGTTAAATATGGCTCCATTTACTGAACAAAGAATGTTATCAGCAAGACAAGAAGGAGGCTAAGAAGAAAGCACTAGTTTATACTGTGGGTAGTCACCTCTCTACAAATGGGCAGAACAAAGAGTATGGATTTGTACAGTCCCATTTAAATTCTTAGAGATTATCTTGTACAAGGGTCACACCAGTTTTCATATCGTTACATATAATGCTGAAAATAATTGTTCAGTTGTTCTGCCTACAGTGCCAACAAATAAATTTCCTTTTGCTTGTGAAGGGAGGTGTCTTCTTAATTACATTCATCTGTATATTCTGGACTGTGTAATAGGTTTATTTTTGAGTCATTCAACAGGTGCTTGAACACAACACAAAGATACTGTGAAATTGTTGACGAGATTTAGTACTGAAAGCACTTGGTCAGACCCAGTCAGGGTAGGGAGATAAATTTTGGATCAAAGGACTGTTGGTGGAAAAGAGAAGCACTTTTATTTTCACTGGGCTGTAGGACTAGATCACAGAGCCCAGTGACCTGCTGGTTCTGCCATGGATATAGTGTATTAACTGTGACTTTTGTTTGGGACTTTTAGTCTCAGTGTTACACTATAGATATTTTTCTTGATCAACCTACTCACCTTCTCATGTCAGTGTTTGAGCCTGGTTTCAATGTTTTTGCACACAGCTATGTTTCTAATAAAAATAAACTTCAGGAAGGGATTCATTTTAGACTTCATATAGCGTGAGTGCATTCTGTTAAGATCAGCTCAGGAGTTTCAGTTGATTACAAGGTGAGATCAACACAAAACCTCACATTTTGGGATAGGCTGAGAGAGTAACCTTATTTTAAGGGGTCATACAGAGCACACCTGTTTGCCAAAATCTTGCCACGTACTGTTCTGCCATGGTACACGTACAATAAAGTGTTAGGTCCCTCTTCGTTTGGCTTCCTTGTTTGTGCAGCCATTAAACCAGCTAGTACAGTTGCGATCCCTTTAACACACTGCTTTTCTCTCCCAGTATACATACTATGTTTTATTAAATCCATAATTCATATTTCTAAGTTTCTTTTCTCTCATCAGAAGTTGTAACCAAGAACACTAATGATACACGTCAGGAGTTATAAGCGAGGATGGTAATGATAGAAGGATGTTGCAACAAACAAAATGTTGTGTAAGTGCAATGCTGCTCCCCATGAGCCTCCATATAACTCCCCTGGCTGCGTGTTGAAGAATCACAGACCGAACATGCTTCCAGCTACCCAAATGTTCTGGGGATTTGGATCTTTAGAATGAAAGGTTCTGTTTGTGTGTTTTCATGTTCTCACTGGCCATTGTATGTTGCACAAAGATACCAAGGAAGCAGTTAGGTAGGGAAAGATTTGTTGCAGCCTATTTTCTTCAGGTACTATTGTAGCAGGTTATAGAGATAAAATGGGTTTAATTTTATGGAAATGGTGCAAAAAATGCTTGCATATTTGACCTCAAAATCTTTGTTGTAGAAGTGGATGATCACACATACTTATTTACTCTTTCTGCTACTGAAAAATCACTTCCATGAAAAGAGGGAGGAAACATGGAGATATGTGCATTACTATGTAGGTCAACTATTAATTGGTTTCAAAGGGCTTTATTCTTTAAAAGAAATCATCCTTTTATACTTACAGAAGACATTTGTTCCATTTGCAGTATAAATTTGGACACATGCAGTTTCCTTTGTTGTTCTCCAAACCATGATGAGTAAGCAAGCCCATTAACTCAATGAGCAATATAGTGAGGCCTTTTGCAAAATACTTCAGAAGAAAAAGCAGAAAAATCTCCATAACCACAGGTGAGCAATAAAATAGCTATAAGGCGAAAGTATTGTTTGCAGTATGCCCTTAATCAGTGGCTCTTCTTTTTACATCTCAGTGTGAAATCTCCATATCAGTGAAGTTAGTTTCACAAGAAATAATCAGGGAAACTTTATAAAACCTAAAGGCCACTACAAATTAGATTCTACCTATACCAAATACCCATTAGATATTCACAAATGAACCACTCTCATTTCAAAATACTTTGTCTTTCTGTCAAAACTCTGGCTTGAATGAAAAGCACTTTGTATTATTAAAAAAGAACATGGTTTAGTAATACTTCCATTTTACTTAAAACACACAAAGTTTCCTTAAGCGAGGTTGTTTTCTTTTTAGATAAATCTTCTAGAGTAAGATTAGATGGCTAAGGGAATTAATAACTGCTTATGGTAGAAGCTGTCTTCTGTGGATGGCTGGTTTGAATCCAGATTAGCCATGACTGGACAGTGTTATCCTCATTTCAAAATAAAGTACAGTCATAACTCAAAATGATGCTGCTTGCCTCTGTGTTATTACACAGTACTTGCATCATTATTGTACCATGCTGTAATTCTCATGCCATTGTAAAAGAAATTTATTCCTTTAGCCTGCTGTCCATCATAAGTTTCACAATTTGCTCCTTTATTTCATACTCTATTTTCTTTTTCAGAGAGCATCAGAATTGTAAGAGGGACTAGGTGACTCCAGGGGTTGATTGTATCATAGCTTCTGTAACCGTTCTTAAATGGGTCAAATTCATAATGAATCAACAATAATCATTACTATCTGCTGACCAGATTTTCTGGTGGCTACCTGGCTACTAGTAATGCCTCTTAAGCATGAAGAAAACGCATGATGTGGCAGGAACATGCCTGGCTGCCTGAGCCTTTTCTATCTATTAAATTCATGAGACAGATCACAAATGACATTATTTCATTGCTCTCACCACCACTGTTTTGCTCCACCAGTGCCCAATATTGCCTGCCAGTTCCTCCAGGAGAAATCTGGAAATGGTTGAGAACTGACTTCCAAGGTAATAAATTAACATCCCTAGTGCTGTAACTGGAACAGAAATCCAGACAGGCTCTACTCAGGACGATGGTTGCTACTCCAACACAACAGGAGCCAAGGTGAGAGAAATAAGAAAAGAAATCCCTACCCATGACTTCCGTGGATCCTTTTCCTACTTATAAATATTTGTTGACTGACAACACTATTTTTGTCCAACAGTGCCAAATAGCCACTGCTGTACCTATGCCCAGGATATCACTTTATTTTTTTCATGTTCGAGCAAAAAAGCCACTTTTTTCCCCCAAGAAACTCCGTATACAGCTTCTACCTTTTTTAACCCTCTATAAATCGCTAAACTGAACATCTGTTACAGTATTACAACAGCACAGCACTATAGTTGAGATTAAGAATCTGGTTAGATTTATATTCCTTTCAAGTTGAAAAAACACTTGCTAACAGTTGTTACAAGCAGTCATATATGTAAAAGCCACTTGGTGCTGATAGTTATAAAGAAAAGATCAATAAAGCAAGCAGAGCAGTCTTGGCCAGTGCACAATATCAGAAAGTAAAGTGTAATTTGGCCTTGTAGAACAACAAGAGAACTCAGCCTCTTGGAACAATACCTTCCAGAGAGGACACAGGAAATTAAAATTTATATCCTTTTCTATGGGAAAAAGAGATGGCTTTTTATATGGTGAATTCTATTACCAAGAAGTGTCCAAGATACTGAAAATACCTAAGATTTTGCAAACAGAAAGATCTGACCATAAAACATTTACAAAGTGAAAGTGGGGAAATAACTCAGACATTTGCTTGTTATGGACATTTCTGTTCCATTTCTTTCACAAGCTCTACTTAACCAAGACAAGCAATCCATAGACGGTAGCTGAGCTAAACGCAGGTAGTGACCAAGCTGACCCAGAAATGCACAAGCAAATTTCCTCAGTTAGCATTCAAGTACTGTTTTGTTTCTATACATGGATTGTAAGTGTCATTTGGGGGAAAAAAAAAGAAGCAATTAACACCACTGTATAGTACACCATTAAACCACCAGTCTAGTCAAAGGTACCTATACTTGGAAATGTATTATCATTTCCCATTATCGGTGTGAATATTTTCTTCTATCTCTGTATTTTATTCTTTATCCTTACCTCCCCTGCTAACTAGGCTCAGATAAAGTATTTTTAAAGCAAACACTTCTTTTCAATACCAAGAATTTTTAGCAGAGTGATTTAAAACATTTTAGTTGCCTCATTTACTAACATCACTCAAAAAACTTTATTTGCAAACATTACTGTGTGACATATTACTACAGTGAAGTCAGCAAAATGACTCTGAACTGCAGGGTGCTGAAATTCCCACATCCTCTTCCTTGACTTCTATGGAGCCAGGATTTCCCCCCTTATGTTTATTGCTGAGTGGAATGGAGTTAGAGCCTATAAGCAATTTGCCACTGTGTGGATGTTTCTGTAACAAAACTCCAACAATTTCCTATTAAAGGTGGGAGTAACTAAGGGTTAAGAGAGGAGTTGTAGCTTATTTTTAAATATAAACAAGTGAGACTTACTCTAATGTTAGTGTATTTTTTTTTTTTTGGTTTAACTTAAACTGGTTGAAAAGTATTTATCTAATTATGCTGGAACTATTCCACTTAACACTTACCTAGGTGTGCCTTTGTAGTGATACAGCGTTCTGGAGGAATACTATGTGTATAGGCTAGAGAGATGCCCAGTGAAAGCTGGACTAACAAACCTAAATGTAAAAGCTATAGGTACAAATTGGTGATCTGGGGACAGAACCCTTGAGAATGACTTCAGTCCATCAATGACCAGGACATGGATAATTTTTCTTCAAGGTAGCAAGTCAAGCTTTTCTCCGTATTTCAGTAACAGGAGGGACAAACTCTACCTGTCATTACCGTATCACCCAACTTGAGGACCAAAAAGTGGTTGGACAAGTATAATCCTTTAACTAATTGCCATAATTTTAATAATTGTCATCATTTAAGTAACTAAAAGACAAAAAGAAAAAAATAATGCAGGTAATACAGTTGTGATAGGTAATCTGCAGGATTCACTGTCCTCTGTATTTAAATTGAAATTTCTGCAGGGAAGACAGGGCAGGGGCTGTCTCATCCCACATATGGGCAATGCATGGGAAATTTGAACATGCACAAGTTAGACCACAAAGAACTACTATTATGCAGTCAACAAAAAAAATAACTTTCTAGGAAATACTTTACCATGGCATCTTAAAACATTTTAACAGTAATTTCTCTGGAGAAAGGCCTGACTTAACCACTAGTCTTCCCTATATTTAGTACCAGGTACTAAAGTGCAAGTACTTGTGTTAAGTAGCATCCTAGTGCAAATTTTTGTAATACTGAGTCTTTTATACCTGGAAGCCAGTACTGCTATAAATGACAAGTCACAGAAGACCAAATGGCTCTTTAACTGCGTGTATAGTGTACATACATATGCAAGAATGAGCCACCGTCCCCATAAGCCTTGTAGCTCCTAGACATACAAATCTGCAGTGTAGTTTCTAGACTATAACTGCAGGCAGTATGGAAATTGTACCATGAGAATATCTAGGAAAGCATATGTAAAATAAAGAGTGATTGCTGTATTAGAAAGCCCTCAGGTTGGAATCGAGCACAAGAGCTTTATAGGTTTCAGAAATAAAATACCTGAAACGGTACTAAAAGATACTAACTAAATGTTGTTTTTGCATAGGAAACAGACATTATTTATTAAACATTAGATTTAGAAACTTTTAAAGTAAGTGATAATCAAAGGCCTGTTATTGCTTTATGTCCCAAATAGGTTGGTTTTCTCAACCAGCTTGGTCTGGCTTATGAAAAAAACCAGAAAAAGCATTTCAATAGAGTAAGTTTGTTATCAAAGAAAACACCTCCGAAGAAAAAGATTTTTTGCTCCTTCTCACTTTTTCAGTGTGAATTTTCTTTAATATTCTACTTCAAAGTAATGCTAATGCCAGAGCAGTAATGGTGATTGAGGTCTAGTATGGGGTGTGAGGCGGGATTGCTTCCTGTTGCCTCCGTTGTAACCGTATTTCTGTGCCTCTATTCTTCACACTTTGGCTGCATGATCTGCTTGAATTCTAAGCTTTGGGGACATGACGGTTTTTCTACTATAGTTAGTATTTATCTAGCATAATGGGAACCTTTAAAGCCTTTTAGTGTTTTTGTAGCACTGATTATAAAGATATATTTCCATATCTGTACTCTGGTTCATCTGTAATTGTTTTTATGGCACTCTACACAAATGATTAATGTTAACTTCTTTTCAGGATTTTGGCACATCTGTTGCAGCACTGATAAAGTCAAAAAGCTAATGCTGTTTAGGCATCCCAGGGACCTAGAACACCTCCAAAACACTACCAAATAAATGCCCCGTCCAGCACCCAGGATGTCAGGGCAGGACTGGAAAATTACTCACTTGTGTGGCATACTTCTTTAAAACTAAGCCATAGGTTAACAAGAACTTGAAACGATCTATTCATGCAAATCCTCTTCTCTTTTGTCCCAACCACGTGAGTTTTAGCTCTATAAATTACTTGTTAGACTCTTTCGGTTTGGCAGCGTGTAGACCTTGAGAGAGCTGCCGGTTGCCAGTTAACGGCTTACCTGTGGTATTTTTTACTTCAGGAAGAGAAGCAATGTGGGACAGTCCTTTCCTCCTCAATCTTTTATTAGGTAGATCATGAATTATTAGTACATAAATTACCTTTAAGTACAATCATTTAGTTTTACTGGAAGCACTTAAAGACATCAGATATGGTGTGTGTTTTAAACATGACGCTGAAAGTAGGGCGAAAGTCTTAGATGCTTACTTCAGGGTCGGTTTCAGAGTCTCTTGCTTTGTAGTTTTCAATGATCTGCTTAATAAGCTTATGTTATGCGGTATAGAGTTGTACCTGAATCTGATTATACATGTCCTAGAGGGAAAGCTCCCAGAACACGATCAATCTATTCAGGGATCTAAAGTGTGATTTATATAATTTACAAGCTGTGTTTAATACAAACTATCATCACACTTACCTTTTTTTAGAACATCTTGAAGGTTCAAAGAGTTGTACAAATACTGATAATTAACTCTGGGATTTTCAAAGAGGTCCAAAAGTGAGCCACCTATCTACAGCTGAATTGCCTAGGTAACTCCTGAAGACCACTTTGAAAAATCCTATTCTTGACTATTTCAAGCACAGCTCTGCACCTGAGAGTAGAAAACACTTCCTTACTTGCCCTATCTGTTTTTCTCTGCAAGCCTTAGTATGAAAGATTCCAGCCGCTTAACGCCTTTATGTTATAAATAAGATTTTCAAAGGATGACTTGATCCCAATCTATAAGCACAAGCAATGCTTTGTGAAGTGCCTCTTCATAACATCGGATACTACAGGGTCCACTGGTAAATGTTGAAGTGTCAAGATGAAAATGAGAAACGTTGTTTAATAGTAAAGATGATTAATACTTACAATATTTTAATCTCAATTGTTAGAAATTCTCCACAATCAGCAATACTAGATATACTTATCCACAAGCTATGCTATATTTTGATCAAGAACAGATTCTTAAAACTACATGCATCTGTGTTATAAGCAGAGTTGATGACCACATTAGCCCTTTTTAGTTTTATGACTTCTGAATTTCTTTGTCTATGTTAAGCATCATTCATTTACATTTTTACTGCCTTCATATATATTCAATTTTGTCCTTTTTTTTTTTTTCTCCTCTGGCAAGTCTAGAGTCAACAACATGTTTGAAAAAGTTTTAGGTGATATATTCTATTTTTGTAACTGATTCTGATTGTGAGCCCAGAGAAAACAAATAAATCAAAATAGCATTCCCAAAGTTATAATTTTTATCTTAGGAACCTTTGATTTATTATCTGAAACAGTAAGCACATGCTTAACAATGGAACATGGGTCCTTCACACAGGGTTTCATTTCACTCTCCTTTCAATTAGTTCACTTTTGATGTCTGATGGAGAATTGCCTGTTCAAAACATCCAGCCCAATAGTAAAGGTGCTGGGTGGGTATCACTGGTATATGCAATACAACTGCATCAGCGCATGAGTGTCCCAGGCACCATCTTATGACAGTGGGAAAAGGCAGAGACCTTCTCCAGCAGAAACCTTTCAAGAAGACCTATTCCATTCCTTGAACCAGGCCAATACCAGCTTTTCTGTATTCACCCTCTTTCTGCCTTCATTTTCTTGCTTACCTGGCACAAGTTTTTCCCATGCAAACTCTTCCCTGGACAATTATGTTTCAAGTAACCCATGTAAGTGAGAGAAATATTTAGAGAGAACACATAAGGGAAAAAAAAATATGTTTGGGAGCTATTTGTGAAGGAATCAGAAATTTGGGGGGAGGAAAAACAAAGAGACATGGTGTCAGAAACACAGTATTCAATTTTTATCTTCTTGCCTGTTGTAGGAAACAATGAGGTTATTGTAGGTTTTAGGAGCACACATACCCAATGCTTTTAACTTTGCTCTAATTGAAAAACATAACAAATAATCTTGAGCATTGCAAAGTGAAATTTTAAAATTAAGAACTTTAAGCAAGAAGGGTGAGTACAAGAGTGTGCTGTAAGTCTAAAGGCTGGGTAACTTTTTGGGGGGAAGTCTCTATGTCCCATATTCTGCTACAAGTTATACCCAGGACTGAGCATTGGATGGTGAGCTATGGAAATCAAAAGTTGTATGTAGACAGTAAGTGGAAACACTGTCCTGCACTTAAGGGTCTTTGTTGGAACAGTTTGGGACTATTTTATCATCCTTTAAAGACTTTCTGTTTCTGCTTCACAGCATTGGTCCTTCCAGAGTCAGAACAAATAACATCAAACCTCCAGATGGCATTGGAGGCTTTTCATCTCATATGAACAAATATAAACTTAAACCTGAATTTTACATAGGTATGTTGACTGCCCTACTCACAGGATGGGCCACTCCACACCCTCAGCATGTAATGGGGCTCTTATGTCGTAGCTCTGGTCACTTGGGGAGAATTAAGCAGCCCTGTGAATGTGGTTCTCTTTACAACAAAATGTTGTAGGAGACAGGAAGGTTTTTGCAGAATTCCCTAAAGTTTTCTCAACTTCAGGTGAGTTAATCCAAAAGTGTACTTCACAGCAAATGCCTTACACTTCATTTTTGCCTTTTTCACCTTTACTGGCCCAGAGGTCTAAGACGACTTATTTGGTTTGTTTCTACCCTCTGTCCAAACTTCCAAGACTCATTCACCTGTGACTGAAGGGGGCAGCAATTCCTGTAGATGAAACGGTCGTTACTCAGCTTCTGAACCACTTGGTTCCCAGCCCGCTTGCTCACATCTGTAGTCTCAGTGTCAGCGGGCAGACTGCTGTATCATTTCTTTCTGCATAACGGAAAATGTCATCCACTTCACTTTCAGTGCTCCTGTCTGCTGGTTAACAGCAGAAAAGCCCTTGTGACTAATGCAATGATTGTTTATCAGCAATTTTCCCTTGCTGACTGTTCCAAACCTGGAACCGTTAGGTTTTGCTATATCGCATCCAGCTTAATTAGTGGTTATCATGTATAATGACTAATTAAATAAATAAATGCAACAATAACAGAGTAGCACAACAGCATGGTAATAGTGACCTGCTATGCTTAAATTTTCAGCCCTGTTTTTCCCTGAAAGATTCTGGGTAGCATAACCCATATACAACCCTGTATTAAATTGTCTTGTAGGCCTCACAACAGAAATTACTTGAAATATTGTAGGTCCAACTCTGCTCTCACATAACATCTATGTTCCAAAAAATCAGAAATTTGTTCAGACTGAATAGGTGACTTTTGCTGCAAAATAATAAACTCTCTTTACATTACTGACCCATTATACACGCATTTTACAATCTGAAGGAGCAATGTTTGCTAAAGAGAAACATAAATAAATTCTTATTTTGGCAGTTTTATTCCAAATTATGTTGCAAGATAGCAGATGAGCAATTTTATTCATTGACAAATGGATTTGATCGGACTAGTGCAATGGTTCATTAACCTCATGATAAGTTTGGGCTATCTCAGAAGTGTTCTTGCTGTGAATTTAGATTTGATGATGGCTCACACATCAAGGAAACAAATTGCCTTGTCTTTTAAAGGAAAAAAGGGGGGGGTTTAAAGAAGTTAATTGATGTCTTTTAAATCCTATAACTAATAAAGCATTTTTTCTTCTATATATTGCTTTCTAATTTGTATGAGACACATTAGACAGACAAAATGCCAAAAGCACAGATTACTTTAGTTCTGTTGTTACCAATTAGAGGGAGTCAAAGAACTCTGATTACAATTATCAGATTTTAATGAGCAATTGTCTGTCAAGATTTTTTCACAACTCTAAGGGTGCATGCACAATTTGTATGCAGCATACAGGTACCCTTGTATAGTGAGTTTCTCTTTAGATAATCAGAACTTGATTTTTAAGTAATAGTTTTCACTGGGCATTTCGAATAACTGGGTTTTGATCTCTTGGAAGAGCTACTACTTCTATTGTTTAATCTAATAAAGTGTGGACTAACAAAAGATAAAACCACAGTAAGTCAGGAAAAGCAAAAATCAAATTTACAAATCTGCTGATATAAGCTTACATTGAATCAATGCACTAAATGGAATTGGGCTGATTTACACTAGCCAAAGATTCCCAAGTCTACCTGAGTCTTTTTTGTCAATATCTGCATCATCTTTAAAGGCAAATTAATAGAGATGCTGGGTTTAAAACCTTAAAGTTCATGTTACAATAGAGGTCTTATCTATTATATTTATTTTTACTTAGAGTAAAAAATACACTGGGAAGTGAAGAAATGCTAGCTTTAATGTTTCTAGATTAGCCTACAAATAAATGTCCACTTCAACCTCCAGATGAGTCAAGATGGATCTCTTCTGTAATGGTGACCTTGTGCTACCTACTTCATCAGATCCTGTTTTTTGAAAGTACCTCTCCTTGAAACACTCTAAATGATGGATGCTAATCAAGAAATTAATTATGATTGTGTACTGAACAGGCTGTAGTTTAAGACCCACGCTTTATTTGATGAAGAAATTGCAAGATATGCAGAGAATGAAGTTTGAAGGCCTTTGTGACAGGGAAAGTTACATATGAAGAAGGAAGAGTAGGCAACGGATGGTATTTTCACTGCTTATTCTGGGTAATTGATGTAAATACCCTGAATCTCCATTTGGTAGCATCCTACTTCTGTCTGGTTTCTGTATAGGAAATCCAGGCTTCAAGGATTGCCAAGTAAATTAGGGAGCTAATTGCTGTTCAGCATGAGTGCTCTAAATCTTTCTCTCAAGCACATAACTCACTTAGACTCTTAAGAAAAAGAGAAACATGCTCAGTATGTGTGTGAATTTCTGTGTTTTTCTATGTCTCCCTCTCCCCCACCCACCCCGGCTGCTTTTTTAATTGTCTGGCCCATTTCGGCCAAAATGTACAGATGGGATAGTGGTCTCCAGGTTATGAAGGCCTGACATATCTTGTGAAAATCAGAGACTGAGGAAAGAGCACCTACTGATGAGAGGAAGACACCGATATGAGTTCTCATTAGATGCTAGAAAATCCACGTAGGAAAGTGAAAAACAGATTATGAAAGCCCCAACCACAGAACAGTCTTTAAGCAAAGTTTATGAGGTACTAGAATATCCATCCATGAGCTGTATTTGTAATGCAGGTTTCAAAAATTTAGCCACAAACTTTGTGTGTTCTATTGGTTTTGTTGTTTTGGGGTTTTTTTTCCTGATATTGAAGCATGATTTTTTTTTTCCATAATTGAAACATTACAATTCAGTCTATTAAGATCTGATCGTATGCTTTATTTTTTGCTTGCATTATACAGAATAAGGATTGGTAAAAAAAAAAAAAGCAATCAGCTCTCCTTTTTTTCTTCCTTTGAAAGCAACTCTTCACTGTCTTCCTAGACAACATTTTATTAAGTATTAATATTTATGGTTTAATATTTAGCAAGGCTGAAAGGCTTACCTGTTTTTTACCAATAACCACTATTTTATTCCTGGTCTAATGTATTCTTTAGAAATGTATGATGGCTCACTCCTGCCACCTTCCTTGGTGATAAACTAGATAAAGCTTCACATGAATCCTGCTTTTATGGCCTATTCTTGTCTTCTGTTTCTAAGTGATATAGTGCAGAATGAGGGTCTTATTCTGTCATTGTCATTTTTACTGAGGAGGGTGTTATGCCATTAAATGCCTCGATTAAAATAGATATGGCTACTTCAGAAATAAGGCGCTACTTGATTTGAGTTAATGGAAACACTGGTTCCAAAATGTCACCTTGCTACGAGGGCTGAAGTTGAAAACAAGGGAGCTATGGATAATAAATAGGTACAGATGTCAAATTCTGTCACTATTCAGTTAAAAATCTACCAGATCATAGCAGGAAACTTCATTGGAAATGCTAGCAGTGCTGGTAGGCCTTGAAAGAGTGATTCTGACGTGTCCTTACATATGGCATGTTCTGTTTTGTTTTCTGCTTTCTGTTTGCTTCCCATCGACATGTCTGGTTTAGACAGTTCATAACCCAGCTACACATGGACACACCAGATTCACCATCCCCTAGAGAATTCTTTTAGGCTGTGCTTGAATTTTTACTTGCAGGACTGCAGTTGCAAGTTGAAGATAATCCAGTCTGGCTAAAGAGAAGTTTCAGCCCATCTGTAATAGAATATATATACATATACATAAGCCTGACTGAGGAGTTTTGAAGTAATAATGTGAAAAAAAGCATCTTCTTGTGGCTTTGTCAATCCATTGCAAATAAACACCTAAATTTTTTTCTCAGTTGTATAGTGAACTGAGATAAAACAAACTGGTTTTACAGCTCTGTGTGGGTTCCTTAGGCTTTGAGTGTGAATACACAGGATTTGCACTGGACACATTTCAACATGTCATTGGTGGGGTCTTGGTCTTACTATTCTTGATGAATGTACAGAGCTAATGATAAACGAAAACAACACTTTGCTGCTGTCGTTGGTCAGCAGTTATTATCAGTCCTTAGAAAGACAGAGGACACAGCATCTTTGAATAGTAGCAATTGCTGGTTGATGACAACTTTAGAGTGTCACAGTTAATACATTGCTGGTTGATGACAACTTTAGAGTGTCACAGTTAATACAGTCCTTTATGTTTGGATTCATGTCTATGGACACACGTTATTTCTGTGTCACCTATTCAGATGGGACTCATCTGCCCTGTTTCAGCTGTGCAAGGATGACATGACTGTCCCAACTGCTTTAAACATCTACTTTAGGATTAGATGGACTGTTCTGTGAAGGTGCTTACCTTTTCCACTACTTACATGAGACCTAAAATTTGTGTTTTCACTTTAGATGGCTAAAATTAGGTAATGAGTCCTCCTTTCCCTGTAGATAACCTACCTATGCATTAGCACATGTGAATGCATGAATGAATATCTACTTTACATAGTTTCACTTCTTTTCCAGTTTTGGAATGTGAAGAAGTTATAAAAAAATGAAAGAATATAATTTTCTTGTTCATTCCTGAACAAAGTACTGACACATTAATGCAGGATTTTTCAAGAGCTGCATTTTTAAAAGCAAAATGCTTATATCACTTAAATTCCATTTCTAAATTTCCAAAATCTTGCTGAATTTTATGATAGAAGAAAAATACCGTGTTTTCTTATCACCAGCTAATGTTAATACCTCCCTCATCTCCCCCATGACTGATGGACTGCACACATTCCAACGCTCTAAACTCTGACAGTGCAATATCATGACAGCACAGGATTCCTTGAGCGCTATGCATCAGATTAATTTAAACCGTGCTTTTGCTTTTATTATTATTTTGCAAGCTACTGAAGCTGTGTATCCGACTTAGGTCCCAAATACCTCAGATAGTTGTACAGATCCCACAGCCTGGCAACGTTTATCGTTACGCTGTTTTGAAGAAGGGCAATCTTGTATTATCCCCTCTTCACAGACATAAAAGTGGGGCTCTGAGGGCTTATTTAAAACAACTGCCTTAGCAAAACTACCTAACTTCATAGCTCCCAAAGAGAGAAAAGGTCCTGTAGATGATGATGCAGTAGCTTTTCTTCCTTAGGCAGAGGCAACCATTATGAATATCCCCTCTGAGAGAATGATGCCCTGTTTCTCAAACAATTTAGTTATCTGAATGCCACTAATCAAGGGTGCACATAAGGCGCTTTGATGAACTGGACCTAAACAATTCGTTTATGATCGTTCCAACAACCTGTGCTTAAAAACATGTTTTCACATTAGTGTCACTGGCCATATAGTTGGCTATATTTCTTTTCAAGCTGAGAATTAGAACTATTATTTTCTTCCTGTTGGTTAAAAGGGTTCTATTCAGGTTTTTTTGTCATATTAATGGGACAGATTTTTAGGAATGAAAGGTCAACTGTTTGAATTGTCACTCAACTGAATTTGTCATTCTTTAAATCTGTCAAAACCCAGTGTTCTACTTTGAAGAAATATTATGTCTAATTATAAAAGTCCAAGGTAATAATCTTTGGAAAAAAAAAAAAAAATCCCTCATGTTCTGAAGAAGTACTTCAAACTTTCTGAGTAGTTCTTTGCTTTTTTCAAAGAGTTGGTTTTATTAATATAATGAGGAGATATTCTTGAATGGGGTTATGTCCAATGGCATCCTGCAAGGATTCATGCTAGGCTGATATAAATTTTTTGTTGACACAAAGGTGACTGAATTAGTAAATTAGGAAAAGTCACATTATGCCTGAATAATTGTCTCTGTGATGTAGTTAAATGGATGCAACAGGCCAGGACATGCTTTAATAAAGCCAAAAGAAATATAATTGACATGCAAAATAGGAATGAAGGTCAGACCTAAAGAAGTGAGTCTGCAGATCACACAGCAAAACACTGGCAGGATGGATTTGTTCACTTTGGTACTGGCAGCTCAGCTTTGATTACGGAAATAGTAACTTTTCTCTGACCGAAGTCAAAACAGCATGCACTGTTGCCTGCCTGAACCTGCCTGTGCAGGCATCCCTGACCTTCTGGCACCTGCCTGTAGCCTCACACCATGCTAAAGGAGTGAAAAAGCAGGAGTCGAGCATCTCCTTTCGGAGGCAGAGAAAGGGCAAAACCCCCCAGTCACCAACTCCAGTAATATGCCTCTGAGAGCAGGAGAGCAAAACCAGATATGCAAAATTAACAAGGTCTTCAAACTTTGGTCCCTTCTTTATCTGTAAGTGACACATAGGGAAGATAACTTTCTTGCTATTCTTCTTTGATAAGCATATTAATAACCTCGGATTACCCAAACTGAGGTGGATATCACACAACCAATAGGTAGATATTTCACACGGTTTCGAGGCAGACATATATATGCCTCCGCGTACACCTCCGACAGATTATAGCTTAAGCCTTTCGAGCAAGCTTACTTTGCTAATATTTAAGACAGGTACAGTGATAAATAGCTTCATGAATACAGAGAAATCTGTGGAAGCTATGAAGCTGCTGTCGGTAGAGGTAGATTGAGTAATAACTCTGTTCTGGGAAACAAGAGAAGGAAAGTGAGTGGTGATTTATTAACTCCAATGAACATATACTGTTTAACAAGTATAGCAAATGGAAGTGAATAATACATGAAAACTGCTAGGCCTTAAATTTAGTGCATAGAAAACTGCAGATTAATTCCATAGTAGTGGAATAGTAAGTGAAGAAGCTAAAGAGTGGCAGGTTATAATGGGCGGTGAAGATAGAAATGAACCTGATTACGAATATCTACATGTCACAGAGCCTTGGGCACAAGGAAAACTAGATTGACACTTGAAAACTGGGTAAAACTTTTCTGTGTAGCTAAGGGGCCTGTTATGTGTTACACTCATAGCATGTGGTGCTTAACTTATGGCTTTGTTCCACACTGAAAATGAGTCATAAGTGCTGCTTCAAGCTGTTTTGATTCTGATGACAACTCCGAAAATATAAAGCAACCAGGAGCTCCCTACAGCAAGCTGTTTCCTGTCCAAATAATATGTCAACCTATCTAACTTCCAGGTTTTCTGGCCTGACAGACTTTTGTGGATTTTCTCAGGCCCTAACACCAAAATCTCGCTTTTGAGGCTAACTTCAAAAATCTCAGCACTTCCAGAACTCAAGCTGTGCAAGGGACGTTAAGAAGAGCAAAATAAATGAGCGGTGATCTATGAAACTCTCCGGAAGATTCTGAGCTCTTGAGATCCAACATCACTGATGAGTTTAATTTACACTTTTTTTTTCTCTACTGTATCTGCCCGCCCGAACCCTTTCATAAACAAGAAAGAGTAGCCTGGGTGGAAATGTTTGACTCTTCAAGTCTCAGAGAAGTGTGTGTATCACACTGAGAATCCCTGCAGGGTTTCCTCTGCTGTTCAAGTCTGGTTCCCCATTGAATATGGCTTTAATCAGTCATTAAACACAATTCATTCACAGATTCATTGTGTCTGAAGCGAGCAGGGACTACTGGATCATTTGGTCTGACATCTTTATAATGTATGTCGTTAAACTTCACCAATTTACTTAGCTACTGAGCCTAGTAAGTTGAATTTGTTTAAATTATACCATCTGAAAAGGTAGTTGGAAGATCTGGATGCAGAGATGTTAAGAAGTAGCAATACACTCCACTGGTTAATTGTTGGCACTGTGTTCTGGATTTCCTATGCTAATGCTACCCAGCATTTTCTTTCCTGATCATATAGAAATGCTGTCATCAAACCACTTGCCTTTCCCATAGCTCCTGAGATAAAAACCAAGTCTCCTTTTCCAGAGCTTCCTCTAGGATTCTGCAGTGGCTTTAGTAGCTTAATTTGTCAGTGCCAGCATGCAGAACACAGCACAGTATTCCCAAATGTGATGATGATACCCCATTAAAAATACTTTGTTACGTTCCCACACTTTATCTGTTCTTATGTATGTTATTTATAGTTTCACATGTGTTGTCACAGAGGCATGAATTTACACCATTGTGGCAAAGATTTAATCCCAGTTCCATCTTGATTGGAATTAACCATAATTCTATCGATTCTAGCCATTGTTATACTTTCTGTTATATTGTTTAGGATTGATAGGTTAGTTCCTTAAACAATTAGCATTTTTCAAGTCATCTGGAATTTTTATAGTATTCTAGTAATTGTTTAAAACTTACACCAGTGGGTCAGAGATCGCATCAGATAAAACTTGGGTATGAGCCTGTACATTTTAAGATATTTCCCCCCCTAGTGAATGGTGTTTCATATCTTCCCTGGTCATTAATGGGCTGAGAGGTACTCAGAAAGGAAAATGGATATATGTAAGAAGCACTACTGATTTCTTTACAGTGTTATTAACAGTTTTTCTGCATCCAACTAGTAATTGGCCCAAATCAATTCTGGTTTTTACTTCTGTTTGGTATGTGCCTTTGTTACTTGTTGCAGAAAAAAACCCAACAACTTATTTTTGTTATGTTTTCCATGCTCAAAATCTTAAAATTATAAAACAAGACTTTTTTAAAAAGTTTAAATGTGCTATATATTCATAACATGCCATTTGTTATTGCCAGTGGTATTAATCTGACCTAGCTACATTTGTCCAAAATTGTGCTATTCAAAACAAAGGTAGTCATTCAAGGTTTCCTTATTAATTAATGGAGAGTAATAGACAACTCTGTAGAAGGAAATTAATTAGAGCTGTGGGAAGACCTGTATATTTCTTAAACAATCATTCACCAAACATAACCTGGGATTTTTGGGTTTGGACTCAAAAATTATAGTATCTTCCCAAACCGTCTCCTAAAGTCAAGCTCTATTGTGATTTATACGTGTATATAAATGTATCCCTTCCCCAGCACTTTACAGACACTTAAAACATGATCCTGGAAGCTTTACTGAGGACTAGTTTTCCTCAGTGGAGCTCAGGGTATGAAAATGGGAACACACAAGGCTTCTGCAGGCAGGACACTGCTTTGGATTTGAAGTTTTCACCAGAAAATACTTTTTTCCAGCTTTTCTGATGGCAACAAAAAGATTGAAAATATAAATCACTTGTAAACAGATCCCAAGATTTCTCTGGTCTAAGAAAAAACCAGCATATGCTAGAACCACAGAGGAAGTTTCAATCTTTTTATCTAAGTTTAAACAAGTTCAAGAAAGGCTTCGGAAGGAGGTGTCTGGACTTTTGCTTACTCCAGCCAAACGACCCCTCTGGCTACTTATGTATATTCTCCTTTCTCAGCCTTCCTTTTCTCATTTCTTTCCTCTTTTAATAGAAAAGCTTTTAAAAAGTCCTTTACAGGCCTCTGTCTACATAGGCGCTGGACTGGTTGAATGGTTTCTAATCCTATAATTTTATGCATGCAGAGTGCCTCATGCGATGGAACTTTTACTGCTTTGTAAGTGGTTCCATTTTAACTCTCTTACTCCTCCAGTTTAAGGTTACACTGTACTTGAAAACACCTTCTTAATTAGACTTCAATAGCAACTTCATAGTTTTTTGTTCCTCTTTCAAGTGTTTGAAATGAGTGCATAACTACTCCCCGAGGTTATCTCTATTCGCCTAGTACAGAACTGCTTGTCTTCATTTCGGGGTAGAGTTTTGAAGGAGATGGCAGCTTTTAGCAGCCGTTGCTCACGCTGAATCGGTCGAGTACAAGGACTTAGGTGAGAGTTAAGTGGTGCCAGAGGACTTGGGCCAGGTCACTGCTTCCAAATGAGTTGTTCTCACACGACTAGTCCCATTGCCTACCAAAGGGAAAGATGCCCAATTTGAGGAGTGCCAGTTGAAATCCTGACGGGTGATAGAGCTGTCTGCTATACTTGTTAGCATCAAATGTACATTTTAATGAGGGCTTTTTCTTTGTGAATAACTGCCCCACTTCACGCAATTTGAGGATGATTATTTCAAGTGGGTTAGACTGTACTTGCTCGTACCGCTTCTACACACTGTCATGGGACAGGAAAGAAGCAAAGTTAAACACCCAAGGTCAAGATGCCAAACTTGAAATATAAAACAGCAGAACTTTCATAAGGGAAGGAATGCATTTTACTGTCCAATTAACCTAATAAACTAACAGTGTAGGAGTAAACGCAAGTATATGCTTACAGCATTATGCTCGTGGGATGAAGACGTTGACTGCTGCTGTTTTTAAACAAGGCCAAACCTTGTAATCCATAATCAAATGTTCCTTTAAAGTGATTAGGATCTCCTGAAACTTAGTCTATTTTGTCTACACTAAGTTCATGGCCCCTGAAAGAAAATATCCTCCTCACCTAGCTCAGATTCCTCACTGGGGGTCACCTTTATCATTATATTTATCATTAAATATGTTTGCATTTTTTCATTCTAGCACTCCAAGGCCCAAAAAGAGGTCATTGTACTTGACTTTCTGTGAGCCCAGAAGAGCTTGTGATCTAAATAGGCAAATTATATATCCATTTCGAGTGACTATCTTGACCTTTCTCAGATTGCCAACTTCCCAGACACCTTTGTGGCAATGACTCTCCTGCTGGGCTAATTACCTCTAATTGTGCTGTTCCTGTTATCTTGACAGGCTCAATTTTTGCCATAAAATGGCCTGATATGGACATGAGTGAGGTAAGATATCTTGTTCCCAGACTGCTCTCGCTTCCTTGCTAGGACAATTGTTCTATAAGTAACTTTGGTAATAATTCTGTAAGGGCAGTTTAGTCAGCACAGTTTGGATACCTTAAAAGAAACCGACACCCGTTTAATAGCAAATGGAATCAATTGGACCTTCAAATGTCAATAGAGTTTTCCAAGTATGTCATAGAGTTTACATAACAAATCTACCCCATTTCAGTTGTAAGAAATGTGAAGAGCTTCTTTACAGAGAACAGTGTTTCTCATGTTTTGTTCTTTCACAACAGGTAAGAAAAGAATTAGAAATCTCTCATCCAGGCTACATCAAGACCAACTCTATTCAACATATGTGTTCTGGATAAGATTGCAAATAGCAGTGGAGGTGGTTGGTCACCTGTGTTATTCAAGGCATTCAGGATAATAGGGAACTACAGAATAACTAGGGATAAATGACAAATGAAAATGAAATTCAGTGTTGATAAATGCAAAGAAATGCACTTGAGAGAAAAGAGTCAACTTTACATATACCATGATCAACCGACTTGCACTGTCAGAAATTCAATCCTGAGCTTGTAATTAATACTTAGCTGAAAACATCTGATCAGTGTTTAGGAGTGGTTAAAAAACAAAGTGAATTTTGGCAATTATTAGAAAAAACATAGAAGACAATGAAGAAAATTTTGCTATTCTTTATTAAACTATCTTGTGTCTATACCTTGAATAGTACAGTTATGGCTCTCTTTTTCAGATGAGATATACTACAAGTAAAATGGGTAGAGAGAAAATAGACAAAGTGTCATCAAAGATGTGGTATGGTTTCTGTGTGAGGAGCAGCTAAATGCACTGGGATCCTTTAGTATGCAAAAAAGATGACTGAATGTGGTATGATAGAAATCTCCATAACCTTTAGTGTCATGGGATTGATTGTTAACTGTAAATAGGGATTGACTGTTAGCTGTCTCCTCCAGAGCAAGAACTAGAAGACACTCAGTGACACTATGAAGTATAAAACAGAAACAGAACCTTCTTTATACAGAGTATGTAAAGTTTTTGAGCACATCTCTGAACTCCATGCTTCTGGATGCTGCAGGTGTTAAAAGAGTATGCACAGGATCAAATACTAACTTCACAAACCCATAGAAGGAAAATCCAGTAAAGTCTGTTAAAAACACCCTCTTTTCCCTAGAAGTACCTGAACTGCAGTTTCCATGGAGGTATCACCGCATCTTGGCATGTGCTTATATTCTTCCCTAAACATTTGCTGTGAGATGGTCTCAGAGACAGGATTCACAGGGCTATATGGTCCTGCCTTTCTCTGTGGCTATTCTTATGTGCTCACACTTGTGTTTTAGTCCCGGCTAATATAATTGTTCCACCAGCATAGTCAGATTTTGAAAGTGCTGCTCCTGTAAGGAAAAAAAAAGATAATATTGCCTTGATCTGTCTGTCCATCTCCTTCCATGCTGTATATCACCTCTGTCACAAGGCTCATAACCTTCAGGAGATGGGTGATTATTTGTGCTCGGCTGTGTGTTAAATTGGATGATTCCAACGCCAGCTATCTTCTCCCTCCTGATCGCTAGACAGAAATAGCTATGCCCTCTGTTTCAGTGTACCTAAGGAGTAAACACATATCCATCCTGGATTTTTGCTGGGAATGTTTGTACCCCTGGTGTTAGCCTGCCCAGAACAGCTTTGTAGAGGACTTTTCTAATCCGTTTCCGAATCACACTCGCTAAGACAAGCACAGAGAAAACCTCAAGCACTCACCAAAGAGGTTACATGAAGATCTCATCTGTCTGACACCTCTGCTAAGAAGATGCCAACCTACATTTCAAAAGAAAGAGAATACTAAAACCCGCTTTCTCAAACCCTGTCTCCAAGTGGCATGAGTGCAACCCAGGTGTGATCTCTCTTGTACAGCCTCAATAAGTCTTGGCTTATTTAAAAGAGCACATTTCAAGAAACTAATGTGACACAGCACAGGTGAAGTAGCCCACTGATTTTAATAGGCTGAATAATACTTGTATACAGCTTTGCTTGGAAAGTATCAGGTGGCTTTGGTAAGGAGAGCTGCAGTCCCTGGGAATAAACACCCACGGACATATTTCCAGCATCTTACAGTGTTGTGCAATCCCAAAAGTCTCACAGAAAGAGTTCATTTTTCCGTAGTACTGACAAAGAACTTTGGAATTGTATGAAAATGCCAATTCTTATATTAAGCTACTCTCCCAATGAAATTTTTAAACCACTGCAATCAACAGCAAAATTTCTTTTTCCCTTTTTTCCTCTTCTTGCTTGGTCAAGAGCATAAACCTAGTCCTTTATAGCAACACTTGTGTAATGGATTTGAAGAAAAAGCCTTCCCCACTCTTTTACACTGAGAGAGCAGATGACAACTTCCTACATTTTCTCATGTCACATAAGCAGCATGTATCAGTGTCAGGCAGAAGGTGTTCCTTGACTGGAAAATCTCCAGTAATCACAGGAGAAAGCCAGGGAGTTAATCAGAAAGGCAGCAATGACAGAATGTTTCTTTATTTCTCACAGCTCTTAGGTCATTGCCTTGCTCCATGCCTACCCATTTAAAAGATGTAGTCAGTTTGACCTCCTGAGGCTTGAAAGCTTGCTTTCAGAGCCATGCTAAGTTATCCTGCTGTAGTTTGAATCTGTCAAATAATGCTTCATTACAGAAATATCACTGATGGAATATTACATAGAGAAATATCAGGTTTATTAAAGACTTGTTTCCCCTTGTGGAATACTGTGTTGTCTGTCTGCCTCAAATGTTTCTTGCAGTGTTTTCAAGAAGACAACTTGCCAAAAATGTTTAAGGTATTAGATCTTGCTGATAAATAATCTCAAACTGTCAGGAAGAGTGATAAAGACCCTGGGATAAAACTGCCTGTAATCAGCAGCCTTGTTTGCAACCTCAGGAAGCAGCAAAGGATTTACTGGGTCTGGACACCGAGCAGACCCTTTCCTTGGAGACTCTTTTGTTCCTTGTACCCGTTCTCCTGCTGAGCACGGAACATCAGTCAGCAAGTTTATAGCCTCATCAAACTCAAACACTTGCTTCTAGGTTTTAAAAATGCCAACTGTTGCCTTCCCTCAGGAGACGAGGTTTTGCAGAGCTGATAGAGATTCTGAAATGCAAAACTGGGGCTGATTTGAGAATATTAGTCAGAAGCTCAGCAGTCTAGCTGGAGTTAATTTTACATTAAGAGTGAAGAGCAAAGTAAAGACATCATAGAAATATGATGCAGGTTTTATGGGATCATGGGAATAAAAATACTTTGCATCTAAATACCAAATGACTTTAAGCAAACCACACAGATGATATGGTAGTTTTTAGGACTGCTTTGCCTGCCTATTATTTTCCTTTTTTTTCAATGTTCTTGTTTTTCATTAAGAACAAAACTGCCTTTCCTATTTGAAAATATGTGTTTGCATGGAGGTAAAATAGGGTAGAATTTTGTCCTTAAAGATTTGGCTGCTAAATAGGTGTCCTTTTGTGAATAACAGAAGAATTATCAGCTCAAACCTTGATGCTTAGCAAAACATTTTCATTTAGGTACCATGTGTCAAAAATTTCTGTTGTCTCTAGCAGACCTCTCTGAACTCACCTAAACAACTTTTGACTATTTTAGCACACTGTCTTTCTTAGCTCCAGGCTGATCATGTAGAAGACAACTATTCAAACAGAGTGCAGGGACAAGATCTCACAAAGCATGACTGGAAGTGTGAGACCAGAGAAACTGGACTACAGACTAAAAGTCCTGAGAGGAGACAACTGCATAGTTTTTGTTTCCACCCTTTCACAGCTGTGACTTAGGACGTCAGCAGACATAGAAGCAAACATGAGAGCATGTTTCAGGTATTATGAGTGGACGTCAGCTTTTCTTGCTGCTCCCTGCCATGCCAGCCTATAGTTCCTCCTGCTGTATAAATATATGTCATCACTAGTACAATCCCAGCCCCATGCTTACGCCGTGCTTACCTGTATTCTGCAGCCATATCCCTATTCTGAAGTTAAACACCTCCGAAACCCTACCATCAAGTCCTTATGAAATCTTTCCAACAAATTAGTTAACATTACCATTACTCCTCTTAGGGGAAAAACCCAACCCAAACACACAAACAAACAAAACCCCATTTTTTTCCTCTCCCTGTTCACGCAAGCTATCGCTATTCTATAGACTATGTTAAGTGTGCAAGGAAGAGTCATTTCTACAGTGCTGTAGGATTCTTAATGTCACCAAGCCAGTGTTATTCTTGATTAGAGTTGTTATCTGGGTCCTCAGCTAATGTAATCATGGTTCTGACACAACTTCTGCAATAGATAACTGGCAAAAGTAGAACACAAAAATCTAGAAGCAGCAAATACACTCTAGTGGGTCTTTAGAGGGGCATGGCATGCGTGCCCAGGAAAGGGATAGTCTAACATATTACAGAGAACTAAGACATCTCAAACAGCATTCAGTCTGGATTCAGTTAATTTAATTTGAGTGAGAGCATAAAGAGCACAGCCAAGATTCACAAATACAGGTGTGTACATTGAGGTGTCTACGTGTTATTTTGGGTGTTTAAGGGTATTATAGTCAATGGACCTCTAATCAATACTCTCAGTGAAGGGTTGGTGGTTTGGTTTTTGGGGGGGGGAGGGGGAGGGGTTGTTTTTCTTTTGTCATAAATGACCAAATATATGTTGACTGAGATTATTAGTTTTCAAAGCTGTTCTTAGGTGTATTGACTAGAGATTCCACTCACTGAGATATTCAAACTTCTAATGCCATTTGATATGAACTAAGGTGTCCAAAACATTAGCTTGGTATTGGCAGCTATGCCATAGAACATACGGAAGAGCCACATCCTTCTGGACCAGCGGCTGGAGATACACCAAGGCATTTCAAACATCACTCTGTGCCCATGTGTAGGTAAATAAGTCAGGCCATAGATCTCCAATTACTATGAAAGATCTTAGACTTACAGCTGTCATACAGATGGCTATGTATACTCCAAAATGCAGGTGTCCGAGGCTTCTACATGGTTACTCAAACATAGGTATCTGATGCTATTTCAGATTTCCTAGGATCTGACATCCATCTGCCCTCCCACAAAGGTCTGGTTCTCCCATGCATCTTGCATTACACCTTCCAGGCCTGCACAGATGTTCTGAATACCTCAGGGCATTTCAAATGACATTAAAAGCCTGGGTTTAGGCAACTAAATCAAATCCGAAGTGAAGGCTGTGTGTCCCTATCATCTGAACTACCTATCTAGACTTTCCTTATCCTCAACATAATAATTTCAAAGTACAATTCATCTGACCAAAAGAAGGTGTTTATGTTAGAATATGATTAATAATTCCTGTTTCCTCTTTCTTGCATTTTGCTTTGGTCATTTATGCCTACTGAAAGTAGAAATACAAGGCTACTGCCTTGATTAGCTACTGAGCTGATTAGGTGGCATTTCAAACATCAAGTCCAAATGTAAATGATGATATAAGACATAGATAACAGAAAACTGAGTGCTCTATTCCTGCCACTCAGGTGCAGTTAGTGGTTACATCTGAGTACAAAAAAAAAAAGAATTACATATGTGAATAGAAATAAAATCTAGTGAAGAATGCTTTGATGGGCTTACATTTGTGTCTGTTGTGGTGAATAGGCCACTGATGTCCAATTATAAGCACTGTATCAGTTTAACTCTACATCTGCCTAGTAGAGCTACTCAAATCCAGCAAAACAGAACTAATCTCTTACTGTTTATGCATCACTGAAGTCTTTAGACTGTCTGTTCCAGTTTCACTTTTTTTCTGTTTACCTAATCAGTGCAAGAATCAAAATCACGTATAATGACAAATGAATCTCCAGATTCTGAGCTCTCTTTACACTTGTGCAAGTAACCTCAACATTTCATCACAATCTGTCACTTTTTCCTTTTACTTGGGAAATAAAATGGCATTGATGGCTTGAAAACTTGACAAAAATATAGTAGGAATAATACTTGTAGCTTCAGCTCTTGCAGTTAAGTACTATGTATTGTTGTTAATATCTACTTTTTTTTTTCTTCTTCTTTTTTTTTTTTTTTTTTGTAATGCAGAGGAAGCCAAATTGAATGATTAATCTTTGACCTGTATCTGTAGGAAGCAATTTGAACAACCTCTTTTAAGAAGTGTAGCCTTCTCTGTAGCATGCACATAACTTTCATTAACATTAAATAGAGTTACATGTGCACACCAGGGCATAAGCTTCTAAGTAGATACTAATTGGCTAAGAAATGATCCACTATTTCTTCTTCTTGCACTCAGTGTTTGGAAACTTGCTTTTGGTTTGTGACCTTCAGAACTCTTTGAGGGTGTGTTTATTAATTTTCCTTTAACTGTTTAAATGACAAAATTTCTTCAGTGACCTGTGTCAGTGCATGCAGCCATTTAAAAGGCAATAGAAGAAACAAGTTTCAATATTTAACATCAAGAGTCTACTCTGTCCCCATGTCCCTTTCTAGACCAATTGCTGGAAAATATCATCAGTATCTTAAATCAACACTGTTTGACTAGTAAGTTCAGAGGAATTAAATTAAGGGTCTGCAGTCAAAATTGTTTTGTAGTTGTAGAAAAGAGTTTGGAAGCAAACATATGTTAGTTCTTTGTGTCTCAGATAGTCTATTCAAAATACACTGTTCTTTCTTTGTAGCAGTTAACCAATGCAAAATGCCAAGCTGTGACAATAAAGCAACTTAGTGGTACAAGGACCAGGATTTTATACTAAGCATGCCATCTTAATGGACCACTTACCAATAGAAAGTGCTTTATTGTCACATTAGATTGCCGTTGGGACTGGGTTCAGGATTCCCAACTAGCTTCTAAAAACCACAGCCTTAATCTAGCCAGGCTGAGCTTTGTAAGTGTTTCAAATCAACCTTTAAAGAATAAGAGTCCAAAGTGCAAGTACTTGCTAGAACTCATGTTAACGGTTGTTGGACCTGCTTTGCTTGCAGAGAAAGTCTGGGATTCTGCATTTCAAAATTAGGGGAACTCCCTCTGTCCCTTTGCACTTACCAAATTGTGATTGCAGAAAATTTCATGTGAAGCAACTTATTCCTTTGCCTACAATGTCCTGTAGCTCTCTACTGTGTTACTTCACCTTTGGCCAAGCTGAGTTATTTCTGCAGAATTCCTACTTATTCCTGCTCTGACCTCTGCATCTGCAGAAACACTGTGTAACTAGGCACTGGAGGGGAGATTCATTTTGCCTCATTTAGATGTCCATGATGCAGACATCCACACAGGATCCAGTTTCCCTGGCTCTCCGGGAATTAGCAGCTACGTGATGCAATGTAACTCACCCTTTTAGACCACCGCTTTAGGGTAAGACTATAAGCATCCTGGGAATGCTGTAAGCAGGAGGTTGGACAAGACGACCTTCTGAGGTCCCTTCAAACCTGACTTCTCCTTCAGTCCCGTGAACTTATGAATGCCTATTTGCCTATTTCTCTCTTTTTACTACAATAATAATCTTACTGGTTAGCTCAAACATGGCAGCTAAAAGTTATATGAGAAGACTTCTACGTTTTTCTACCTTTTACTTCTTTGGGGGATTTTCAAAATGAGAGAAAGATTTTTGAAGACTGTGTTGTCAGTTTAAAAATCAGGTAGCAGGCTCTTCCTTGCATCCACTTGATATTATTTAAACTGAAATCTTCACAGAAACATTTGTCTTTGGAACTGATGTTTTCTGATGTTGCAGGTGTGCAAGGGAGATGAGTTTTGCATCCATCTCTTTTATGTTGGGCTTTGGTTCAACCACGCAACAGTTAACTCTAGAATCAGAGACGTTTGTCCATCTGATACATTCTTATCTTTCTCTTGTGTTTATTTTTTACTTCTCTTTGCTTACGCTAAATGAATGCCGGACGGTACTATCAGGCCCTGACAGTGCTGTAGGCTTAAATGTAAAGAAGGCAGGGCTGATAATTTTTCCCCTTGGGGGCTACCCTTTGGCCTGCAGGCAGTTCTTTTAAAAATAGCTTCACTCTGCCTGATGCCATTATTATCACAGATACAATTCCTAACTTGACTGTCCAGATCAGAAATGAAACCGCTGTTTTGAAGAGCAGCATGCTGCATGCACTGTTTCCCTGTTGTGTTCAGAGAAGTTCTTTCCATAAGGCTGTGTGGCAAGATTTTGTGGGTATTGTTTTGCTTGGTTTCTGTAGTTTTGATCGTGCTTGTCATACAAGAGAAAAAGCTGAGGGCAAGATGCTAGTGAGCCTGGAATATATGTGTACAAAATTGATGTTCTGCTTCCCTAGGTCTGCTCAGACAGTGTTGGCAGGCTGGTAGCACTTTCAACGGAAAAAGAAAGGAAAACAGCAAAACCAGCCTGGCAGCTGAAACATACTGTTGGGAAAGTTTCTGCTACAGGCTCCTATTAGCTCAGACAAGTCATTTAAGATCCCTGCCTCAGTTCAAGCCTTTAGTGAAATGGGCATCTGCTTATTTTCAAGCCAGAAAGTCTCACTGCAGTCACCAGGAGGGATGCTATATGCAGGTGACATCAGCCGTTGCCACAAGTTTACTGAGCACTTGAGAAAATGGACCATTTCATCCCTCTCTAAAGAGTGGCAGGCTCATTACTGTAAACTAAAATATGAGTCTTCAGCTCCACTCTGGGATATATTAACTCCCATTTTTAATAGAGATTAAGGAAGAATCATGAAACTCATATGAATGTAAGTTTCTGATACCACTGACGTGGTCATCAAAAGCTGCAATGTGTATTAAAACATAGGACAGGTTTCCCTTCTATCTAGAAACTTAGATCAAAGGCACTGTCCATATGTTTAAACACCTACCACAAAGCTATCTCAGAAGAAGCTCTTCTTCAGTGATTTTCCAGCTTGGTACAGTGCTGCAAAAGGAGAGCTGTTGGTGAACTCCTCAGGTCCCAGAGAAAAGACTACTGGTGGAATAGTCAGTGATTTTGAGACTTAATTTCTCTCTCATCCTTTTTTTCCTAGAGGTTCGTCCGCAAATGACAAGAACTGACAGTTTGAGATTTAAGCCCCTGAAGCACAAGAAGTAAAAATTCAAGTTCATTTGAGTGAGTGCTGGGTTTATGTTTACAGTTGTATACAATTCAGTACAGTACAACTATACTGTACAGCCTACTTTCTTCATAGGGATGTTTTGATGCTTAATCTTTGTGAATCATGATGAGATGCTTAGATAAAAGATGCTATGTAGTATTCCATAAGGCCTCAGGCGTGAAAGCATCATTAATAATTTAACAATAAAAATATGGTTACCCTAGAGGCTGTTGCATACCTCTGCTAGTAGAAATACCTACACAGATAGGTACGGTAACATTGATTGAATAATTTATTTGATGAATTTCTCAGTATTTTTAAATACATTTGACAATGCTTTTTATTATTCACTTAACTTGCACATCACTGTTAAACTATTGTCTCATGAATGCAAAAGCTGCTTACCCTACAAAGAGCTTATTTTCATTAAAGAAGTTGCTTTGCAATGCCATCCAATATCAACATGTCCAAGGAAAAGTTTTCAGACCTTCACATAACTAGGAAAGGTATTGAGAGAGCATGGAATGCTTACCCAAACTATATAAAGGGATACAAACTATTAGATATTTTGTAAAGTTTTCTCGGTGAAGACTTTGGTCCAAGACTTTGTTCACAATGCAATTCAAAAATTCAAAAGTAGATGTGTGAGGTATCTCCAGCTTTCTGATGGTAGAAACTGTGGCCTTATCAACAAAGCAGCTGTCAGGTTATCCTTATCAGGTTATGGCTTGCAATAATTTCAGTGCATGGGGCGAGTTGAAGATGTATGACTTCACTGATCTGCAGATATTCAAGACTGATGTTGAAAACTCACACTGATCCGCCATACAGAAACCATTTGATCTGGAACCTTAGCATATAGCTTTGTGGTGCGATGATTTCTGGAACCTCTCTCTGACCTTGTAAGGTTTGTAATGCCAATCCTACTCTCAGATGGAAGGCAACACACACAAGGGCAATGTGAAACATTAAATATAAATGTTTCTGAGTTCTGTTTCTGTTGGAGTTTTACGGTGACAAGTGACAGATCAAGGTTCACAATTTATTTGCAAAAGAAAAAGACCCTAATAGACAGAATTGACCCATCCTAGCATCTGCTGTACAGATAGGAGTTTATATGACAGCTCCCAATCTTTCCTGCAGCAATCTAGCCTGTAAACAAACAAGACATTTACTAGACAAAAACCAGACACAAGCAGGTTAAATGACTTCTCCAACGTTATCAAAGAAGTTACCAAAAAAGGTTTCTTTCTGGGATAGGCTTGAATCTCAGATCTCCCAAAGCACCTTTTAATGCTGCAAACGCATCCTTCTTTGTTGGATATTTGGCTTAGCTGAAAGGGTTCAGAAGCTCTTAGTAACAAGCATGGTGAGGCTGAAGATTTCATCGCAGAAAATTGTCAAATACTCAGTAATCACTGGTATTCAAATATGCTGCCATTAAAATATTCTCTTAACAAGAGCTACATTGTTTTATTTAGTAATGTAATAAAGAATGGATGTAACTTATTTGGTTTTGCTTCTTTTCACAGATGATCATATAGTAAAGGTGAAGGAGACCCTATTTTTTAACAGATCAAAGCATTTGTTTTACTATTTAATTCTTTGGTACTGGCTCTCCTGAGGCCCCTGCTGCTATGAGCTAATGCAAATTACATCAGGAAATCCAATGGGCTTAGTAAACACTGAATATTAATTCGAGATGTTTTTGAAAATGCATAAACAGCGTCAGTCCCAAAATCCAGAGCAGAAGCAAATAACAGTGTTAAATCGATATGTCAGAATTTTATGCGGAGTGTTGTTTTGGCCATAAAAATCAACTTTTTCTTGCCATGTTGAATGATCATGTTGTTCTATTATAACACATGAATTCTAAATTCTTGAGCTATATCCTTGCTTCCCCCACATTATACCCAGGGCTTGCTCAGATTGCTAAATGCTGCTTTTCCTGTCTTGACCAGTCTGCTTTTCTCTAGATCCACCTGTGAAATATAGTTTTTGAGAAGTACTAGAGTTTTGTGATCAGGGACTCAGAACAGGACTCAGGAAACCTACAGCTAGTCTCTAGGTTTTATCAGGCCCTCTGGTGAAGTCATAGCATTGCTGTTGCCCACCTATGAATATTTTCTCCTGCTTTGGTCCTGTCTTAATAATGGACAGTTTAGGAGAAATGCTTTCCATGCTTCAGCTAACACAAGACGATCCTACTGTCAACTGTTGCCTCCTTGAAAAATGCTTCCAGATCAGGTCAACCCTATAAATAATTTCATTTGTGAAAGTCAGAACAATTATCATTCACCTAAGAATTTACCCAAACTACAGCTTGAAAACAGGAAAGAATTTGACATTGACAGAAGTTCCTACACCGTCACTAAAACACCCTGATTTTCAAAATATCGTTTGTGGCTGGTATCCGTATAACACACTCAGTTGCCATCTCCACTAAGTCTGACACTACTCAGATACCTTGCGTGGCTCTGCCGAAGCTGTGGACACATCAATAGGAATTCTGAATGCCGGGCTGGACACTTCTGAAGAAAAAGATCCAACAGTGGCTCTCAAAGGCCCATTGACAGGCTGACCCAAGACTGTTTTGTGTTTCTTTTCAAGTTTGTTCTGCATGCTTTGTCCAGGGGCAGAGATAGAGTTGTCTGAATATCGAAATGGATATGAGAGTATCGGCATGCAGCTTGCTTTGCTTTTCCTGTGCATCATTACATATTTTAATATTCACCTTGGGAAACTTTCTTATGTAGGATTTGATATCATAAAACATGATCTACATTGAAGTCTGGATCTGAAAGATTGGGATCCTGGCATCCTGACAAATCCTCAAACTCTGTTAATAAAATACTCTATGTCAGAGAGCGGGAAAGGAAATCACTGTGTAAGCAATGATTTCACTAAATGTATAAGATCTTGTGATACACAGAGACTCATCAGATGGCAACAGTACTCATTCTCTAGAGTGTGCAGCTACTTGCCTTGATATTCTAGAGATTAAAAAGGCAATTTAAATATTTTATAGGCTTCTGACCTCGACTGATGCCTGGAATTGGTCCAGCAGCCTGCAGATGAACTCACGCTGTCTCACAGCTCATTGGAGACATCCGTATAAATGCCTTGTGAAACCACTAGCAATTGCCCAATTGCCCAAGATGACAATCAGAGCTCCTCAAGCCACAGGTTCCACTTTGCAGGATGGAAAAGAAGCGTGATGCACTCTGACAGCAAAGGAACATCTTTTTCTTTCTCTATTAGCCTTCCTTTTGGCAAGGCTGGAAGACACACGATGTTTGCAGGGCCTATTGACAACAAAAGTGGTTTGATACAGAGTTGTACTCAGTTTTTCTACAAATATAAACTCAAACCCAGTATTACTAGTTATATCAGTTATACACCTGGGTATTTTCTGACAAGGTATTTTGAGGACAACAGTTTCTCCACTTGTTTTATAAAGACATTTAATTTTATGTCTGTCATGCTGTCAGCCATAAATTTGTGTCTGCAGATGCTAAATATTAAACAGCACTACCACCCTAAACTTTTAATTAATAAGCACTGTTTAGTCTATGTTTTATGACTAGCTAAATCTACCTTTTTAATACATTTTTTTCACAGTAATATTTCTTTCATTCCTCCCAGGCAGAGCAATAATGAAAGGTAAAACCAATGTTGCAGTAACAAAATAATTTCGTTAAATTCAAAAATTAATACCTGCTAGAAGTGGTCCTGGGATTCAAACACTAACATCAATTCACTGAAAAGTTCTTGTTTTAATTAAGTATTTTTTCTCAAGAAAGGGTTCATTCTGATTTTTTTTTTCTTCAAATGAAATGTAATGAACATCTTTCTGATAAGTGCAAAATTTGAGTTAAAATATTCCTTACATAAAATATTTTACCATTGCTTTTATTTGGTTTTCAATTTTGGCTTTGACATAACAGATTTATTTATTTTTTTTCTGAGACATTTACAAGAGAAAGCAAATGTACCCTCCATTTTAATTATTTCTCATGCTAGTAATGTACTGCAGTAAATATCAGATATACAAACAAAGACAGGGAGAGATGTATTAAACTCCTGTAACCACCTTGGGAGTCATTAGGTGAACTGATAATAAAACTGAAGATTTGTTGGCTTCTAAGTGTATGTTTTGAGCACAAAACTTCAGTATTTTCTTAGAATCCAGCAGTGAACTCTCTTTTGTTTTAATATAGAAGCTGGTCTTAAGTCATCCAAATGATGTCTAGTTTCCCTGATGAATATTTGCCACTATTTTAAACAGAACTCATTAATTTCTATGGATGTTTAGCACTTCCAAGACCTATTTTTCCTTTAAAGGCATATGTGAATTTATGTAAGCCTTACACTCACAGCAATGGTCACTGGACAGAATCCAGAGTGCTTTAAATGCAGAACTAAATGCCTAAATAAGTTTTCAGGCAAGTTGAAACTGTTACCAACTTACTACTACCTACATTTTCACCAGTGCAAATCACAGAAGGCTGTGTAATGTAAGAATTTTTTTGCTGCAAAAATTAACACTAAAATGATATAAAGGCACAGAAATGGTAATTTTGAAATACTTAAGGCTATTCATAGATAACTTAAAAATCTGTATCTGTGACATCAGATATCTCTCTTTATTTCAGTCGCAATGAGTAAGAGAAAAATCTTTTTTTTTTTCATCAGATAAAACACTCTTAAGTAAGTTAGATTCCAGGGAGATGACTTGGTACTTCACACAATCTATATGCAAAGATCAATGGATAATAAAATGTTTGCTTACCCTTAGTGGAGTTGAAGAACTATTTTCCATATTCACATTGTATCTGAAAGCTGTCTGTGTTTTTAATTATGGGAAGGTCTTTGAAAAGTGTTCAGGACTGAAAATGGTTCTGTTTCCAAAATGTGTCTTGCTTAGCAGAATAAAGATGGTAGCTAAATTCTGGTGTTGTAAATAAATTTTCAAAGCTGGTTAAGCACCGAATTAGGATGCAGGATGGAGTATGAACTTTATTCTGGTTTAGCTCAGATGAATGCACCAGAAAAGATGTAGCCTATATGTGCTGTTTGTTCTCTGTTATACGAAGATTCACATAATAAAAAGTAAACAGGGATACAGGAGAGGTGATGGACTAACTTTGCCACTGTTGGGTAAAAGATATTCTATATTTGAGTGATTATACACTCTTACAGCTGAAGACATTGAGAAGAATTAGTCAATTTTTTTTCTCAAATCGCTCCAAAACTGAAACCTCCCATTTCTCTTTCACAGAATGAAAGTGGAGAAAGATTTGTCCAAGTGACAGAGGAGGTCTGCAAAAATCACGTCCTAATTTGAGGTCCTGTCTGCTAGAGAGCTATGCACTGCCATGCACTGGTCTATGACTGTGCGTTAGCGTGATGTGTCATCAGGGTCCAGGTCCAAGATTTGACCATGATAATCCTTCTTACTAGAAGAGTAATTGCTCCATACCTTCCCTGCTCTTTTCTCCATGGTTTAACTTAAGTTTTCATACCCCTGTATTTTCACCTTCCGTTTTACTGACTTCTGCTTACATGCCCCTCCACTCATTGTGTAAACTCTTCCAAAAATACCAACATTCAAGTCAGACGTTCCAATGGTGTAATGCCCGAGTGGATTCAAAATTAGTTGTCTAATTAGAAGTCTCTAGTAGTAGGTCATGCTAACATATAGCAATATGCAGGATAATAACAAGCAATTCATTTCCAAGCCAATATACAAAATACACTAGTTTGATGTTGATATGGAAATTGTGCTGTGTTGTAGTATTTGATCTCCATACTAGAAGTTATAAATTGCATCAGTCTTATGTTCTTTTTTTTTTAAGCTGTTTATCCTTGATTTTTGACAAAAGTACTATAAACAATCAACATAATTATTTTTAAGATTGAGACTGATAAGTTTTTGGAGTTCTTACAAAATAGATGTTCTTACTCCATTGTATTCTTATTTAACGTGTTGGGGAAAAAAAATCTATGTTGAAAGTTTTAAAATTAAGTGCAGAAGAATTTTGTAGTGTGATTAGCTGATTTATTATTTGCCTAAAGTAGATTTCTGGGCTCTCTCTACAGCCAAAAGAAAGAGATGGAGCTTTGCTTTTAATATACCTATCTCTATGCACTATTGAGGAAACGTAGATGATTGGTAAAGGCTAGGTGTCTAAATGTTAGATGGTTAAATTTAGATGAGACAAATCCCAGACTTAGTACAAATGTTTCAAAGATTTAGGAACTGTTGGACTGTCTGGGTTTTCCTGGGGTTGAACCAGGTTAGTACAAACCTTTTTCTTCTGTGCAAAGTTAATTAAGAAAATCTTTGAAGATTGGTCTACCTACCAAATTTTTGTTCTTCTGGATACCTCAGAAGAGAATAAACACCTGGAAACAGCACTATGACAGCCTGCGAAAAAAATATATATTGCAGAGCCTTTGGCGTATGGGTCCTTGCCTTGCTTAGAGTAAGAGATATTGCGGCCTAGTCTGTGTGTTGATCTGTATGAAATGGTTTTTCAGCCTGGTCCTTAGTGGATTGAATTATAAAACTACTGGCACCTTCAGAACTGAATCCTGAAAGATGCAGAGCTCCATCAGTTCCCACTGCTTACAGTGAAAACTGATGATATTTAGCAACTCGTCAGTGCTCAGTCCCACCTGAGTTGCTAAGAGCGGTAGAGGCAAGGGACCTTTCAGAGAGCACTGGGGACCCAGGTGGGATTCACGTAAGTACCTGCAAACATCGCATCTCCTCGGCAGTGAGAAACTTGAACATCAGTCGTTAGCTTGTTTTCTGCCACAAACACTTTAACATAATATGCATTAAGAAGAGAGTAAACTGCCCTTCATTTTGGCCCGTATTGTTAAAATTCTTGGATGAAGATACACGAATCAGATTCTTCACACTGCATTGATGTGATTTTGTTAGCCTCTGCCAAGCGCTGGTTCAGTAATTCCTAAAGTACTTGTAGCTTACAATGCGAGATGATTGACAGCCATTAAAGTGCTATACCTTGCCTTTTGAGAGAGGAAAAATGCATTACTGATGAGAACTGGAAAAATTAACTATGAAAATCATGAAACTAGCACTTGATTACTATTGGCTCAAACAATATTTCTTTTCATCATGTTTAATCATGTGCTGAGACTAGAATTCCTGTCCCATTAAGTAAGAGCGAGGAGACTATATAAAAACATCCATCTTTCCAGCATGAAAATTCAACTCTGCTTAGAGCTCTGCTGGTGTCTAAGTGAATTTATACTGACGACTCCAATGGCTCATCAGATCAGAATTGGTCTTTTATCCTTGTCTTCATGTTTCTGACCATGTCATCTATTTTTCAGAATTGTAAATGATTATTTCACTTCTACACCCAGCACAAAGGCTATTTTCTTTTTCTGGAGAAAATATTTCTCTCTCTCTCTTTCTCTGTTTTTTTTTTTTTTTTAAGCTGATGCATTGTTTTCAAGGGCTCTCGATAGCACATCACATAACAAACCCAGCTCATTATTATGCATTATCTACTGCTGCTTGCTGCAATGCAATATTTACACTTTGGCATTAAGGCAGGAGACGGCCCTCGTTATGCAGCACAGCCACGGCTGATAGATCGACGCAACGCTTTTTCAGAAACATGAAGAATTGAAAATGGTTCATCTGGGGATTGCAAGTGCTATGAATTCTTTATATCTAACAGTTGGCCTGCACTGACCCAAAGGATATTAGATTTCTTAGGAGCAAACGTGCTATGCTGAAATGTACTTAAAAAGCTCGATCTCAGCGGCCTGCGGTGGCTGCCCCCCATCATCGTTGGCCTTTGCCAGACAGAGCTTCGTCTCCCTCTGTGCAACCCTTGCTCCCTGCCTCATCCCTCCCGCCGGCTGCCTTACGTCTTCCGTGCCGGCACTATGCAGGCAGCAGGCGGGAGTAGGGAGGGGGACGCGAGTACACCATTAGGAGCTGGAGGAGGTTGCTCCCAAGCCTGGATTTTATTGCCATGTCACTCGGATTCTTTTTACAGCTGGCAGGCCGGAGCGACCTTTGGCTGCCTCTTCTCATTTCTGTTGGCTGCTTCCCCACGAGCCCGCGTCAAAATCCGCTTCTCTTGCGGGTCTTTTAAAGGGCTGCTACTGCCTACGGAGCAGGAGGCTCTGACCTCGGACTGGAAAATGGAAGGGGGAAGGAGGGAAGATGAAAGCTGAATGGCCCAACACTTACCAGGTCTTGCTGCTTTAACGACGTCGGGACTGAGTCTAACCTGGCGCGGGACACCAGCAATTTGCCAAGGGATGGGAAAGCGTCGCGGGTACCAGCCAAGCAGGGAGATGCTGTGGAGATGAGGGACGACATGAAGTGACACCTGCCTTGCTCAAAGCACAAGGCAGAATCGCCTTTGCCACGCTAATGAGATGTTTCTCTAACCGTTTCTCACTGAGGATCCCTATACCTTTAGGTAAAGGATCCCTTTACCTATAAAAAAGTATCATTCTGCAGTTTGTATCAGTACCACCCCTGTTTCTTTTTTTTTGAGACAGATCAGCTTGCTCATGTCGCTGTTGGCCAGTGAGCCTACTCACCACTTGAGATCCTCTAACCACTGGACAATGCTGTTCTCCCTTTCTCTCTGTATCCTTCCACACTTCGTGTCCCCAGAACATCCCTACTTCTGTGTCAGAAGCTGATTGCTGAAAAATCCTTTGTAGTAGCAGAAAGCAGAATAGAATTTTTATTTTTTTTTTTCCACCTAGGGTGTAGCAAACCTTTTGTTTCTGCAAAGTTATGGTGATTTTAGAGACCTGCCCAGGTGGAAAGTAAACTTCGTGTGCGTTGCACTAGCTTCCATCACCGTGACCCAAAGTGAGACCCTGTACGCAGCAGTGCAGTGCCTGGCTCTGCCACTACAGTTCTTGTCCTTCCCTTCATTTGGACGACAATTCAGAGAGGGTGGAGGAGAGAACAGAATTTGGGGGGTTGAAAGCTGTCAGATAATTGAGACAATTTTTAATTAAACTGTGCATTTCACTAACTACTATGTGCAAAGAGCTTTATTGTAGTGTTGCTGTGGCAACCCCAACTTTGAGTGTCCTGACGTGATTAAAAACTTAGATTTAAATGTTTCATTAACAAACAGAGTTGTGGGGGGTTTTTTCACAGGCAGCCACCAAAATCGCTGATCCTGAAGACCGAGGGTCAGATTGTCACCTCAGATTTTAGTCACTGAGGGGAGGGATAGAGAGAAACAGCCATGCAGATGACTGAAAGCTTATGAAGGAGAGAGATCCTTTTCCTGACTTACAAACGCCTGCCCTCTTCTCCCCCCTGCCCCGCGTCTTCCCACTCCCTAAGGATGCTATACCAATCAGACTTAGTAGCTTAAAAGGCCATGAAGGGAAAAATGTCAGGTGTGAGCTGCTCTGCTCAGCATGACAGGAGTTCAGATAAGAACACAAAAAATACCACATGGGGTTAGACATAAGGTTCATTTAGCCTGCTAACCTTTGCCTGGCAACAGCAAGTAGCAAATGCTTAGGATATGTATAGACTTGACCTTTCTCTCACAGACCCTCCCAGCTCCTGATAACCACTACTTAAACGTGTCCTTGCAAATCTCCCCCAAATGGTGTTTTTTCCTAGTAAAGACCTTCTGAGCTAGGAGAGGCATATCCTTTCCTTTTTCTTTTTTTTCTTTTTTTTTTTTTTCCCCCATAAGTGGCCAAACTTCATCCTTTGAAGAAAAAATGATTGCTGCTTGTATTATGATGGAATGGGATCAAGGATTCAGGGCAGCCCTGTAGGCAAACAATGAAATAGAGGCATCCTAGCGTTAAGGCAAGATGCTTTCTCCTTTCTTTTGTTCTTTCTGTGCCTTTTAAGAGAGAAAAATAGGATACACACCCTAATGTATGTTTCTGTATAGAGATGGGGATCTGTCTTGACATGGCCTTCTCTTTTCCTAGTTAACTGTCATAACAGCTTCATCCTGAAAATCTGGGCTCAGATCACCATCTCTGATTTTAGTCACCAAAGGTAATGAAGGGACAAAGAGTCACTTGTATAGCTAAATTTCCATCAGCCAACAACCCTGAAATATTATTCCTGAGCTCTCCTTATGTCTTTTAATTTCTTTCAGGCACAGTTCTCATTTAATTTACTTAAGAACATGATACAGCAGAAGGATGTTATATGTTAAATAATGCACTTTCACAGGAAAATGAGGTCTACATTAATGCAACATTTATCTCATCACTTACAACGCTGGATGTCTGCATTGTTCCTTCTAGCAGTGGAGGTTCACTCAGTTCTTGGTTTTCCCTTGTTTCAGGAAAAGAGGTGAAAACTCAGACGACATCTAACCATTTGTGTAACATAGCAGCAACACATGATTTCCAGACTTGCTGGGCAATTAGTTTATGCCCTGAACTGTGATATTTGATTACCATCCTTACAGACTTAGTTTGCCGTGCTAATGGCCGTAAAATTATTGAGTTTCTTATTAGATGCAGTCACAGAATTTGTCTCAATGATTTCCAGTTGCAGTGAATTACCCAGACTGACCATATGCTGCATGGTCTGTTCCATACTTGCTCTCTTTTGACTTCCCAGGACCATCTATGCATCAGGATTGTAACAAGAAGAGAGAAAATTTACTCTAACTTGTATAATTCTGAACAGCTCAAACACAGCAAGATTGCTTGCTTACTAATCTGCTCACTACTCTAAGCTGTATGTGTGTTTAAAAACCCTATCATATTTAGAGATTGGTGAGAACTGTATTTTGCCTGGGTTTTGTTTTTTTTTCGTTTTGGTTTTGTTTTTTTAATATGTATTTTACAGTTTTTCTCTGTCCTGAGTTGGACAAAACCTTGTGACTTACGAAATATTAATGAACATACACAAGTACAGAAGACAAGCTTTGGTAAACTGAATTATTTCACACTATGTCTCCTGTGAGTCTGGAGGATGCAAAAGTTAAAAAAAAGTTTATTAGAAGAAATAGTAATTTTTATTAGAGATGTCATATATTAAAAAGAAAGGAACATGACAGTTATTAGTTTAACTCTAATATTTACTATATTAGGAGATATTCCCTTGCAAAACATCTTTTTAACACTGACTCTTTCCTGATTCTTTTTAACTAATTATAGCCTAAATTCTCAAATCTTAAAAAGCAAGTTTTTCCTTATATTTTTGTACCTACCCACATGGGGTTTCCCAGCAGTTTTTTTTCTTTTTTTTTTTTTTTCTTTTTCCTACTCCTTTTTTTAATGCTAGAACTATTTTTCCAGAGACTTTGTTTCCAGCAGATCGACATTGTATCCAAAATCAAAGAAAGATTTTAAAATTTCCCAGTGAGTCCTACAGATCTTCTCTGTCCTGAGTACTGTACCTCAAGATTTTTAACATAACTAAATAAAACAGTGTCAAAGTTCTGCAGAAAATGATTCAAGTGAGAAGCAAATAAATATAAGGATTGAATGAAGAAGAAAATGCATAACACAATTTCAATATGTCCACACTTTTCTTCAGCAGGATTAGGGGAAAGTGTTCTCAGAGTTGAGAAATGAGAATTGATCCCAGTTTTTAAATGTGTTAGTGCTGGAGTGATGGAGCAGAGTCAAAACATCTACTTTGGGTACCCTAAAGCCTAAATTAAAAAATCCTGGCCTCAGCTTGTTATATAGTTAATTATTGCTTAGGAAATAGTAATGCAAGGCTCCTACATTCTGAGTAAAATGAGTTGGCCAAGAAGAAACATCAGGAACAGAGATCTTTCCAGCCCACTAACAAAAAAAACCCTCATGACTATACAAATCAAGGCTTCATACTGATCATTGTGATCTACTGAGAACAGAGTTGCAGGTCCTCACCCAAAAGGGCACAGCTGAATAATGGTCATCGTTTCAAAGAGACATTTTTCAATTACAGGTAAGAATGTTGTTTCAAGGATGAAGAATCATAGAACCATAGAATCATGAAATCATCTAGGTTGGTCTAACAGGACTTGAGGTCTTACCTTCCACTTCTCAGAGGTGACCCTCACTACAGAATTAGGGATGGATTGGAGAGGGACAGGTGAGAAGTCAGATTTGAGATGAAGGTGTCACTCTCCTTGAAAAAAAGACTTCAATGCAGCCAAATGCATAAATCATGGTCAAAAAAGAAAGAAAAAGCCAGAAGAAAGCTGGTCATATAGTTAAGCAGTTTATGCATATCTTCATATTTTTGCGTCTGTGGTATGCACATAGGCTGCTTTCTCCATTAGGATGCTGTGACGGTGCATATTTGGTACTTGTTTAAAAACAATCTTAAAAGATGAGATTTTTCACATTATCCCCTGAGCAAGGACTGAAAGGAGAACACCAAATGTTGTGAGTTGTTTGACAAAATCCCTCTCCAGTATCTGCTTTAAACAATACATTCATTAAGCTTTGTAGTCATTAATGAGGAACAAATGGTTCTTGGTCTTTGTTTGGAGACCTGAGATGTAAAAAGAAAATCTAGGATTTAGTAAATAAATATATTACCGAAGACAACCAGCATATTTTTTGCATTATACTACCAAAATATGTTTTCACTTTTTCTCTTTGCAAAGTTTGCATCCCCCTCTGCTAAATTTTGTGAATGGATTTATATATTTTAAAACATACAAGACTCTTTTTTCCCTTTTGTTATATTGTTAGATGCAATGCAGTTTAACTGTATTTTATCTGCCAGAGGTGGGAACTATAGATCTAAGGGAAGCTGGAACTTCCCTCAGTTGCCTGCATTTTTTTTTTTCTTTTTTGCATGTCTCAGAGTTTTGATATTTTCCCTAGTGACGGTTGCTATGCTATTCCTCAGCACATTGGCTGGTGATCCTTGCAATGCCTAAGGTGCTAAGGCATATTTTGTACAGAATATCATCCCTTTTTTTTTTTTTATTAAAAAAAAAAAAGGTTTCTTGGAACGGGAGCTCGGTTAGAGTTTTTTCCCCAGAGATGACGTCAAATTTCTCATCGACACACAGCAGAGTCAAAGGCATACAAAGTTAATAATGACCAAAGACATTTTGTACGCAGTCCCCCAGCCTGTTATCATTAGGAGGGACACAAAATTAGCTAGGTTCAAGTAACTGCCTGATTCATTAAAACCAATATCCCACTTCTGGCAGATGTCAATGAAGGGATGCAAAAAGGAGAAATCTTTGCATTTGTTAATAACCAGGTGTGCCGCTCCTAAAGGGATGCGGATGTGTGTGAATATTGTCTTCCTAATAGCTTGCAAACCCACTTTAACATCTGATGTCTGAGATCATGAAATTGTCTTACACAAAGTATAAATAAGAGAGAATTTATTTTCTCCTTGTCCGGTTCCATTTAACAGTGAATTTCACTTGTACGTGCAAATAACAAGACAAAAATCTCTTTTCACAGGTGGCCCCTTATCACTTGTCATCTGCCTTCTCTCCCAGCTCAACCTGTTTTCTAAGCACCTGAACTGCCTTATGAAAAAAAAACAACAAAAAAAAAAACAACCAGCACTGTTTGTCCTCGTTTTTGTGAACTCTGGCAGACTCAGGCCTCCAGGAGGAGTTGCAGGCAGGTAAAATTGACAGCAGGCTATAGCTGACTGCGTGTCTGCCGCAAGGATCAGCTCCCCCCAGGCCTGACACACATTGTCACCCTTGTTGCACTAGCAATAAAGGATGCACAGGCTGGCAGAGTCATAGAGGAGAGATCTTTTCTGAGCATGCACCAAGGCTGACATATTGAGAGACCTGTGTTTGGTTAAAGCCCAACACCAACTTATATTCTTGAGTCAGGCTGTGTGAAAAATTGATTTTTCAGAGTTGGCTGCCAAATTGGGGAAAAAATGACGGTAGCAATAGAACAACAAAACCAACAAAAAAAATTGAGCTAAGTGTAAAACTTGGGGGAGGAGGGGAAGGGGAAGAGTTTATTGCTGAAATAAGAAATGTCATTTTGCTTGACCCAAAATGAAAAGTTCTGTTACGGGCACTCGTAAGGAAAAAAAAAAAAAGCAATCACCGAGGCAACACCATCACCCACCATTTCCTCAGTAGCTTAGGAGTTAGCACATTTAACTCTGGCTGTAAGACATCCCTGTGTCTGAGGACATCTGAACGCATTCGTACCTTTGATGAGGCTGCTAAGCTCACAGGTTTATATGTGATCCTGAGCATTAGCAATATCCCTGACTCGTATTGTTCCACCAAAAGAGTATACAATCCAAATTTGCTAAGGTAGCTGAAAAAGAAGCAAACAGAAACCAAAAGCAGAAATTACCATAAACTACTTATCTAGGGCTAGTTTTTTTGTCTAGAGAGCATGGGAAAGAAAATAATTTTTCAGTTACAGCATTCAGTTTCTCATTTGCTACATTTTTTCCCCCTGCTGTGATTGAACTTTTTTTTTTTTTAAATCTGTACATGATTTATCCATATGTCTGGGGGTGGGTGACAAACTTCATTTAAAGTTAAATTCTTCAAACAGTGTATAAGAATATTAATTGCTGTAGCCAGCCTGTTTCAAGAACCCAGGCTCTGATAATCAGGTCCCCTCTGCTAATATCCCTGACTGATGAATGTCTCTGCCTGATGTTTAAATATACCCGTTGGGATCTCACACTATTTAACATGCATATAAAAGCTTAAAAATAATCCCAGGGAAAGTCCCATCCTGAGAAGAGGGTAGTGCATCAGTGTGGGCACTTTACTTGTATTCACATTAGGTGTTTTGTCACAGCTTACCAGGTGCTGCTTGTACTGGTTTGCCACTATTTGCAATGAATCTGCCCCACTAGGGTATAACATTTAAAATTGGGCCACAGCATCACTTTTGTTATTATGAACTGAGACAAAAATTACACCGCTTTATTGGAAAATAAGGAGGAAACATGGAAAATAAGGAGGTGATTGGTGACAGCCAACATGGCTTCACTAAGGGCAAATGGTGCCTGACAAATTTGGTGGCCTTCTACGATGGGCTTACAGCGTTTGTGGATAAGGGAAAAGCAACGAACGTCATCTACCTAGAGTTGTACAAAGCATTTGTCACTGTCCCACATGACATCCTTGTCTCTAAATTGGAGAGACATGGATTTGGTGGACAGACCACTGGATGGTTAAGGAATTGGCTGGACGGTCACACTCAAGGAGTTACGGTCAATGGCTCGATGTCCGAGTGGAGACCAGTGACAAGCGGTGTTCCTCAGAGGTCAGTATTGGGACCAGAGCTGTTTAACATCTTTGTCGATGACATGGACAGTGGGATCGAGTGCACCCTCAGCAAGTTTGCCAACGACACCAAGCTGTGTGCTGCAGTCGACATGCTGGAGGGAAGGGATGCCATCCAGAGGGACCCTGACAGGCTGAAGGGTCAGGCCTGTATGAACCTCATGAAGTTCAACAAGGCCAAGTGCAAGGTCCTGCACATGGGTCAGGGCAATCCCAGGCACAAATACAGGCTGGGCGATGAGTGGATTGAGAGCAGCCCTGAGGAGAAGGGGATGTCGGTGTATGAAAAACTGAATATGAGCCAGAAATGTGCACTTGCAGCCCAGAAAGCCAACTGCATCTTGGGCTGCATCACAAGAAGCATGACCAGCAGGTCAAGGGAGGGGATTCTCTCCCTCTACTCCACTCTCGTGAGACCCACCTGCAGTACTGTGTTCAGCTCTGGGGCCCCCAACATAAGAAGGACATGGACCTGTTGGAGCGGGTCCAGAGGAGGGCCATGAAGATGATCAGGAGGCTGGAGCACCTCTCCTATGAGGACAGGCTGAGAGAGTTGGGGTTGTTCAGTCTGGAGAAGAGAAGGCTCCAGGGAGACCTTATAGCAGCCTGCCAGTACCTAAAGGGGACCTACAGGAAAGACAAGGAGGGACTCTTTATCAGGGCATGTAGTGATAGGAAAAGGGGTTTTAAACTGAAAGAGGGGAGATTTAGATTAGATATAAGGAAGAAGTTCTTCACTGTGAGGGTGGTGAGGCACTGGAACAGGTTGCCAAGAAGTTGTGGCTGCCCCATCCCTGGCAGTGTTCAAGGCCAGGTTGGACGGGGCTTTGAGCAACCTGGTCTGGTGGAAGGTGTCCCTGCCCATGGCAGGGGGGTTGGAACTAGATGGTCTTTAAGGTCCTTTCCAACCCAAACCATTCTGTGATTCTATGATTGTATGTTGATAGAAAGATGCTGAAATAGAAGTGATAAGAAATGCTATTCTGACAAATCATGGAATATTTCTTTAATTTCTGTGCTTGATGGTTGGCCAATGCCTTTCTATTTTTATTTTTTTTTAAGTAGGAATTGTCATATCAGTTTCTAACCATGGTTTATATTTCTAATCTGAAAGAAGTTGTTTAAATGGAGGTAAATGCAGATAGAAAGATTTTTTTGGCAATCATACTATGAAGTTTATGTTGTATCTAAAATAAAAAGATTATATCTTTATCATCTGTTCTAGAAATCTGGATTTATTTATTGATTTCCATCACTATTTCAGTAGCAAACATTATTGCATTATACTTTGTCTGTAATCCTCCAATATAATCTTCATTTTTTTAGACACTAAAGACAAAATCAAAATCAACAACCTACCAAATATAATCTGCAGAAAACCTGCAAACCAACACATCTGTTTCCATGAACACAGTAACCATCAGAAATACATTAAAAAAAAAAAATTGTATTATCCAGCCATGGCCTTGGACACCCGTATTTTTACTTTCAGCACAACACTCACAATACCTACCTAAATAATTAAAAGAGAAATTTTATCCAACAAGGCACTTTTCCAGGGCAATAGATTCTTTTGAAAGAAACATTAAAATACATCACAAGAATTACTTCCACATGTCGTAGGCGCAATTTGTTACAGGCCATCCTGCACTGCAAACTGTGTGGAAAACCGATGAACAATGATTAAATGAGTTGCTTAATTATACATTAAACTTATATGGGAAGATCATATCTGCTCAGAACTCTTCCAACCATTCACAGTCTGCAAATCACTGAACTTATCAGAAGAAAGCTCCCTATAGGTCAAAAACATGACAAAGGGATTTAGATCATAACTGAAGAAGTTTAAACATTACCTAAGCATCCCCATTACCACAGTAAATATTCCCACAACAGACTCATAAAACCTTTGATGTTTCACTTGTTTTTTTGCAGCACATCATATTACAATTCATGAAGTTCACCAAATGTCCTACTCATGTAATGAAAGCACAAGAATGAACCATGTAGACAATACAAATGGACAAAACCACCTCCGAGCAGGGAGATTCTTTCTCCTACAAAACAGTTACTCACTACTATTTCAACCTTGATGATCCAAAGGGACTTAGGAAAGCCTTCTAAAGCCGAATCTGAGAACTAAAATTCATTATTTGCTTGGTTACCAAAAACCCGGACTCAATCAGAGTCTTGATTTTGTGATACGTTATAATGTTTCTCCCATTGGCCATCAATGTCTGTATGTTCCTCTACAAACATCCCTTCTATTCCTTGGTACTAATGGCCTTCTCTAGATTTATGACCTGATACTTATATAATTGAGCTAACAATTTGTTTTCAGTTTTAAATCAACTTTAAAAACCACTACTTCACTTTTGTGTTCAAAAACATGCTTACTTCTTTGTCTACACTAATTAGTCTAATAAAAGCTATCTTTACTTACAGCTTCTCTCCGATTAAAAAATAGTACATATATTCTACTGTTTTTCTGAATTTTAATAATTCTTCTGAATCATTATTTTGTCCATTTATTGCACAATCTTTTTTTTCAGTAAAGTAGTTCAGTTGAAAGATTTTTAAAAAAAGACTTGCTGAAACTCCTAACTCATCTGCCTATATTTTTTTCCAGATTCACCTGTAAGTCCAAATCTTTCTGTAGTTTTTTCATACAGAAAGATAAATTTAGGAGGAAACTTTAACCAAAAACCATTTCAGTCATTTTTGGCCAAGGAAAGTATATTTTTTCTAAAGCAATTATGAAAACTTTCAAGATCTCCTGGGACCACAGGATGCCTTAAAGTAATTATCAAATGATGTCCAAAAAGTCAGTGGCTGATGTGTAATTAAAGGTGATGATTAAGAGTGAGAATGTCTTATGTTACTTAAGACTTCTGCAATATAAATGCCTCTATCTCATCCACTTATCTTCATCTCCTTTGTAAAGCCAGTGGAAAGGAATTTATACCATGATTCTTATCACCTCCTTTAGGAACTGCATTGCAGTGCAGACATTTCAATATTTGTCCAGATGATTTCCACCCTGGACCCTGAACATTTTGAGATGCTTTAGATGCTTAGTTGAGATCAATCCAGCTGCCAATATATCACTATTGGAGTAAGGAAGCTGGATAGCAGGTGAACTAGACACACCATAGGAAGACCCAGCAGTGCTTAGATTAGGTATCTACTTGTTGATAAGCTTTCAATTTCTAACTCCACATTTCCTAACAGAGGCTGATTGCATGAGTTTTCATCCCCAGGATTTCCACATACGGCGTATAGACTAAATATCAAAGGTCTCTGAACTGTGAGTGATATTTACCCACAGTATACGTGTCATTAACAAGTAGCTAAGAAAAGATTGATCTAGATTCTGACTTTAAGAAAAGATCTGGCAGTTGTGTGTGTACAACTTGTGTTACCAGCAGAAGTATTATCCTTCTAAAATGGGGGGGGGGGGGTGTCACGTTTAGAGCTTCATACATCATGTTGATTCTGCTTTCTTGGCTAAATCATAGCAAATTGTTTCAGATTGACCAAATTGTTGTTGCTATTTTGCTTACCACCATACTTTGTTTTGGATCATATGAAACATTATATTCTTGTCTAAGCTATTTTTAAATAGCAAATGTGCCAATCAAGGCTAAAACCTTAAAAGATACCTCTAACAAAATGAATGCATTGATTCACAATCCTATCACTCACGTACCATCTGGGGTTACTTGTAATTTCAGTTCTTGCCCATCTTTGCCTGATTCAGAGCAGTAATATGAAACTGAGTCACTCACTTGAAAAAGATGGGTATCTTTGCATTTGGGGCAAATGATAGCATAGCTAATATTAAAACCCTAGTCCTTTCTGGAAACTACGTTACTTAAGAGTAATAGTAAGTCCTTGATCCTTCTAGATACGTCACCCACCTGCAGTTTGTTGGCACATGATGGTTTCAGTCTCTGATCCATGTCCACTAAACTATTTTCACAAGCGGATACATTTCCACAGCAGCAGTGGAGAGAAAATAATCTCAGAACAGCCATAAAACTAGTGCTGGGAAACCCTTGTTGACACGGTTTCCATTCCAAGTTATCACACAGATCTCAGTCGCTTATCTGAAATGTGTGTCCTGCCTTTTCACAAGCACCTTCTCCTTCACATAGATGACACCACCTCCCACTTAAATAAGTTTCAGAAACACTGAAGGAAACCATTGAATGCTTATAAAAAAATTCCCCTCCAAAAAAAAAGTCACCACTCCATTTGATGCAAATTTGCATGTTGGCAAAGTTTTCAGCAAATATAAGAGACATCAAAATTATTTTGCTAAACTATACTAGAAGTACTAGCAAACTCAGCCATTCCATCTGCTGCCTCCTCACTCCCCAAACACCTCCGCTTAGCCTCTTTCTCTTTGGCTCATAATCTGCATAACCCACACAGGAACGGAGAGGGCAGGTCTGTGCCCTCCATCACAGCTATTGTCCACTTCACAATTAACAGTTGCCTGTTGTGTTAAAAGATTACTTTGTCTTACCGGAAATTGGAACTCTTGAACAATGTACAATTACTGCAGGCAAATGAGATAGCAGATGTAAAGTTTCATTTTTTAATTCTTTGTAAGGTTGCATTTCTTTGTTCTTTGCACTCCCCAAATTCCCTATGCATTCAGCCAGAAATTTATAAAGGCAAGAAGAGAGTAGTCTAGCTCCTCAAATGATGCAGTTTTGCAGGTGCGCATATGAGAGTAGAAATAATTATAAAAATGATCTATACAGAGAAAAAAAATACTGCAGATACAGTTTAGAATACCTTAGAAGAAACACTAGTTAGCAAGAAATGCACCACAATTATTGATTTTATTGGGTAAGGAAAAATGATGAATTTTCCTCTCCTAGCAGATGGCAATAGCTTGTTGAATACTTAAATGGATTGGATTTAAAGATATGGCTGCACGTTATTATCCTTTATCACTGTCATATTAAAGCCTGGAAGACTTCATTCACTAAATGAAAACCACATTGGAAGATGCCATTTTATTTGGGAATGGGTTTATACACTCAAAATTATCCTTGGCACTGCAGTGTTAATACCCCTGCAGTGATAATTTCCAGTGTGTGGAGTTTTAAACATTATCAGTGGAAGATGGAGGGATTAAAACTTCCAAGGATGACAATCATTTTAGCAACCCTCTCCCCTGCTCGTGTCATCCACTGCAAGAGCAGAGGCTGCAGTTTTGTGTTTTATGACATACGGCTGGAATGGGGCACTCCTTAGTATATTACTTATGCAGGTTGATATTTGTCTTGTATGATTATTTTTTCCTTCAGCTAAAAATAATTTAATCACACTTTAAAGCCATGAAAATTCCATTGCTTTTGCAGACTAGATTCTCCAGATTTATAACCTACTTACCTCACATGGTTTTGTTTTGAGATTTTGAGATTGGCTTTATTTATTATACAGTCTATAAAGTAAAATTATTCTAAATCACTCCTGTGGAACCATGAAAATGAAACCTCAGATAGGCAAGAGGATTTTTATGTCTTTTAATTAGAGCTTATGTTGCAACTTCAAATGCTATGGCAAAATGTTCGTTGAACAGCCTTTTCTCAAGCTGACTACAAAGGACAGAACCTCAGTGATTTAGAGATGAGATGTCACAGCTTTTGAGTAGTTTCAAATGATATTATTATTATTTAAAATCCTTAGGTCTTACTTAGCTAGGAGTTTTATATGGGAAATCTGTTTCTTTATCCCCATTTTACAGCTTTGAGAGTTGAGGGGAAGGGAATGTTTGAATTGCTGTATTTGCCTCCTTTCTACAGCTGCTTGGGGACAGCACAGTCATGAGGTTGTCCAGGATTTACTTTCAGGTTGTCAATCTAAAGTCAGGCAAAGATTACCACTTGCTAAAATTAACCATCATGCTTCAAGGCTTCAGCTAGTCAGTTGTGATTCAGAAAGTTTGGTCCACCTTGTGCACAATTAGCTCACTGTGTTTAGATTCCTTTTTCTTCTTTTCCGAAGCATCAGATAATCCATCCTCTATGTTTGCAGCCACCTGGACATAGCTGTTACCAATTTTCCCTCCTGTTCCCTTGCCTGTGGCACATAATTTAGTCTTCTGAAGATTGAAAAGCTTCAATTTAACTTAAGTCTTTGGGCTTAAGCTACTGCATGCATGTGAAACATAATGGGCTATGATATGCAAGCAGCCAGCCTAGATGATCTAATAGCACCTTCTGGCCATAAACTCTATGAAATTATTAAAATTATGAAATTGTAGAACATAAAATACGGGATAATATTAAGCCAATGGGAGTGGTGGAAACTAAGCACCTTGAGTATTAGGCCCCATATACTTGGTTTCATTAAACTCCAAGCACTAGAAATTCACTGAGGCAATATCATTACATAGGATAATAAAAGAAAGAGGAAGAAGCTTTAGGGCCACTTGACCAGTATCTCCCCATATTTGGTAAGTGCACACACTAAAACTAATTTTCAAGGAATTAAATGCCTGAGAGTCAATCCAGCAAACTAAGTAAATCCTGTCTCACAGAACACCTGCAATTCAATGGGAAAGAATTCTTCTCAACACTGCTTCGATAAGCTTATGTATGCAAATTTAACTTGACGTACAGACAGGTACCAATACTGTAACTCTGTCTCAACTGTTAGTGACTACAGAGGTTTAGGCAGAATGGGGATTGCTTTTTAAATTTGGAAAGTTTTAATATTTAGGGCAAGTATCTAATATAGTTTAATCAAAATCCTTTTAGGTGTATTTCCCAGTTACTTCAGCTAACAGTTATCTTAGTTCCAGACATATACATAGTTATTTATTTATTTTCTTACTATTAATCGAAAGCATGTTTTCATAATAATTATTCACATCTCCCAGGAAGTGTGGTGTCATGTGCAGTGGAAAACTAAAGTTAAACAGGCTTTGAATCTTGTCAAATTGAAGATTTATGGTATTTGCCCTGGTCAAGCTTGTTTTAGTCTATTCTCAATGGCAGACTCCTCTCTTTCTCCTCTGCTAAATATCCTTACACAGAACCTTCAGGTGTGTTGGTCCTGATCCCAGAAATATGTTGTAGCTCTTCAATATACAAGGTAACTTGCCACCTAAATTTTCCTGCACACTTATTTATAAAATTCAGAACACAAAATACAGAGATACTGTTTTATTAATCCCTGAATTTCTGTAACCAGGTATCTCATGGAGTAGATGCAGCTTATGGCAGATACCACACTTGTGGTTCCTTGATGGGTATGACAGGTAGAACGTTACAGCTCCTTTCTAGTCTGGCTGCAAAAAAAACGAACAAAAAAAAACAGTACAAGATGTTTTTCTCACACAAGCAGGTGATGAGATGGTCCATACACGGTTCTCATCCCTAGATTCAGTCTAAATGCACATCTGGATCTCTAGATTGACAGAACTGACAAAACCAGTATGAAGGTCTACACTGAAACCAGGGATTCACACATAAAGCCAGGAGAATCCTTTCTCCAAAGAGCCCATATTGTAAGAAGCAAAAGTTGGGACTTGAAAGCTCTTCCCAGGGCCACGTAGGTAAGTGTCAAAGCAAAATCTAATCTCTAGACTCCCAAGTCATTGCTCTCCTGGATACCCTCATTTTCATGAAAATTATCTTCTACCATAGCATATGTCTTGATCATCACAAACAGGAACATACAGGATGAGGCTGTCCTTGCATGGGTCTGCATGTCATGAAAATTTGCATATTCAGTGTTCTGTTGTTGATAAGATCAAAGGCAGTTTGCCTCTGCAAATGCATATTTAATGAAAGCAAATATATACCTGAAATCTAAAACTCTTGCAGGTGAAGTTTCTGGGACTGTAGTTCAAAGGATTTTTGACTGAAAGGTTATTAGAAATATGCTGAAAATAATTTTTAAATATTAACTCCATGTGATGCTCATTTCTAACAGCACTTTATTTAAGGTTATTTGTTTTCCTGATAAGAAAGCTAGAATTATAGGACTGGACTAAACTGCCTGAGGGTATAAAGGATATCATTAATAAACCCACTTTGAAACAGAGACCTCTTTCTGTGGTGAGCTTCATTTTCACCTAGTGCTGGCTTCATAGATAGATGCAAATAAAGGACTTATCCTGGTAGATGTTCCATATCTACTTCTCTTAAGGGGGGTTAACAGGACTTTCTGATATCTGGTGAAAGTTTGAGGACTTTCTCTTACATCCATGGCTTACTTTTTCTTCTTCTTCATGTAATATAGTCATCCCCTTTCAATGAGAGTTTGTATCTTCACATTAACTCATTATCTACACTTGTAAACTGTCACTGAAGCAAGCAGAGCTTACAAGAATCTGGACACAATGTTGGCTTTTATTGGTAAAATACAATTACAAAGGTAATTGGCTCCTATATATCTGTGTGACACTTTCTTGGCAGGAGCTTCTTCCATTTCTGGATTGCCTTCCCCTCTTCCACTCCTCCTCAATATGTTTTAGTATTGGAGCCAATAGCCTGGTGACCATTCAGAGGTTATACTTGGCAGGTTTAGGACACAGATGCTGGGTTGCAACATTCAAGGGTTTGTGAGAGTTTTTGTACCAAGTTCTCCGAGTGGCTCAGTCTCTTGGACCGTGTGGCAATTACAAAATTACCGTTAAATACAATGAGAGTTAACTTGTTGATGAGCTACCTCCATTTTGTAGACCTTCAATTTCTTTTTGTTTATTTTTATCTGGAAATAATTAAGTCCTCTCACCTTCACGATCATGTTTTCCAAACATTCTACCCAAGATGAGCTAATGATGAATTATTTTATGTAACTTTTTTAATGATAGAGTTCCTTGAAGACCACCCACCTAAGCCCCTATGCAGTCATTGAGACATATTACCATTTCTGCACCCTACTACAAATAATCCAAAGTGTAAAAGAAAAAACATGCCAGGTGGCTGAAGTGGGAAGTGGGGCTAACAGAATGATGTGATGCTGTCAATTCTTCACCAGTCAAAAGCAGTAATCACAGCCCACAAAGTACAAACAAATATAGTCATAGTCTCCTCCATGATTCTTTATGAGAGCTCCCTTGCACAGGATTCATCGTACTCAGCAGTTCCAGGACGAGTACAAGCTAGGTACTGCTTCATGTCCCATTGAGCACTGCAGTAGATTCAGACTTTGTCCTGAGCACAGGAAAAAAAAAAAAAAAAAGGTTCCCACATGAAACAGGATGAGGATCCCTAGAGAAAGTCCTTCTTCAGGTAGTGGACTTGGCAGTAAAGGGGTTTTACCATGAAAAAATGTGACAACATGATGCTGACATCAGTTTCCGTGAAATGAGTTTTTAGAAAGAGCATCTCAAAGATAAATAAATGTGAATTCATCAGCCCCTACAACACCTGGCGGTGGTAGGCAACCTCTTCAGAATACAGGTGAAGAAGCTGAGGCGCTGCAAGATGAGTTTAGATCTGGTTTAGATGTTGTGCTTTGCCCAAGCTCATGCAAAACAATAAAATGAGAAAATATATAGTTGGAGAATGTAGAAGCCCCTTTAGCACTCATTCTTCTTTTCCTCTTTTTAGGAAGGGAATATCTGTAAGATTTTTCAATAGAGAAATTTATATAAAAAAAGGATTTCTTTGGAGGCGGTTGCTTTATTACTGGCAGAACCAATTGTCACCTCCATTTGGCCTCTGCAGAGACGCAGAGATGCAGTTTTTAGCTCTGGATCCAGTGAAGTCAGAGGCATTTAGGGATGTCCACTACTTCTGAAACTTTTGCCTTCAGCTCTAAATGAATTTATGCAGGAGCTGAAATAATGTTTAATTCCTTGCCAGAATACAAAACAAGCCAAAACCCACGTTCTTTGGTCTTTGTAGGCTGGCTAAAGAGAACAATGTCAGAATTCTTCCATTAATGCTTGTCAGGGAATTTCCAGGCTGCTGTGGAAGGCTTTATATTTTTGGAAGGTCCATATGCAATTAATACAAATAGGTGCTCAATAATCAATAAGCACATCTGAAAGCTTAATCAGGAGGATTATTTGGAGTGTTATTACAATCTGTGCATGAATTAATCTCTTTGTTTTCTGCTCTATTGACCAGAAATTCTTCAAATTGTTAAGTGTTGAGTAAGTTTAGCAACAAAGAGCAAGTCAAAAAATACAGACTAAGCTCTAAGTAGAAAGAATCAGAATTAAGAGAATTCAGATAATATGGTGCAAAGTCAACAAATGTTAGTCTGACAAATGACTTTGTTAAGGATGAATTTTAGTATAAAGAAATAGTCTTACAAGTAATAATGTAAATTCATATTTAGCATAGGAGACAGACAAAAAATGTATCTGTGTCTGTGCATGCGCATGCGTGTGTGTCTATTCCCACTGCAGAAGCTTATTTTGTTCTGGAAACAAAAATAACAATGTGACTTAACTCTCTCACTTTGCTTTGCAATTGGATATTTATGAATAGAGTAACTGTGGCAGCAAATATGTCATGAGCAATCAATAGATTGTCATATATTTATATAAAATATTCATCAGATAACTTGAAACTGAGCAAATTCATAAAGCATGTTGTATCAACTTTGCTTACACCAAGCACTGTAGGAAGTGTTAGTTCCATTGGCATCCATAGGAATTCTCACATTTGAGGAAAGATGCACAGTCTGATCTGGGAGGATTTTGTTCCTTTTTTCTTTTCTTTCCCTTTTTTTTTTTTTTTAAGAGTAGGCAATTAGGTAAATAAATACAGTAGCAATTTCCTTTTGTCAATAATAGATCCTAAACTGTCAGAAAAACTTACCTAGGAACACAATGGATTTTCTACCACTGAAAGATATTAAATCACATTTTTATATATCGTAAAAGAGTTGTTTGATGCAAAAATGACTGAGCAAGAAGCTCTTTTTGTTTTCCTGTGCTTATGAAAGATGTTAGACTGTAATTTTCCTTTCTGGCCCTAGAATTTATGAATCTATAATACTTAAAGTATATTTGAAGGTGATTTCTAAAAAAGAAGTGGAAATAGATTAATAATATCCATTGTTAGCTGAATGGAATTTGTTTGCCTCTTACCATTCACTGTATACTGTCTATACATACCTATAGGTACACCATGTGCAAAATTTATGGAATATTTAAATGCAGGTCTAATTTAAGTGAACATAACCTTTTGATCTAAAAAATAAACAATCTAACAATAGGAAAAATTGCAATCTGTCGAGACATATTTGAGTTATTTTGCAGTAATTGGCTTGGCAGCAGCTTCAGTCACAGATTTCTGTTTCACAGATTGTCCCCAAATGAATAAAAGGTTTGCTTTGAAATATAATTAATACTGCGTTCAGCTGCAAGACTTTCTCAGGTTGTCAAAGGAATTTGAAGAAGGTAGTTACAAAAAAAAAAAAAAAAAAAAAGGAAAAAAAAGAACAGGATGAAATAGCTAAGCCAAATCCAAATCCAAACATGAGCTGAAGGACAGCAGGGAAAAACAGAAAGTGGACTGAAATACATGGCAAAAACCTTTCAGGCATTCATTTTTTATCAAATCAGCCATCAACAAATACTTCAATAATGTTCCATAAACTGTACAGGCTCTTTCATATTGCCTGTTAAGGTATCACATATGATGGTGAACTATTTGGCTGTGTAGTGTATATACATTACAAAGAAGAAGGGACAAGAAAAGCCTGCTTTTCTTGTGCTAAAATCATGAATATCTGCTTCACATACACATTCATTTGCACTTTAAAGCTATGTATAAGTGTTTTGGTTTCAGAAAGACTGTTTTGGGAAGTCTCTAACTGACTCAGAGTGCAATGTGCAGCACAAATGGAAAAGTGGGGGCAAGTTTGATCCTCTTCATAATTAAGGGGTTATTCAGATCCTGAGTCCTCAGCCACCACATACTACATTTGTTTTCCCACATTTTCTGCAGCATTAGATTCTGGATGTGCATGCAAGTTGGGGGATATGAATCCTTTCTGGCAGTGAAATGAAGGCAGGAATTTGGTGTGTGGGGCAGGGTGGTGGTAGAGCTGGAGATGGCATCCAAGGGCATCGCTGGTGCTCCGGGTCGTGGGCCATGGGCAGGGCTGGGGAGAGACCCCTGAGGGGGCATAAGGGCTATTATTTCCCTCACAGCCCTGATACAACTCATTTTTCCTCTAAAGACCACTTTGACTACTGAGAAAGGGTTGGTCCTGACATTTTAGGTGCCAAAGTCCCACGGCCAGCGAAGCACCAAATCTACATAGCAATGTTTATAAAACTTCTTTGGTACTTACCTGCATCTTTTATGCATCAGTAGTTTAAAATATATCTCTAACGGCTTTGCAGCGAACTCCTTCTCCTATTTAAAAAAAAAAAAAAAGGTTACAACATTCCCTAATAAACATTAATGACTGTGAATAGTTCAAACCAACACAAGCCATATAAAGTACAATGGACAAACAATGTTTCCCAGGATATTTTTGTCCTGTAGCACCTACTATACTGTTTCATGCTGAAGGCCATTCCTGAGCTGGTATTGGAAGGCAGCTCCGGTTGGTATTGCGCCATAGTCCTGGTTTAGTTTTCGTTAGGGAAGTCCACATCTGAACCAGTCATGCTGCATTCCCATCATTGCCAGTAAATAAACTTCAAGGTTCAGGTTATCCTGTGATATATTAGATGGACCATCCTTTTTGATCAACGAAAAGAGATGGCCACTTCAGACTCCTAGAAATTTAAGGTTGAATAAAAAAAAATAATGCCATTCAGTGTGATGACATCTTTATGTATGAACAAATTAAGCAGTTGCAACAGTTGACAGAATAGGATTTCCCAGCTGAAGGGCTAGAAAGGTGTAACTAAATTTACTAAATATCTAAAATTAGTTCACTTTTCTTCAGAACCCAAAAAGTGAAAACCCTCTTTGCTTTCCCTGGGTTTCAGCTGGGTAAATTATGCACACAAACATCTGCAAGAACTGCCTCATTGCTTGTCTTTAACTGACTGGCATGACAACATTTGGGTGAGCTTTCTTTTATCCCAAGTGGCTGTGGGAAGAAAAAGTGTTTCAGATATCTGCACAGGGTATTTGATACTCAGTCAACGCTGGCTGCTTTACTGGCCATCTTGGATATCTTTTTCTTAAAGCCTGGAGTAAAACTTTAAATACCATTTGCTTCATTTTCAGGCAGCTTCCATTTATCTCATTCAGGTCATCCAACGGGGAAAACAGAATAGTTTTGTGCCACTGTCTGTATGTAACATGGTATCACTACACTTACAGTTCACCAGGAGCTTGATACTGTCAGCGATTATTTACAGTGAATTCCACATATTAGCCAGATTCCTTCTCTGTTCGGGTAATTATCAATGAATTAGTTGCATATGTTGCTTGTCCAGGACAGTTTTGGGAGGGTGAGGGTTTAACTGTAGTTTGTGTGCTTCGAGGAGCTTCACAGAGGGGTAAGGATTAGCAAGAATCTGTTACTGAGACAGGTTGATGTACGAAATGAAGCTGTTTGCAAAGGATACTGTGAAAGAGCAGAGAAAAGGGGGAGATTGAAGATGTGGCTTAGTGTATATCCTAAATCTGGCTGGAAGATGGGCTTTGAACAAGCTGTTATTTTCCACATGGGAGTAGCACTGCTACAGTAAAATGCCAGATTTCATCCATCATAATGTCATGGCTCATATTAAAATGTCTTGAGGGACCTGAGGGAGGGATGGGCAAAAAACATCAAATCAATTTTCAGGCAATTGCTACGGTTTTCAGAACCTAAGCCCTATGTGATGGCGTTATGGTTGCACAAAGGGAGGCTATAAATAAGGTCCATATATCAAGAGAGGAAGTAATTTAGAAAAAGGCAGTTGATTTGACTTTTGCATGAGGCTGAACATATGGTGGAGTACAACCAGGTTATCATTCTATATATTCCTCACAGAGATAAGCACCAAATCTATACTTATGAGAAATTAGCACATTAGTGTAGTCCTAAAAGTGACAGTTCTGGAGCAGGGTACCTCTTGTTTATCAAAAAAAAAGAAAAGAAAAGAAAAAAAAAGGTTATAAGGTTATTTTACATTTGTTTAAATTAGCATTTTGTTACAATATGCAAGTCAAACACCATTATATAGTTAGTTACTTCCGCAAGCTTGAACATTAAACTTTCTGCAGAAATGGGACTTTTTTACAAGATGCTTTTAAACACAGAGAATGGGAAATTAGCCCCAGGATAGTCCTGCACTAAAAGCAAGTAGACTTTTAAAGTTTAATAGTCTACATAAACAAGCATAAATAGATTTATTATGAGTTTGTCAAGACAACAAATGGTATGCATACCACAGCATGCATGGGGCAATGATTGTACAAGCTCACCAAGCAGGTGCCTTAGAAGAAAATTGATCTACCTAATGGCTTAATATTTCTGGATATTGCATCCACTCCGGAACTCCTCTGCTTCCAGGTCTTTCTCCTGGAAAAGGACCAGCATATATGAAGATCTATTCAAGACACCTGAGTGCTTTCATATTCCATCTGGAAACAGAAGGATCCAGGGAGTTGCTTGTGTAGGGTCTTAGAAAAAATACCTGTTTCTTAGGTACGTGCCTGTGGATGTTTACCTCCTTTGTGAGCCATGCAGAAGGAAGTGAAAAGAAAAACACCCATGAAAGCAGGTCTGAGAAGGTGATTTTGTCTTAAATGGTCACTACGGTAGACATTATTGACCTGCAACAATCACTAAAGAAAGAATTTTTCTTGTTAATGTGTAGTTTTAATCTTAGGCAAGCAAACATCAAGATTTACTACCCAGCAGCTGTTTATATCTTGTATAAAATTAGCAGCTGGCCTCAATCCTAGCCAAAGTGGACATATGGCTGAATAAAAAAACTACAATACTTAACACTAATTGACATACTTGTTGGCACTAGAGCTGGGTGAATAATTCAGTTTTTTTCTGTTTGGTAGCCAAACCACACAAAAAAAGTGGGGAAATTTGGTACAGTAAAATGTTTCAGCAAAAATAAAAAAAATTACACAATGATTTCTGCTCTATTCAAGTGTTTCATCAATACAAACATATAAATTTATTTATTTTCTTTCCAAGGTTAGTTGATGTTATTACTTGATCTTTTTTCTTTCAGTGTAGATGATTTGTTTAAGTACAAGATACTGTTCCAAAATATGAAGTCAGTTAGTTCTGCTGAAAGTAATAACGTTCATTTTAAATAGCGAAATAAAATACTATGACATTCTCAAAGGACTGCCTTCATTTTTCATTTTCTTCTCGGCTGAAAATAATTACTGATTTTGTCTCAGTTTCCAGAGATTTTGTATTCCTCCTCTGAAGCTTTATTTTATAGTAAATTTACTGTTCACTGGAAAAAAAAAAAATTTGGCCAGTTCTCATTGTTAGTCCCAACATGGGCCAATGTGCATGAAGACCAAAGTAAATTTAGGTCTAAGCTGTATGTGTGGGCCAGCTACACTGATGTCCATTGGAGACTGAGGATTCCTCCCTTTGGCTTTATTTGTCATACTAACAGCTTGAACGTGTAAATTAGTTTGATGGCTTGTTCTTTCTTTCAGCATAGACCTCATAATGGTATCTATAAATGGTTCCAGTATAAAGTATCTGTCCTTTCCATCATGGTCTTTTGGACAGCATCCATTCTGAAGCTGTGCTTGCTGTGGTCAATAACAGCTTCCTTATAATGAAGAAAGCAGTTGTATGGCAGTTAGAATAATCTTGGAGTACAGATCATTTCTGAGAAAGAAACATTTCTGGATTTGGGTAAGCAGACCTGTTTCTTTTGTTAGGTGGTAAAAAGAATGAAAAAACTCTTCAACCCTATCCATGGTATCTATGCTCATTTCTCCAGAAACACCAGTCTAATGAAAATCTAACTTACCTACAAACAGCAGAAGATGTGGATTGTACTTTATGGACTATGATTGACTCTACACAGTCAGTATACTCAATCTGCCTGACACAAATTTTTACACTTTCTGGAAACATTAGGCCAAATGCCCTCTTTCTATGCACTGTATGCACAGGCAATTATTTGTTTACAACTCCTTGAAGGTTTGAATTATAGGCAAAAATATGTAGTGATGGCAACCCATGCCTGGCCACCATCTTTCTCTTGATGTCTTCACCTCCTTGTTATCCCCAGAGCTGCTCCTAGTCTATGACAAAGAATGAGATCCCGAGTGCCCAGAGAAGATGATGTGCCTTCAGGTGCAGGATAGACCAGAACTATTTATCACAAGAATGTTCCCAGTCTGCAGCCTCCTCATATGGACTTCTCCGGATGGAAGAAACACAGAACCAGGAAGCCAGAAAACCTTGCGGACTATGCACTATTATATTTAACAGTTCAGTCTATCTGAATAAAGTCACCACCTAATGGATCAGTACCTCTGGTACAGGAAAGGCTGGCTTTATTGTAAAAGGAGACAATGTGGTTTTGTCCAGCCACAGCATCCCTGCCTCATTTGAGCAATGTATGGGATAGCATTATCTGTGCATTGACTTCCAAACAGAAAGTCAAGTAGGACAGGTTGACTCAGTTGTTTCTTTAAGTAAAACATTAATTTAGAGCTGGTAAAAGGCAAACAGTTATTTTAACATAATGAAGAACTTCAAGTGGGGCGCTGGCAATGAGATTTTTGTTTGGTTTCAGTTGGGGGTTTTGTTTGTTTGTTTGTTTTCTGTCAAGTGTGAACATACAAGATGCTTTGAAGGAAGCCAGAGATTTTTTTTTCTTCTCTTATGGTTCTCTGACATTGGGCCAAAAGCTTCATCTCTCTCCATTTGCAAACTAGTAGTTAATGATGTTTATGTAGAGAGTTGCTCTGTGATACCTGTGAATGAAAAGTTTGCAACCCCAGGTGGAGGTAACATATGGTAAAACTCTGCAAAAGCCAACAGTATTCCATGGCTTTTTACTTGCTGTGGACCAAAAAAATATTTCTTCTTATTGCAGTGATGGATTAATTAATCAGTTTGGTTAGCTGTGCAGTAGAACTTAGTTTCAGGAGACAGCTACCTCCACTGTTAGTTCGCTTTAGCGATTAAGTTATTTTCTAAGGTTAATTTGTATATTTTCTCCTCCTAGAATCCTGCCCCGATTTCACACCATTAATAGAAGTAATGCTCTTGATTGGCCAGGTCTTATTTAACAAAATGCATTAACAGATGCTTCTGTGTAAGCCTGATAATATAGTATTAAATTCAATCCAGTAACTTGAACGTGACCGTCTGCTGGCCTCCAGTTACCGTTCAAAAAGGTCACAGGTCTCCCTGAGGTCCTGCATCATATTTGTCAGGTCTGTACAGATGTTGTGGGTCCCCCCAGGCTTCTCAAATGGCGCCAGATGTCTATTCATAGGTAAGTGAAAGTATCTCTAAGGACTGGATGCAGTTCCTGGTTCAGATAAGGTATGTAGTATGTTCACAAGTGAATTAAGTTTCTAACCTCCCATTTTTATCTACAGAGCCTATAAAGCTCTTCAGCTCATCAAATGCAGGATTCCACTACAGGGACAAGCTGAGTAGTTTTTATCTCCAATGAGCTCAATTTAGTTGACCACACAGGCATTTAGTATTATTTGAGATGCCTGAGTGTCTTTAAGACAACCTCGTGGTGCTTACATATATGACATATGACATACGGGTACCTACACCTTCTGGAGCAGCAGCTGGTAGCCAGCTGGGATGCTCTATGGTATCTCGACTGGCAGTACATGACTAAACACGGACAACTGATTCAAACCCTTCTGCCTGTACTGGAAAAGGACTCGATTCAGTTGCTAAAATAGGTATCTGCTGCCACTTAACACGGCAGTCCCTTGAGATCCATAGGGCTGGCAGATGCAACACAAACCTCAAGAAGACTCAGGCCCCTCTTTAGCAGGAGATGGAAGTCAAGATGACCTGAGTTACCTACAATGTCATTAGATGTGTGCTAGACAGCTGAATCAAGCCCTGAGTCTGTACTGTATGGAACAGGAGTAGCAAGTTCTTCTAGCTCTCACAGGAGCCCCTGCAGAACCAAAACTAATTGTCAAAATCTGGAGCTGAATTCCACCCAAAATATGGTGATCGCCTGAATTGGACACACACTGAACCAATAAAACATTTAAGTATGCTAGTCAGTGATGTAAAAATAGCTTTTTAAGCAAGTGTTAATATGCACATGCTTAAAATTCAACATGTGCTTATGTGATTTGCTGATTCAGACCTTGAAGTGCTCGACCAGTCTTTCCCTCTGCAAAGCTCAGATTAGAAAAGCATGTGATTTTCTTTTTTTCTTTTTTTCTTTTTTTCTTTTTTTTTTTTTTTCCCAAGGCAGGAAATAATTTCTCACCTTTTCAAGTGCCACTTGGCTGTGGGTACTGTAAAAATTGTTACATCTTGTGGAAGTGCCAATTAGAGACAATAATTACTTGACTTGTCTGCTTTAGCATTAAAATGCCTAGAACTCCTTGTCCTTGGCAGCTGGAATTTTTATTTTTATGCTTATCTGATTTAGGAAATACACTTTTTTTTTTTATGGAACCTGATTTAATGATCAACAAGAAGGTTGCCCAAATTGTAGAATTCCACTATTTTTTTAACTAACATACCTAATGTCTTTATTTCATTTATTAATTTTAGGAAGTCCTTCCAGTGTAGTTCATACAAACACTTTATATCATTTAAAATAATTCATATTAATTGTAACTGCAACATAGGTTTTATGTAGGATATACTCCTAGATCAACTATTCTAAAATTATATTGGATTTTCCCATCTCAAGTAGTATTTTCAAGGAAAATTAAACCAGTCTTTACTCATGAAAACCTAATTTACTTGAACTATATGTGTGCAAATGAAATGGAGTGCAAAGCAGAATTATATTGTTTTATATAACTCTGACTAAATTTTCTGGTGTTCAGGATGAGAAAGTGGAAAAACTCCAAAACAGCTAATGCATTTTGACGTATTTCTGCATTTTAGCAGAACCCCCTACAATCTAAAAAATCATAAAGCTATTTTTTCCAGAATGCTTTTATGAGCTTTTAATAATTCTCATGTGTAAAATAAAAGTTCTGTTTTAACTGCACATTAGGTACTTTCACCGGAAAATGCTTCCAGCTAAATTCTACAGGGTTTTTTTAACTAGTACAGAATATTTTAGAGTTTTTTTCAGAACTATTCAACACCACTTCTGTCTAAAAAAGTGTATGCATAGGTGGGTGTTGATTAATGGTGCTAAAAACACTTTGTGTAGGATCTTATGCTAATTACCCTTTATACCCTAACCTGTGTCAGTTTTAACAATCTAAATTAGCATTTTCTCTTAGGACTAGGGGAATGTGAGAATTGTGAAATTGGCTCAGTAAGCTGAATTAACAGTGCGAAAATTGAGATGTTCTGTCTTTCCATATTAACATCTGCTGCTTGTACTAAATGTGATGTTCTAATCTAAGTGATGGAGACATTACCCCACCCCCTTGGAGGAAAAAAAAAAAAAAAAGACAAAAAGAAAGAGGAAGAAAAGATGGGGTGGTGAAAGAGAAATAAAAATCTTGCTACATTGTAAAAAAGTGTAATTGGTGACAATTGTTATCAGCAGTTCCAGGTAATCATGTCTGGAATAATGGATTTTTGACATGCAAGTCTTGAAAATTGGTTGCATTATTGTTGATGCAAATAGTTTAGTTTCTTTCCTATTACTGCTGTAGTAAAATGGAACACAGTCTTATAGGCAGTGGGTGATACAGAGAGCACATTGCTCAGATAAAATCCTGATTACAAAGGGTTCCATTTCGTTTATTTTATATTCTAATAGGAACATAAGTCTTTCTGGGTTCATTACATTATTAAAATAAACCCCCACATTTCTGAAGAGAATAGGAAGTTTTTATTATTGTTTCTTCTTCTAAAATACTGTGAGGATTATTCAGATTTTAGGTCTTAGACATTGAGTTGATGAACAGCAGTAATCAATGGCAGTGAGAAGAAATATGTGTTTTCAAGATATAATGATCTCTCCCAGACTTGTGAACAGCCCATTGTTGCTCATTATTATCATAATCAATACTGCCTAAAATATTTCCGGGCTGCCAAGACGGCATCTGTGTAAGAAGCAGCATCCAGGCAGCAGTGACTCGCTCCAGCTGAGTGCAAGTCAAACTGCAACATCCCACAGGCTGTATTTACTGGTCCTGGGAGCAGGAGGCTGGAATAAAAAACACCTAAAGCCAGTCGACGCTTACTTGTTCCCGGAATTCAGGCACTTAGAAATTTTTAAAAAAAATTTAAAAATAAAAAATAAAAAATTAAAAAAAAAAAACAAACAACAACTCAACGACAACTGGAAAGGCATTGTGGGTATTGGGATGCAAAGGAGAGAGTCGTAAGCCACACGAGGTGCCTGATGCCGTGTTAACTTAGCCTTAACGGGAGAAAGGATGCTCCCGGCTGGCTGGGAAAAACCTGCTCCCGCAGGGCTCCAAATCTCTGTTCTGGCTAGGCAGGACGATAGGGGAGCACCAGAGTCCCCGAGCTTGCTTCCAGCTCACAGCTATTTCATAATGATGCCGACGGCCTGAGCTCTTGGAGCAAACCGGAAAGTTGGAGAGAGCTGGTTCAGGGCCGCAATTCTCATCCTTCACTTCTTGGCAGGAAAGAAAGAGAGGAAAGAGTTTCCCATTTCTATCTTCCTTACTGCTTGTGCTCAAACTTGTAAGAAAGATAGAAATAATGAGTTTGGCCCCCAGTCATCACTTCATTAAAATAAAAATCCTTCCTGACAGCCCAAATGCGATCTTTAAAATCTTATTACTTGTCAGAATACACTTTTATCCTATTTCTAGCCAAGAACGTTTTAAATTATTTCTTTTTATTTTATTTTTTCATCCCCGCAGCATTGCTATATAGAGCCCTTCAGAATCATTTTATCACTTCCCAAGAATTCAGTTCAAATTGAACTTCTAGATCTTAAAGGGACTCCTGACAAAATAGATTGCAAATAAAAAAATACAGAAGACAGCGTGGTTACCCCGATTATGGTAGTTACATTCATGCTTCTTTGTAAACTAGCACAATCCAAGAGATCAACAAAATAGTTTTGAAGGTTCTGGTTGAGTTAAAATGTAAATGAGTTGTCATCCCGTTGGCATTTTAGGGTTTAAGCATGTACTTCCATTAGACACCTGCTTAAGTGTCTAGCTGAAGTAGCACTTCAAAATCCAAGCATCACTCCAGCCTGTGCTTTGCTTATTAGAACTAAATTTACGTGGACTTCAGGCAGAGCCCACTGTGTGAACCCCGACTCCGTACTTGCTACCCCAGAATGTCAGGCAATATACCGTGCTCAGGGAAACCTCAACTTTAGTGCTTTTTTATTGAGATGCATAATGACCCAGACAGGGCACCAGTAGCTCTAATACAGTAACAGATATTTATGTACCTAGGGCTGAGTTACACGTCTCTTTTATGGTTGGACTCGATGATCTTAAAGGTCTTTTCCGACCTAAATGATTCCATGAGTCTATGCTTTAGTCTGCTGCTCACACCAAGTTTGTGCCAGGTAAGCATACAGGCTTAGGCACCATGGTTTGCTCATTTCTTGTCTATGAGTTAGTTGTTCACTAAACATGCTCTTTACGTTTTCTTTTTTCCTTGCTTCAACAACTGCAGTAAGAGTGTTGCTATAACCTGACAATCAGATACTAGTAGACATAAAATCAGTTCTTAAGCACCTGTAAATTTTCCCTGGTTTCTTCCACTTTCTCTTAAAGAATGATAAAAGTGATAAATTGCAGCTTAGTTTGTCACCAGAAGAGATTTCTTCCCAAACACCCAGCAATGCTCAACGGCATCACGTGCCATTCCTGTTTGCGTGAGCCGGCACTGGCAGAACACAGGAACGACCACAAAACCACGGAAGAAATGCAAAAAGTAATTTATTTTTGTTACCTCACCAACGGGGGGATCCCTGAAGCAGCACCCAGGCAGAGGCACACGAGCGGGGACGTCCACGTTAGAGGATCGCTGAACCTGCTGTTTCCACCTGTATATCGGGGATTCACGCGGGCGTAGTTTACCACCGTGCTTTGATCTTTCCCACAGCAGGGCAGGAATCTCAAGCGTGTTCGATGGGGTGCCTCTAAGTTTATCGCAGGCCTATGTTATCTAAACACAGATGTTCTACTTGTCAAACACACAAGACTAAACAACGATTAGTATGATATATGTGTTTTTCTACACCCCAGCTGCAAGTCACTTGAGCGTGTTTACAACCCTCCTCGCCAATCTTCCGTTATTTTCCCACACCGCTGCATGATCTAAGGCAAATCTTTTCCTGCACTAACAGGCAAGTGACCCCTTTCAAACCACTTTCTTATGTTGCTGGATATCACAATCCTTACTGACTAGTCACTGGGCCTGTCCATCAGCTGGAAGCAGATTGATATGTGTGTATATATATATATATATATATATATATATATAGTATCAGCTTTGCTAGTTATCTGCTTTCTCCTTCCAAAGATCACGTAGTCCCACCCTGGGCAATCGCTTGCCCCTAAACCCATCTGTGACTAGCATCTCTTAGGGCTTGGATATTTAATCAATTATGTCCAAAGCTGTGACAAGAAGATGGTTCTGGCAGTGTCATATTGCATGTGCTTCAGTGCTGAGCCTTTTTGGCAAACTTGGTTTTTATTAAATATATCAGATTTATGTTCTACTGTCTCTTGGGGGTGAAAAGGCAAATTAATTTAATAATAGATTCACTTTCTACCAACATCTGTTTACAATCTGGCCGGGCTGTTATAAATATCACTTCCCTGTGTATCAAAATGAAGCCTTGTATTACTTATACTGCACTCTAGAAAAGACTCCCAAGAGAAAGAGAATCCCTTCTCTTGGGAAGGATTTTTATTTTATTTTATTTTAATTAATTTTATTTTTTTCTTAACTTAAATAATATCACTTTTGGACCTTAAAAACCAGTGATTTACCATTCCCCAGGTGGTAACATATGCAGTGGTGTTATCTTGTTGCAAAAGGCTGCAGAAATTAGGAAAAAAAGATGCCAAGCCAAAATTATACTAGGGTTTTTTTCCCCCTTCTTCTGGAAACCAATAGAAACCAACAGTCCTGTTAATCCAATTGCTTTATTTTTTTTGTTCTTTGCATCATGGTAATGTTTAGGAAGAACCTAAGAAGTGGTAGAAGTGGTGGAAGTATTCCAAGTGGTAGAATTAGTCCAAACAGAAAGGCTGAAGAGACAACCACCTCAATACTTTCAGATGTTGGTCACCATCACTAAGCAAATCACATCAACTTGTGAATTTTTGATGAAGAAGTGCTGGTGAAGAACATGTGCTCAAACACTTTGTTGGATTGGGCCCACAGCCCTCAGATCTTTGAAGTGTTAAGACCACAAGAAGCATCCCAGTATGGAGCAGAAGGAGGTATGGCTGCGCAGGATATTAAAAACTGGGAAGGGCACTTCGATTTTTAAAGAGATGGTTTTGGTGGTGCAGGTGGTGCCTTCAGTCCAAACACCTGGTATCTCTGAGCCTTCCCTTAATTAGTTAAGAAATTAATCTGTTGGGTATTATTTGTTATTTGGTCTTTCTGCTGATGGAGAAACCTTTGTAATGAGTATCATTTAGTGGGACTGTTATTTTACAAAGGTTGCTCCACCGTTTATGCTGAGGAAAGCCAAGACAAAGCCAAAGACCCTTCACTCCAAGCAGAGAGTAACAAGGTGCATGATAATGGTGGGTCAGTTTGTTCCACAGACTCATTCCACTCCTCCTGCTTTCTCTTTGCCGGTATAAAAGCATTCCCTCGTACATTAGAGGTGATGACATTATCTTCCACTCATAGTTAAAACAGTCTGCACCTGAGCTGTTGAGCTGGTCAAGGAACGAGGCCTGAAAGTCACTGGAGGGGAGAGAACATTCAATGCAACCTGAGTTCTTTATGGTCTCTTGGAAATAATTTCTATGTTTTTTATCACTTAGCAATTCCAAGGCAAAAAAGGAATTACTACTAAGGCTCAGCCCATGGTTTCCACAACAGATAAGTTTTCACAATAGTGATGGTGAATTGCTTTGGCTTCCTAGTTCTGCAGTTCTTTGCCCTCTCTGCAAAAAGGATTGCTCTATCCTCTTAGTAGATTTTACCCTTCTTCTTCTCATCTCCACCCTCTAACATTTCCCTCAGTTATTTCCCCCCCCCCCCCAATATGAAATTCTTGCATCTAACCATTCTTTTCCAGGGCCTGGAAGAGTCATCACCAGAGAAGGTGATGGTTGCTTCTGACTCCCTTCACAGTTGAAGACTCCATCTATTTTTTCAATACTATCTTCCAGCCTTGAAGCATTTATTTGCATCTTGAATTAGCAATTTCTTATCAATTCTTCTGAAGTCTCTTTTCTACTTCCTACATGCTCATACCGTGTTACTGGCTTTAAGAGGATGTTACAAAGTACTACAGTAACAATCGTAGTAAGAGTCTTACATTTTTCGGTGAGGTTAAGATGAGTCCTCAGAGCTATCCCATCTCACACCTTTCCTTTTTCTCCCATCGCATCTCTTATTTACACATTTTTGCCCCTTCTGTGCAAATTAGTATAATGTTTTCCTGCAAATGTGTCTCTTTCCTGATATCATTTCTGGCGTTCCTTTACCCTTTTTCATCTCGGCTATTGTGCTCAGTGTTTATATGCACCCATCTGGAGAGCTGGTTAGGAAGCATGGGCCAAAGTGCCAGGGGTAGAAAGACAACCCTGCCAGTTCTCATTGGCATGAAAGATTTGCACTACTCTCGTCCATGTCTCATGATGTCCAGTCAAAATCAAGACCAGAACAAGGATCTCGGGCCAAACGCTGACTAAAAAGAAGCAAAGGTAATATGAAGATGATGCACATCAAAGGATATGACTTCTTGACATATCTATCAGTATCCAAATTATTTGTTTCAGATCATTACCATTGTCTGCTATTTAAAATCCTTTTGCAATCCTGGATGCGCAGTTGCCTTGGCAGCAGAACATGTTATCCCAACACGTAGCTGGCTATTAAACTGCGTGCATCTTACCAACCTCTGACTGAATACAGAATGTGCCATCAAAAAGAATGAAATCCCATGATCTGAGGAAACAAAACAGAACAAAAGCTCTCCATTTTACTACAAGGAAAAGAGGAAGAGTTACCTGTTTATGACAACCCAAACTTCAACTCAGTTCTTTCCTTGTGTCTGTATGTAGGGTTTGATTGAACTCTGCAAAATTCTTACCAAGACAAACATTAGAGGAGCTTGTGCCTTTACTGTTTCTCATGATATTTAATTGGTAAAGCAATGTCGTTGTATTTTAAGGTAGGACTGCAATAAGCAATGTCGTCTAAACAAAGGCATTAATTAAAGATCCCTGGAGAAAAGATACAAGTAACATTGTTTATACTCTACCTTTTGGTTCCCCTATCACAAGGAACAAGAGAAAGGAAGGAGGCAGTCACTCTTTTTGAGCCAGAGAAGGAACACATATCCCAGTTTAGCTTCTCCGAGTGACTTTGCAGCCATATGTAACATCAGAAGAAGGAAAGCTGTGGCTCCCAGGATTTCAAAGGTGTGCCAGAATTGTACAGGATGGCTAACCAATCACTACCATAGTTTTCATGTTGAAAAAGGTTTTTTATTGTAAAGGAATATTTAATTATTATTTCTGTTTGGTTTTTTTATTTTTGCACTTACAGAGGGAAAGTCTGACTTCGAATGCTCTGGCACAAGGTAAGCATCCTGCTGCTTCCCTCACGGCCAATCATTCCTCAAGGCTAGGCTGCACTTTCCAAGCATCTTTCACCTAACAGATTGGGGGAAAGTGAGGTCATGAGCATCTGTAGCTGCAAGATCCTGGCTGTAAGGAAATAATGTTAATTGCCCAATTGCTGAGAGATTTCTCTCTTGACAAGTGAGTTTCTTTGGCAAATGGTAAGAGAGTGGATAGAGAGTCTGAAATACAGGGATCTCCACAAACCCACCTACCACCTGCAGCCCATCTGCTTAGCAACTGTGGGCACAGCAAACTAAATGTTTAAAGTTGTATTTAACATATAGCTGAACAAAAGCAAACTCCTAGTGCTAACATACTAGTCCAAAACCTCCAAATTTATTTAGGATTGACATCACAGGTCACCCTGCCCATGACAATGCAACATGTTGCTGACTAACAGCACAGCACCAGAACATTTTGCTAAATATACAGAAGTTTAAGATTTTTTTTTCCTTCAAGAGATGGATTTGTGCTGAGAAACTTTCTTCCCCATGAGATAATAAAACCCCAGTGCACTAGTTTTGGTTGGACATTGTGTAATTCATTACTTCTCTGACTTTCTGTGGTGGGTTAATCCTGGCTGGATGCCAGGTACCAACCAAAGCTGCTCTATCACTCCCCTCCTCAGCTGGACATGGGAGAGAAAATATAATGAAAGCCTCATGGCTCAAGATAAGTTCAGGGAGAGATCATTCACCAATTACGATCATGGGCAAAACAGACTTGACTTGGGGAAAATTAACTTAATTTATTACCAATTCAATCAGAGTAGGGTAATGAGAAATAAACCCAAATCTTAAAACACCTTCCCCCTACCCCTCTCTCCTTCCTGGTTCAACTCCACTCCCGATTTTCTCTCCCTTCTCCCCTCCAGCAGTGCAGGGGGACGGGGAATGGGGGTTGGGGTCAGTTCATCACATCCCTCCCACGGGAGGCAGTCCTCTATGAACTTCTCCAAAGTGGGTCCTTCCCACGGGCTATAGTTCTTCACGAACTGCTCCAACGTGGGTCCCTTCCCCGGGCTGCAGTCCTTCAGGCACAGACTGCTCCAGCGTGGGTCCCCCGCGGGGTCACAAGTCCTGCCAGCAAACCTGCTCCAGCCTGGGCTCCTCTCTCCACAGGTCCTGCCAGGAGCCTGCTCCAGTGTGGGCTTCCCACAGGGTCACAGCCTCCTTCAGGCATCCCCCTGCTCCGGCGTGGGGTCCTCTGTTCCCGGGCTGCAGGTGGAGATCTGCTCCCCCGTGGACCTCCCTGGGCTGCAGGGGGACAGCCTGCCTCACCGTGGTCTTCCCCACGGGCTGCAGGGGAATCTCTGCTCCGGCGCCTGGAGCATCTCCTCCTCCTCCTTCTGCACCGACCTTGGGGTCTGCAGGGCTGTTGCTCTCATATGTTCTCGCTCCTCTCTCCTGCTGCAACTGCTGTTGGGCAGCTTTTTTTTTCCCCTTCTTAACTCTGTTCTCCCAGAGGCACTACCACCGTCACTGATGGGCTCAGCCTTGGCCAGCAGTGGATCTGTCTTGGAGCCGGCTGGCATTGGCTCTGTCGGACATGGGGGAAACTTCTAGCAGCTTCTCACAGAAGCCACCCCTGTACCCCCCTGCTACCAAAACCTTGCCATGCAAACCCAATATACTTTGTTTTCCTTCCATATTTTTCTCCAGCCCTTGCAGGCCACAATTCCATGAGGTGTCACTTGACCATTCGAAGCCATTTGAATGAATGTGACCTGAGAGTGCAAACATTTTGAAATAGATGGAGATTAATTACATGGAATTATGAGGAGGTAGATGAGAAACTAATGGAAAGTCAACAGACCCGGGTTTGACCTCCATTCTGTCAAAATAAAACAAACCCTGTTGGATGATCTCAGACAAACCTATTTAAGTCTTTATTCTTTCTTTGTTGGCTTTGTCAGCTTTGTCCTTTCAAATACAATGCTCGCTGGGACAAGGATTGTTTTTTCCCATGTCTGTACAGTGTCTAATACAAGAAGTTTCAGCCTTGGTGGAAATCTTCAAGTGGAATCGCAAGAATAGTAATTATGGAGTCTTTGTATCCAATGTCACAAGCCCTTAATGAGTTAATAGAGAAGTGTCAGTATTAATATTGAAGGAAGGACAACAGATACAGCCAAGAGGGGGAAAAAAAACACCCTCAGTGCTTGAAAAATCCATAATAGAGGAAGAGTTTCTTGTGGAGTCTGTTTTATTTAGACAATAAGACATTTGTTCAAATTACAATAGACATTCAAACACTTCTTATTAGAAACTTTAAAATACTGAAGGAAGCTTTTCTTTTTTCCCATTGAAGTCTACAAGAAAGAGAGAAAGCTTCTTGCTTTCTTATTGCCCTGAGAAAGAGTTTTCTACCAGCGAGTGAAACATTTGCTAAATATAAGGTTTTATTTTTTATATCAAAGTCTTTTGACCATACCCATTGTTTATAAACATTTTCCAGTTTCTTCAGTGTCCTTCCCTTTTTCTAAAAAGCCGCAGTTACTCGGAGTGGAAGCTAACAATGGGGCTCTGAGCAGCGCGGTGTACCAAATGCATTGTACTGAATATCCCTGGGTATTTGAGAACGATGAAAATGATAGAACCTAAGTTTGTACTGCTGAAAGAAAAGCATACAATTGTGCAATACTATTGATACAGAAATGTTCTTTGTGCTAAGCCTGATGATGGTGAATGAACGTGTTTACATATCTTAATTTCTTTGAAGCGGAATGTTTACCATTTTAGCTCCTCACTGTGAATAGAGAGCAGGGTTTACGTGGTCACTGAAAGCAACAAAGGATTTCCATGAGTTTGTAGCATAATTTCCCTGAGTTTTCAGGATAGTGCAGCAGTAGGAAAATAGCATATCCAATAAGCTGCTTTTTGTGAGAAAGCTGGAGTTAGGAAGACGTGGACTAAGAGAAAGATCCTGCAAATGCTTATACTTGTAAGTAGTTTTAAAGCTTTCATGGTTCAGGGCCGTAAGCACATAAACATGAAATGTTTGAAAAGTCCAATTCAATTCAGTTGGACCACTTAGTGTGTTTCAATTGGACACATGCTTGGTATTCTGGTGGGCTAGCATGCCCAATCCGATACTTAGAGGGGAAAATGAGGAATGCATTAGAACATCATGAAAAGAAGCAATTTCCAGGACAAAGGGATTAGACTGGAGGAAATTCCTACTCTTGTGGGTAAAAACTAACTCGCAACATTTGTCTTTAAAAGTTTCAAAATGGGTAATAGTTTCAGCAGCAAATGACATGAGCATGAGTTAATTACAATTTTAAAATACTGGGAAAAAGTAGGGTAGTGCCCTCTTCCCCGAGTGATTCCACTGACGTTCACACGAATACAAACAGGCCACAAAAAACTCTACTGAACATACTCTGCTTCCCTCAACACCCTCTCCCCCTCCCTGGTACCTTTCTGCTCACCTGAGAATATCACAGCAGAAATATTTTTGGACAACCACTTCTGAAGCCGCATCCATGTCATTTACACACCCCACATTCTAAATCTGAGTGCATACCTGATGCTGCTACACTTGCCCTCCTCCTGTTATTGAAACTAAATAACGCCGTGTGGTTTATCTGGTGATATAAGTCACATTTCAGAACAAAGTGGGGCAACTCTTGCAGCACTGACCTAGAAGGGTAAAATAGATGCTTTGGCAGGATGAGGGTGCCCAGATCTCATAGAACACAGTCTACTTTCCAGAGCTGTCTGGCCTAGGAGGTACCTAAATAAAGTGGTGTCCACATAATGGAGTTTCCAGACTGTGAAGATATCTGAAACAAGAGAATGGTTTCTTCAAGCTGTGCCACAAGCCTGTCATAAAGCATTTCATATTATTTGCCTTCACCAGGATTCCTGGCTCTGACTTTGTCAAACCACAACATCCTTGGCATACCAAGAAGTCTGCGCATGGGTTTGGTTCCTTATTGACTGCACTGCATTCAACAGAGGGCCAGAACTGGGAATACACACAAAGCATCGTATCTCCTGGGTGTTTACATAGTCCTAGAGCCAGGTGGGAACTCCTGCAGGTTTTTGGGGAAGCTCCTCAGTTCCCCCAATCTCCTCTGCTGTCTAACTAGCTCCTCTGGGCAGAGTGCTCTGGTGGGGAGAAAACCCCATGGGGTGGGTGGTAATAGGGCTTGCCAAGAGACAGGGCTGAAGTTGCAGACTTGGGTCTTCTCTAGCAGTAAATGGAAATAGGAAAGTTATTTGCCCTTTCTCCCTGCCCCATATCTTCATGGTTTTGGCTTCAGAGGGTCCCTGATGCATCTGTGTAAGAAGAAAGATTCACTCAGTTCTTAAGATTCATAGCTTCAGGATAATTTTTTAGTGGTATTTTCTGGAAAAAAAAAAGAGCACACACCCTTGAAATGTCAGTCCTGCTTGACACAGTTAAGTATCCTATGTCAGTGAAACTTGCTAAAGCCACTATAATACAATAAAACATTAGATTATAAGTCTTTGGTCTTGTTCCCTTATTCTGCTTCACAAAATTGGAGGACAAAGTCTAGTGGAGGTTTTGCTTTGTTTTTTGAAGATATTTTAATTATCTGTGACTGTCTGCGTTGCATTTGGAAATAATTAGCTTCACATATTTGGCCTGTTCTCTGCAGACATCAGGTGCTAAGAAAAAAGTGCTAAGAAAATTCACAAAAGCTATTGGCTCTCTTGCATAGCAGCTGGCTGAACAGATAGAGGGTTGGGGTTTCATTTTGGAAGTGGACAGGCCTTTGAAGTCAGCAAAATAACTCTCCTGGTTTAGATTCAATTTTCAGTCAATTCTGGTCAGATTAGCTGTAGGACTGCTAGTGTCTTACTGGTGATGAGCTAAAGCAATTAGATGCCTGAAGCTTGTCATCTCCTTGTTAACAGGCTTCTGGGTATGCCTGCAGCCCCCTTATTTGCAGAAGACGGTAATTCAAATGACATCTGTGAGTTATTTATAGGAAACCAGTGCTGGAGCTGTAACCCACATAAAATCAGCCACTATTTTAGTTCCCTGACTGAGACACATTCTCCAAGACTCCCGTGCTTCAGGATGCTCCCGATTTCAAATGTAGGGTCAAGGCTGACCCATGTTTTTTGATTTTTATCTTTTGTCCAGCTGTACTCAGAAATTCGTCTACTATTCTGTGTTTAACCTTTGTTGGAGGCTCAGTCCTGGGCATGCTGGCTATGAGAAATTAGAAAGAGTGCAGAAATAAGCAGGGGTCAGCAGGCAGCCTCAGGACCCCATTAGAGAGCTGCTGGGCAGCCCAGCAGAGCCAATGTTTCTCAGAATACGTTCATTCACAGAGCTCATAAAGCAAGCACTCGGGTACCGGGAAGGAAATTCAGGAGCATATCTGCTCAGTCAGTTGCAGAGATGGAAATGCTGGGTAACAGCAACATTAACTGTGAGAAAGGAGCTGCATCTGCTCTGTCACTCAGAAGCAGACACATTTTCTCTGCTTGCTGAATTCATCCACTGGCGTCATTATTCTGCGGATCGTGCCTGCTCCTTCCATCTCCGCAGCAGCACCAAATCAAACTTTCTTGCTTTCCCCCTGCAATGTACAGGAATCCATCACACCAGTTCAGCTCTGTCTAGTCCAATGTGACGCCTTTTGGGTTAAACCCACAGAATAAATACAGCGAGTTTGCTGACTATTATTTATCAGGTTCTCTTTTCATAACTTTCCCTCATTCCCACTCCATTTCCCCTTCCCCCCCCAAAAAATTACCTGGAAAGAATTAATCTTCTAATCACAGACAGATGTTTAAATTTGAGTTGAACAAATTTAATTAGTGCGTAGAACTAAAAATTAAAATTGGGTCAGCCCCTTGCTCTTAATATGTATTAAAAGTGTTATTTAAGAATAGGTGTAATTTACTTCAGAGCATAAAATTGATCAGATCAATGCATATCAAAATGGTGCATGAATGCTGACATTATGGTAATTAATTAATCACCTAAATGTATGTTTAAATTGATGCTTGACAGAGAAGAGCCAAGAAGTTCAAAATTAATCAGTAATCCACACAAAACATACATCTATTTTAGAATCATTTCTGTAGAACTTTCGTATTTCTTTACCAATACTAATAAAACAAGTATGCTTTGACTCTGGAAAATAACCTTAAAAGCATATTGGGATCCATTTTTATTACCACTCAGTTATCTCTAGGATAAATGTGTTTCTGTTATGCACAGGAAGATGCCAGATTGACACATCCATTCAGGAGTGCCAAACCATGTTCTTTCTGACTGCTATATTGCTTCCAGTGAGAGGTTCTGTCACCGGATCTTAATTAAGCCTGCTGTTGATAAAGCTCAAACCAGATTAAACACAACATATTTTTTATTGCTACAGTCATTCCTCAGTGACATTAGCAGTCAGAAGTAGAAACAGTTCCTTTAGGTAGAAACTACTTATATTTTGATTTTGCAAAGGATTTAGGCTGTCGCGATCACCTCTGAACACCTCAATTAACCATTGTCATCAATTTCTCATTTCTCATACTCATGCAACTGAGAATTTATGTATTTATTTTATGTGTTCATATATTTTTATGTATACATATTTACTAGGGATCTAACCTCCTACTCTAATGGAGGTCTAGCTAATACACTGGATGGAGTCTAGAAACTAACTTCACCCCAGAGCAGACATTTATAGTAAATAGCTGAATAGCTTTTCAGTCTTCACTGACTGTATTTTATATATATGTCCAGGGACTGTAATGAGAGCTGAGACATCTAGCTCACATATAGAATTGTACATCTTGGCACTTAAGTCAAAGCATCTCAGTGTGCATGTTGGATATCACTCCTGACTTTTCAGCTGTGCCATTTTTCCCAATTATATGACACTATCGGTAATATTTTATCTGTCATAAAACCTTAGTTTCTTGAATCTGAATTTGGTTTATATTTATGTAATTCTTTTCTCGGCTTGAGGGCTGAAAAACATGAACACACAAATAATTCCTAGCTGAGCATGTGACAAGCACATGACCATAAGTTAAAAAAAATTTAGATATGATCAGAACCAGCCCCCCCCCCCCCCAAAAAACCCCAACAAACCAACCCCCAAATCCCACAATTTTAAAACCAAAATGGCTAATTAGGAACTTCTAAACATTTGGACTGACAGAGTAGATAATTATTTGAGTTTTTGAGAAACCGCTTCACCATCTTTCCACCTACTCATGTGATGTCTGTGGAGGAAGACTGGTGAAGGAGCCATTGGCATCAGGCAGATACAGACTTTTAACCTCCTGCACCAAAATTCCACTCCGTTAATTTATTTGAAAAGTCCCTATCACCATGTGTGCACTGCAGCAAACAAATGTCAATAATACATCACTGATATGGTGATAATACTAATATTTATGTTCTGGATGACAGACACTGGTTTGGAAACTTAGGAGCCTTGGAATTGCCTTCCCAGCTCTCCTGCCAGACAACTGTGAACCCTGCAAAGGTCATTCTGTACACTAAAAGCAGCTGTTTTCCCAGCTTCAAAAGACTTTCCTTTTTTTTGGAAGTCTTGTCTGCTTAATCTGTAAATCCTCCAGGGTGGACACTGACTTGTTATGCACAGAAAGGGGTCCTGATCTCACAGGACCTCCATGTTTTGCCCTAATACAAATAACATTAATCTCATACATATTTGCCCCTGTTTAACCTGGTTATGTGTATGGGCAAAGCATCTCATTTGGTGAGCACATTTTGAAAATGAGAGCTATTTTCTGAATTGCTTTCAGCTGATGATTTAAATCCATTTTATCATCACTTAATGATAAAAAGTGAGCTTCATTTACAAAACAGAACTGTTTTGCAGTTGGACTAATGCAGCTGGTATATGAACATTCATTTCCAAAATATTTAGCGTTTGCTCCAGTGGCACAACCTGGTGTGGTCAACATATTGTGAATCAACATATTGTCCACAGGACTGTAAAAATTCGAGAGATGCATAAAAAGGTTTTGACATAGTAATACTGACAACACCCAATAAACCTTTTCAAAAGGCATTTCTACAGTTTAAAGTATACAATCCTGTTTCATGAAAAGTTAAACCTTTGATTTTGCTATAATGGTTCTCTTTGAGCTACTTGGCTCTGTCATATCAGTAAGACCTCATAAATCACTTGGATATAACTCAGAAATTCCCAAGTTGTAGTAGCAAAGACAAACGATATATAAAGCTCTTCAAAGTGTCACGCAAAAGCAACTCCAAGCTTTCTGCGGGAACTTCCCTCCCTCATCTGATGTTAAGCCTTTGTGCAGACAGTGAGCACCAGAGGACAGGCAGTGACTTGCCTCTGTTTTCAGCATCAGATCTCACTTCTCATCCAGCTCTGCTCACAACAGCCCAGACAGAGTCAAAATTTAGGCTTCCTGTTCCAGATGCAGAGACAAATCCAAGATGTGACGAGCTTGGCACTCATCTGGTAGAGAAAAGCACTAGTGACTGCATTGAGTGTGAACAGAGATCTGAGAGGAAGGTGCATTTGGAGTCCAAATGTTGGAGCGTATGAGTAGAAGATAGGGATCCAAGGATGGAGATCTCCATAGAAAATAGAACAAAGCTGACAAAGGCTGGAAGAGGAGCTATACAATCTCACATATATGTTTTTGCCTGTGGGTTCATGAGCTCGCACATGCAACAGAACATAATAGCTCCTCTGGAGTAATTTTTGTCATTTGGGCTGAGTTGTTTAGTAAAACCACACCAAAAAAATCCATACAAAAGCAAAGAGCTTGAAAGCATCATTCAGGCACCATAGGGCCTAGACACTGCATAAATTCTCTACTCATTATTTCTGAAAAATTTGCTGCTGCCCTCTTACCAGCTTATGCTGATTGTCTTCCAAAATAAGAAATATCCCTGACTGTTTAGCATAGAAAGGAAAAGACAGCATTAAAGCATAAGTGATGAAATAGCAGACAAAGTTGATGCCAGGGGCAGGCTGGTGTAAGTCTCCTCTATAATTATAAAATTATACAAAAGAGGACTTCCTAATTTGGAACTGATTATTTTTTGACTTCATAAAACTACAGGGATAATTCATTCATTGCCCTTTTCTGCTCCCTTTAATTAGGTATTTTCAACAAGTCCCTTCTTCAGCATCAAAGTTGTTATGAAGCAGGGGTAAGACAAGCTTTTTTACTCTGAATCATTTTAGATAATAATGGCAGGATATTGAAAACATTTCCTCAATGGGAGAAAACTTTCTGCATCTTCACGTATATAAAACTGCTGCATAAAGATAAAGCAAAGTTAAAGCAAACTGAAGTCCCTCCATATTTCACTAGATGCAAAAGCAAAAAGTGACATAATACTTCTGGGTCATCCTAGTACCTTCAGCACAGCAGTGTCCTACAGGATCTCTGGCACGGTAGTACTGGTTGTCCCGAGCATAACTATTAGGTACTTTCCTCATCTTGACCAAATCTAGTCCCACATCTTCTTCTTGTCATAATGGTGCCTTATCTGCCAGATTCTGGGAACTGGAGAGAGGGTAGATGTTGGTAATTAACACAAAAGGAATATTTGGGTTCAGAGAAATAACAGTTACAAAAAAATTAGCTATGGGTAGATCAGCCTGCTTCTTGATACTTTAGCTGTCTATTTATTTTACAGTAAGTACACACTAGATAAATTGCGTAAACAGGCCCTGGAGCAGAAAAGGAGGGATCCTCACTCCAGGAGGGAACCCCAAGAGATGCTGGCTCACCCCAGCTCTGCCTTTAAGTCTTGCACACCTTTCTGCATTCTCTATAAATGTAGATGTCACCTCCTCCCCCTTTTGTGCCTCCTCCTCCTCCTGGCATTTTGCAGAAAAATGCTTATCAGCAGCTCTGGTTTATCCTGAAGACGAGTGTTTTCACTGCGTTAGGCACATTCTGATTGTGCTCATCACATTGGGCCCCTAAGGGGTGTGAGGTGGAGGAAAGCTTCGTTGATGGGTCCTGGGCACACCTGGCAATCATATGCTGAGCCCTGCCAAAGTAGTGGCAGCTTTGGGGACAGCACAGAGACTGCCAAGCATGGTGGGAATTATTTAGTGAAAACATAGATGCCAGTGGATTTTCAAAGATCTAAATATTTATGGAGACTTATTTATTTATTCGCTGCAGATGACCTGAAAACCAAATGATCCAGTGAATGATTAAAAACTAATGATAGACCTGGGAGTCACACCTAGGTATCCAGAGCATCCCATTTAGTGCTTAATCATAAGTATTTTCACAGATCTAGCGGGGCTTAACGTTTGCACTTGCATTGCCGAATTGCAAGTCTCCTCTTGCAAAAATGCGTGTGAGGAATCAGACTGATGCTTGCGTCGAGGATGATGCTCATCTGGAGGATGTGTCCTTTTTCTTTGGTGTTAATTTTCAGTTGTTTAATTCAGCCTACAGCAGACAGGAACACTTGGGTTCCCCGAGTAAAGGGAAATTAGTCAAAATTCTAAAAATGGACAAAGTGATTGAAATACTTTCTTCCTGAACAAACAAATGAAAAACAATTTCATGAAATTATAAAGAATATAAGATACTTATCTGCTTGCTTTTTAACTTGCTTTGGGTTTAAAGGAAACATTTTTAATGTTGCTGAATGTTGGCACTGAAAAAATGGGTAATGAGAGGAAGAGCAATGCTGATATTAGCTTCCTTTTTTTATATAATCAGCTATTTCAGTGGAAAATGCCTCCTCATGTGTTCCTCACTAGTTCTGTTTGTGATATTAAGACTAGTGAAATGATGTCAAAAACCAGTGTCAGAAATGTTGCACGGGTTTATAGCAAGGAGTAATTAGTTCCGGTATCTACAGCAATATGCAATGCTCTATGGTATACAGGAGCACAATGCCATTATGATTATTGCTAGGAACAATACAACATTTTCTAATACAAACAAGCTCCCCAAAGGCTTGAAACTCCAATCCAGCTTCTTAAATTCAAAGTCAGTGAGTGAACATGCCAAAGTATAGCTGAAGGAAACAAGCACTCTGGCTGTACAGAACATAGCTTGACTTTGCTTTTTTTTTTTTTTTCCAAATTGTGTCCAAACTAAACCATTATGGTTTTCCTCATTTTCAGCTGTTTATCATTAAAAGAATGAGTTCCAAAATGTTTTTAAAGTATTAAATATAGGTTTGTTTAAACATTTAATTGTACTTATTTATGTAAAAAGACTTCATGGGGGAAGGGTAAAAAAATCCCCAAAGTAATTCTAAATCACAAAAAATTATATACAAATTAAAGCTCAGTATTATTCCACTGGCAAGGTTGTTCTGGAGAACTGCATGGACTTCATTACAAGGTAGTCAAGAGTCATAATTAGAATCTACTGAATAAGAAAAATGCAGGAAAAATTTTACTGTCCTTTTTCTTATGATCCCAAAGAAGCTCTGACTCAAATATTGTTCTGCTGCAAATTAGAAGCACACTAAGCACATCAGTGGAACTGAAAATAAAATTGGGCCTACATATGTTAGTCCATTGCTAATAATCCTGCACTACAAAGCCCAAGCCTTTTCCCCAGTAACTCTCTCAATGTAAAACAAGCTGTTCTTCGTACGCTGAAACTAATGAGGTCTTCTTCCCTGCAGTTTGGTGTCCTGCCTCTCTCCACTTCTCCACACCGTGATGTGGTGTGGAACCATTGCAGTATAACTTCTTTCCTTCAGTACCACCAAGGTCCCGATGTACCCCAAGTCCTCCACCACCCCTTCAAGCAAGGACCATTCATGCCGTGATGGTGCTACTGACCGACCCCTCATTAACTCAACTGGTTGGACAGATGATGATAACCACTGAATTTATACTTTTGCTGAAATGAAGCCCTTCTTCTCTACCTCTGGTCTGAGGAATTTCATATTCTGACACTCACTAGCCTGCCCAATTGGCCAATGAGTCTTAAAGGTATTCGAGAAGTACAGAAAGCAGGGCAGTTTTATAAGCCTTGTATCTTGGGTTAATCAGACTCTAAGTGCTAGAACTTCACCAACTTTTCAGCAGATTTTAAACTCAGAAACTCCTGGCCACAAATCATAGTTTTGATTTAGCTAGGAAGGTGCCCTAGGATCAACTCTTACACTTATAAGTGTCACTGTGAAACTACCAGCTTGGGTGACACTGAGGATCGAAATCCAGACTTCTGCCTTTTCAGTAAAGGGCATGTTTTGTAAGTGTGCTTTGTATTAGATTTTCACCTTCTGTGGATTATTAAAAAAAGGGAGACCCAATACAAACTGCTGAATTTTGAGTCATCTAGTACGTGTTATGAGGTTGCATTCATCATCCTATTATTTCCCTGGGTTGGCCGTACCAAAAGAAACCTCGCTTACAGCGAGCTCCCACCACAGATCGCCTCGTCAGTGAATCTCCAGCTACCTGCTAAGGACAGGTTTAAGCTCACTTTCCAAGCAAATACAACATTTTTTCAACCAGGTTCAAGGATATGACCTGAAAAGTGTCCCTAATTGGAGTGGGTTCACAATTGCTGTTATATGGAAAGCAAATGATGTTTATAGGCCATGAGAAATTAACGTGCAAACTGGAGTTCTTAACTTTCAGGGGAATTTCTGAGAAACTTTCTGGTGACTTCAACTTTCATTATGAAAATCACACTTATCTACTAATTGTAATTAATTAATTAATCATATTTGTAATTTGCCTTAAGAAAAAATTTTAACAATACTTTAATAAATGTTCATTCATCAAGAATCACAGAAAATATTTGAAAATTAGAAAAAATAAGCTTGAAAGAAATCACTGTACAGCTACTTGGAACAATTCTACGTTTTTCTCCAGAAAAGGCATAATGGTTCAGTGTTAAATTTTGTCTCACCAGAAACCGCTATAGAAATTTTTCTGTTATTATTTTCTAGTAATTTTTACAAGATGTTTCAATGTGTTAAAAATTTTCCTCAACAGTGCGTTAATCTAGAATGACGAATCTCTGAAAACTTCTTTGATTTGTATAACAAACAACCTGACCTTTAAAAATCTACAAAATATAAATTAGCCTTCGTTTTCAAAGCTATCACAGTAACAGTCCTATAAGTTTTGGTATTTTGTATCTAATTCCAGCACATATTCCCTAATTTAGTAATTTCAGGATATCCACTGGGTAGGTAAGTTTTTAATGAAGACACTCATTTTGCTATTTTACTTTTTTCTGCCCCTGAGAGTAAAAATTTGCCCAGTGTCTCATGTTGTGCACTCGTGCATTTTAGGACATTACTTTCTTAAATTTCATTTGATGTCTCTTTAGAATAATTTCTCTTCTATTATATAAATGAATAAAGCACCAAAAAAGACTGATGGCTTTGCATGAAGCTTTTCAGTTATTTTGATTCTGAGAAACTAAGTACAATTTTCAAATCCATCTTTGTTCCATTTACAAAGATATATAACTACAATAAGAAGACATTAGGGCTTTTTTTTTTTTTTAAATCAAACTTGGTCTGTGAGGATGGAATTCATTGCACTAAATTTTAGGCATTTAAAAATTAGACATTAAAGTCTGCACGGCTCAACGTAGGCAGGTTGTTCATTCGTAGTCAGTTAATGGAATAGATGTTTCCAAGGGTGATTCATGTGAGCTGAGTTATGTGGTTTAGGCTGAAATGTTTCTTGGATGCTTTTTTCCCTCCAGTGACTGCAAAGAGACCTGCTCAGTCTTAGATGTCAAGCTTTTAAACACTAGATTACTCCTAAATTTCGTCACCTAGATAAGTTTTTAAAAAATTACTTTGCTGGCCCAGCCTCTCTAACTTTCAGGGTGAGAATTTTGAAAGTTCTGGCTGACTTCACAATGATGATGGTAGAAAATCTCCTGCTGATTTCGGGAGAGAAGTATCAGGACAAGATTATTTTTGAGACCGGGTAATTTACGCATTCTTCTGCACATAACTGATGTGGATTTTTTTCTTTCTATTTAATTTGGAACAATGTATAATCCATGTGAAAATCAATTAACTGAGTTACTTAAAGCATAAAAACATTGTAAAATTCACTGTTTGTATTTTGACTCAGTTCTTCACTCCCACTTCTACAGATGAAAACACGCCTGAGCAGACACTTAGGTGTTATTAGAAACTCAGTGAACACTTTACTGGCTGGATCCTCCATTACTCAGTGAACTGAGCTGCCATTTCTATCAGTGATCCCATGTATAAAATGCTCTCTATACAGAATAATTGTATTTTATCCCTAGCTTTCACAGGTAGAGATGCCTACGCAAATAGAGAAAGATACCCAGGGAAAGAGACCCAGCCTCACCTCACCTCTGTGCCCAGTAAGATCATGGAACAGATCCTCCTGGAAGATGTGTCAAAACATATGGAAGGCAAGGAGATGATTAGAGACAGCCAACATGGCCTGAAAAAGTGCAAATCATCCCTGGCTAAGCCAGTGGGCTTCTATGATGGAGTGATGCATTGGGTTTGCACGGCAAGGTTTTGGTAGCAGGGGGTTACAGGGGTGGCTTCTGTGAGAAGCTGCTGGAAGCTTCCCCCATGTCCGACAGAGCCAACACCAGCCGGCTCCAAGATGGACCCACCGCTGGCCAAGGCTGAGCCCATCAGCGATGGTAGTAGTGCCTCTGGGACCCCCATTCCCCATCTCCCTGCACTGCTGGGGGAAGGAGGGAGAGAATTCGGGAGTGGAGTTGAGCCTGGGAAGAAGGGAGGGGTAGGGGGAATGTGTTTTTAAGATTTGGTTTTATTTCTCATTATCCTACTCTGCTTGGATTGGTAATAAATTTTAACTAATGTATGTCCCGAAGTCGAGTCTGTTTTGCCTGTGATGGTAATTGGTGAGCGATCTCTCTCTGTCCTTATCTCAAGCCACAAGCCTTTTGTTATATTTTCTCTCCCCTGTCCGGCTGAGGAGGAGAGTGATAGAGCGACTTTGGTGGGCACCAGCTGTCCAGCCAGGGTCAACCCACCGTAAGTGAGTGTATCACCGGACAGGGGAAGAGCTGCAGATGTCATCTACCTGGAGTTCTGTAAGGCCTTTGATATGGTCCCCCAGAACATTCTGGCAGCTAAATTGGAGAGATATGGGTTTGATGGATGGACTGTTAGATGGATAAGGAATTGGCTGGTTGGCTGTGTCCAAAGAGTTTCAGTCAATGGCTTGATGTCCAAGTGGAAACTTGTAAGGAGTGGTGTGTCTCAAGGATCCACACTGGGACCAGTACTATTTATTTGTAATTGGTAATAAATTGGTAATAATATCTTCATCAATGACATAGATAGTGCACCCTTGGCAAGTCTGCTGATGACTCCAAGCTGAGTGGTGCAGTTGAATCGCTAGAGGGAAGAGATGCCATCCAGAGGGACCTTGACAGGCTTGAGAAGTGGGCCCATGTGAATCTCATGAAGTTTGATAAGGCCAAGTGCAAGGTCCTGCACATGGGTCAGGGAAATCCCCAATATCAATACAGACCGAGGGACGAATTGATTGTGAGCAGCCCTATGGAGAAGGACTTGGGAATACCAGTGGATGAAAAAATTGGACAGGAGCCAGCAATGTGGACTTGCAGCACAGAAAGCCAGTCGTATCCTGGGCTGCACCAAAAGAAATGTGGTCAGCAGGTCGAGGGAGGGGATTCTGTCCCGCTACTCCCCTCTCATGAGACCCCCCCTGCAGTACTGCGTTCAGCTCTGGGGTCCCCAGTACAGGAAAGACACGGACCTGTTGGAGCAGGTGATTCTTTGATTCCATGAATTCCTTTGACATCTGTCAGATGAGGATGAGCAATGGGTTTCACCCTAAACATTTTGGAAAATACACAGCCTCTGAGCATAGTGGCACTGTGCTTACCTCATTTTATCCAACCCTGCAAGCACCACAAGTCAAGCTGCGTTTTCGGGTGAGGCCCCACATTGCTGCATTTGAGAATACCACAGAAGCAGTCATGAAGTTATCCTAGTGTAAATTTTCCTATTTTACAAGCGGGATATTTGAGAGCCATGGAAATTAAAAGAGTCTTCAAAGAGATTTAATGAAGTGTGGCTATCGAACCCACGGAAACATTTAGGTGTCAATGTTAGATTAAATTATTCCCACCTTATTCCAGTCTTTTCTAGAGAGTTTAAAAGTTGTTAAGACAGTAGTGAAACTCACACTGCCCTCAAATCAGATTTCTTAAAATTGGCTCATAAACAGGTCTTCAGTGTGGTTAGTGAGGAGAGAGAGTGAGAGCGTATACTCCCCCATAACTTTATTTCCAGGCTCTGTTTCTATTTCTCTTCACCTCAGCATGGGAAAGCATTTGAGGCGTCAGACATGTCTTTACCTCTTGTCACCACATTGATCACTCTTTTTTCTCCAAATATTCAGTTGAGTCTCCTTTAGTTCATTTCCCCAAACTGCATTTGTGTAATGCCTGGGTAATAAAAGTCAGCAGAACGACTAGATGGAATTTCATCCTTTTGCATTATCATTGAAAAAGACATTACTATTCCCCTATCAAAAATATCCATCAACCTAATTACATCCCTTTTCTTCACAAGGTTTTAAAATAGGATACCTAAGTATGATAGGCAATGTAGAGTTATTATTTAATGACCATAGGGGAGATATATTTTGATTCATTTTGTTACATTTTAAAAATTTATGACAAACATAAAACCCTGTTATAGCAGCTGGATCATTTGTAATGGTCATAATTTTATTTAAATCATATATAGATAAAACATTATGTACATTTTAAAGCATTATGCCATTCTGAACCACTTGGGGAGACAGCCTGGTAGATTGGAAATAAAGTAAATGGTAAGCATAATCTTAGCTGAAAAATAGGTGAACTCTGAAACTTGGCATCTAAAATGGATTTTTTTTTTTTTAGCCTTTTTTGATGTAAATTTTTTACCAATTTTAATCATCTCTCTGGAAAGGTCTACTTTTTCCCAGTTTAGCTTAAAAGTTTTAGTACTGATTTTGTCACTGGCCTTGTAATATGACCTTGCTTGCCTGGTTCTTTCCCCACCCATTTTGTTTGCCTCACCATTTAAGACTGAAGAAGAAAACAAAGCCAATAAGCAAAGGGAAAAAAAAAAAGAAAATACAGGGACATATTTTCAGAGAGCATAGATCATCTGAAAGCAACACATCTAATTCACTCCAGACCAGGGGAAAGTTTTTATGTCAAACTGGAATTGCAACACTCCTATCCACTTTGTGGGCATCCTAGCAAATTTCAAACCAAACCCAGATGGTTTCTGTTTGATTGCAAATTATGTGAATAAATTCTCTGTTGCAAAAAAGTTGGTCCAGGATAATAAAAGGAAAAGTCAGAGAAATGCAGAAATAATTTTAAAGTGTAACAGACTTTTACCCTGGAATTTTCCTATAAAGAGGGATGGTGGATTTGTTTCCCTCTCCAAACTGCAGTTCAATAGCTCAATGCTGGTTAAATCATTGATACTAACGCCTGCTCTTTTGCTAGAGAATTGCAGTTCCAAATATTTTTTATACTTAGTGCTTATTTAAAAGGAAAGTAAAGCAGAGAATGAGGAGGGATTTACAGATTTTCTTCTCAATTACTTGAATTTTTACCTTAAAATAACCAGTTGCAGGTGTGTATGAAAGGGAAATAAACACATACAAGGAAACTATGTCCTATAAGCATATTTCAGGATTTATAGGGGAGCTATCTCACTGGAAAAATATGATTCCTCTGTTTCATCAGATTAGGCATTGGCTCCCTATGGTTAAAAAGATCTTCCTCTTTGCAAAGCCTCTATCAAAAACGAGGTTTTATTTTCTGAGCCTTGACTAATAGAAAATGATGTAACAAACGGACACTCCTTGTAGCCATGCCCATATTCATCAGCTGAGGATCAGGCCCATATTTTTAATATTTTTAATATTTTTAAAATATACTCTCTGAAATCTTTTACAGTGTTTTCACGTGGGGAACGGCTGCCAGTTGCCACTACTGGAAGCTGGAGGAAGCTCTTAAAGTGAAAGAAATGAGTTGTGTTAAGGTCAGGAACCAATGGATCTGAATGGGACATATTTTGAATGAGTCATAAACTGATAATTTCCATACATTTACTAATGCACACATGTGTTGACAAGTAAGTATTTTGCCTATCTAATTCTGACTTTATTGGTATAAACTATTCTCCTCCCTTATAGGCTGTATTAGGCAATTCTGTAACGCCACGGAAGCTGGCATGGCGACCTCCTTGAAAAAAAAATCTTTTTTTATCTCAAAATCATGTATTTTTCTATCATATTTTAAATCATGCAACTGCAAATTTACTTGAAATTTATGAGAGAAATAATAAGCTTTGCAATATACCCTAAAATGTCTCTCTATTTTCTGTAAGAGACAAAAGAAGTAAGGTACAGATTATCTATGATATATGTTATAAAAGTAAGTTATCACCACTAAAGTCCTCTCCCAGTTTCCTTTATTTTTAGAGTAATACAAAATCATACCCTTCATTTGCTCCATTCTTCTGCTAGATAATATTTTGCAGGTGAAGGATTTTTTTTTTCCTTTGGGGATTATCCCACAATGAATGTTTGGGATATTTTTCCTTCTTTATATTTCTATTATTCTCTCATAAGATTCCTTAGGGAACACTGAATCTCTAATAGTTAGATGTTTTATCCAAGACAGATGACAGGGTTACTTGTCTGTGACTCATGAAAGATTTTTGTGTTATGGCTGAAATTTATTTTGAGGATAATTTTTTTCTCTATATATATTTCAGCATAAATTATATGGAATTACCTGAAATAACTATGGCAAGTATGAGCTTGTATAACTAACAATAACAGGAAAAAATGATCAGGAAGTTACTTACATTTGCAATACTGATCTGCAATACATATGAGTCAAGTATCTATATTGCTTGTTTCATTGCCATCAATATTAATTACAGCAATAAAAACGACACAGTTATTGCTGTCCTGAAAAGATGTTAATGATGTGGTCATCACTGAAATAGCTAAATTGGCTAATGTGATGACACAATAAATTCAGACTATAATTGGGCTGATAGTCTTTTCTCTGACATCTGTGTAAATTAGGAGCTCCCTAAGCATAAAACTTGTGTAAATGAGATAAGATTCAGATCTCTGCTTTATTGCTGTGGAGACCTGTTTGTAACAGTTAAGTAATTTTAGTTAGCCGCTCTGCACTTTTGTACTACATTAGCTGGCATTTCTATTCCATATACATAGCCACCTGCATCTCGGGGTTGGTATGCCTCTTTAATATCTAACTTATTAATGTATTAATATCCTTGCATCAGTTATATCTTCCAGCTAATCACCAGAAAGTATTTCATGATGAATAAATATAATCATAGGAAAAGTAAATTTATATGTTGCATATAAGAATAATCATAGAAAAAAAATCTTTTAAATAAATTCATGCTTAAAGAGCCAATTCTTTAAACCTTAGGAAACAAGCATCTACTTGTCCCTCCTGTCTCTTCTATTTTAAATACATGACTGCATATTACTTTTCTACAAAGTTCCATCCTCTTTTAGAGAACGGGCTGGACAGTCCACTATTAAGAACAGCAAGGCAATACTTCGTTTTTTGATTTCATTCAATGTTCTCAAGCTTTATTTACTGTACAGTATTCAGACTTTGCTCTGAAGACAGAATGATTGATTTCTTCCCAGGATATCCATGCTGCTTGTCTTTTGTAACATCCATGGGTTTCACAAAGATTATTGAATTTTTGTGCATAATACTTCTGTTAGACAAAGAGATTATATTATTCCCATTTTAGAGAAGGAGAATGGGAGACAATGGTTGACCTGGTTTTACCTCACTTATTTTAGTTGCATAACTCTGGTACCTAAGTCAACAGCCTAATAATTTCAGATTTGATCTATTGTCAATGGAAAGAAGCAAGGTCTTTGCAGAACAACACAGATTTTAACTGGGTAGCTCTGTGTTTCAGCTACCAGTAGAGCATAAGGAGGCTATGATTTTAACTCTAATAGTGCCCACGGGGGTAGATTCAGACTCCCATTTACCAGTGAATTATGCAAGCCTTAATTTTTCATGGGAATAAAAACAAGCCCAGTAGCAAGTGCATCTGTTTCCATCATTTTATTGTTTTTTTGAAGGAATGAGCTTGATGATCAATTTTGCTTGTGAGTTCTGTGATTTCTTCAAAGTAGATGATCCGCAGATCCCATGCCAAGCACCCACAAAGTGCGAAACACACATTTAATAGCCAACAGTAGGAATTCTGGTTTAAACAACGTGCCTAGGAATACAGAGGGTGTCCTGCAGAAGTAACTCTGGACTTGGGTCCTCCACAGATAGATTTCAACTGCCTCTGTCAGGAAAGCACAGTTTTGCTTTCAGCAATCTACTCTCTAACATGTTACACATAGTCCAATTTCTGTTAAAAAAAAAAAAAATTCTAACAGCTCATTAAACCGAACAACCTTCACTTATCCCCAGAGCCTGGCCCATTTCTGGACCTTGATACTTAAGGAATTGAAATGGAGAATTCAGCCGCTAACACGCAGTCCCTGAAATACTTTGGCACTTTGCAGTTTTTCACCACTTGACGCCCCTTGTCAAAACATTAAGGGGGATGTAGAGCAGCAGCATGTCATTATATAACATTTTTACACATCATATTTATAAAGAGTCAAACACATTTTATTCTTGATCTAGAACTCCGCTAATTAGATGCCACTGACAGTTTGACTGCAGACTTTGAGTCTGAATACTGTCATGCTGTTCCTGGTTGGCATTTATAGTTGGCTGGTCCATAGAAGCACGGGCCATTCTGCTCAGGTTTTCAAGGCGAGACAGAAGCGTCGAAACTTTTCACCACTTGTTCATCATCTCTCGCTTGTTAATTAACGTCTGCACAGCGTTTTGAGCATGTGCTGTCAGAATTCTGTCTTTTATTTCCCTGGCGAAAAAAGCCTGGAAAACACTATTGTGGACACCCTACAAACAACACAACCATCCCAGCTGGGAAAAAGAAAAGCCAGAGACCGAATCAGCTGAGGTTAGGGCCTTTTGCAAAGCACATATATCACAGTATTATCATAGTGATACAGGTTATTGCTTTTGTGGTTATAGGTTAAAGAGATCTTTGTCATTTAGCTAGTTCTGGGTCAGCAAAAGTGGGACAATACAGAGCTCAGCAGCCAATGTAAAGCCACCCCCAAAGCATGGAAAGGTAACGAACAAGTTAGTGAGCATCTGAACTTAAGGTACATATCAGGCAGATCTTACTTGCCCTCCTAGAAATTGTGACATCCCAGAACATCCTACTGGGAGCTGGAATTTGTGATATACCTCACTCAGCTCTGACCATGCTGCTAAATGGCTCACGTCCTGAACGATGTACAAGTCAATCTTACATTGCAGACACCTCGGGACTTCACCAGGTCCGTTACACCTGTTATTAAAGGTATCCATTGTACTTCCATTCTCCAAAGTCAAAATCTTTGTAGATTATTAGTTTTCTAAACAGACTACATGTCACATATCTACACAAAAGGATCAAGTCCCCTTCAATGAAATTAAATAGGAATTTAGCTGCCTATAGACACAGTTCGTCATATCTGCTTTACAGAACTGCATGCCTCTAAATTTACTATGCATTTTCTATTGAAATTTTCCTGGATAACAAAATTCAGGCACAGTAATGTAGGGAGATGGGTGTTTTCCAACTAAAATACCACTGCAATGCAGATTAGGAGGAGAGGCAACAAAGCTAGGAGTGATCAGAACAGGGAAAAACTCTATCAGAAATGCAATTAGTTCCTGCCTTTCCTATTCATTGTCTACTCATAATGACATCTGTATCTGTTGCATTCCCTAAGTTATGTGGTCATCAGTAGATGGCAAAAGCTCTTGCAACTGTTTTGTTCACCAATTATCTAAAACTTCTCGTGTCAAGGCTTAGTGAAAACAAAGGCAAAAGAATTTATCCATTTCTGCTGATTTCGAGAGTAATAAATAATGTTTAATGCTTCTTTCTACCAGCCGGGGTACTCATGCCACTTCTGAAATGGTCTATCATTTATTTAATGCCTAAATAGACACTTACTTGCTGAACTTGGAGGCACACATACAGAAACATGGCTAGAATTTGTTATTTAGAGAAACTCTTCAAAGCCATGGAAATATATTTACAAGCAAAGGCAACTTTTAAAGATGAGGGGGGTTGGGGTTGTTTTTCAGTATGAATTACTTCATGTCCCTGGACCACAGGATTACGCTGAGAGCTCAAGGTTATCCAATATTTGTAAAGATCTGGCCACTTCTTTAGGAAAGTAAAATCATGGCTTTATATAAAGGCAGACTTTACCTTTATCAGTTCAGCAGTCTTAATCCTGATCTCCACATTTGAAGAACTGTGGAAAAGGGTGTGTGGGTGAGGGGGAAAACATGGACATAATTGGACAGGAAAATGTTAGTCTCTTAGTTTTATTGCCTTTGTTCTTTGGAAACAAAAATTACTTTACATTTACTGACAATAAAACAAGATTTTTCTCAGCGGTGAAATTTTCCCCATAGAAATCTTACATAGCAGTAGTAAATAATGCAGCACAAGGTAATGACAATGACACATTAGAGCTTCGTTTGAATGCATGCTGTGCTTTGTGCATGATGCAGAATTCAATGGACAGCGATGCGAAGTGGGGGAAGAGGCTTGTTTGTGTTCAGATTACATAATCCACTCGTCTTTGTTGCTACCATTCTAGGCATTTTGTCCAAAGATGTTCTGCTTCTTATAAAGTGCATTCAACCTTATCTGGAGCTCAGATGCCTAAGGCTTTGTTACAATAGTTATTTATAACTTAACTATAAAAAAAATGATAGCTGAACAGGAAAACACTTCTTCAGTCATAAATAAATAGCTCATTTGTACCTAGGGAGGAGAAGAATAGCTTTCAAAGAGCTTCCCCTTCAATTGCAGAATCATGACTTCCAGGTAGAAACTATTGGAAGAAGGCTCTCTAAAACTAGATTTGTGCAGTTTGTTGTTGAAAGTTTATTGCTAAGATTGCCAAAATTACTCTGGTATTTGAATACCTTTGCGGGTTTTTAGGTGTCCAACTTGGAATGAATCTGAAAGGAGCCATTATAATACTAAGCATTACCAGCTCTCTGAAAACCAGACATCCCTGTCAAATATAAGACTAACCATCTAGAAATGGAAAAACACAAAGTTTTTGCCGAAGACAAAATGAGTGGCAGCTGCAGACGGAGGAGCATATTCATGTGGGATAATTTAGGCCTTTGAAATACAATGGAGGTAAAGAAAAGAAACCTTGAAAAGTTTCCTATCAATTATCTAAGTAACAATTTATGACCTATTGTAAGTATTGATTTTGTGCTCAGAAGCTTATTTCAGATAGGGGGCTAACATTTTATTGAAACAAGTAAATCAGAAACTATGCTCTGTTTCTGATGATACTGTAATGACTGTGTTTGATATCAGTTATACCGGTATGAAACTAAAACACTGATAAAGCTTTTTCTTATTTCCAGAGATGAATCAGCTATACCCAAATAACTATATCCCATGAGTGTTATCATTTCAACTATGATGTTCAGCGATATGGTAACATCATAGTTGAAACACTGAAGTTTTGTGTGTTTACAAGACCCTGCATATTATCTCCAGCCAAACAGTGATATAAACCTACTCAAAGGAGTTTAACTTTCAAAAATCAGGAAAAAAACCTCAATTGTATTTTCACCCTCATGTGCAGGTTTTGCAAAGATGTTTTTCCTTTTCATTTCAGCAAAGTACTTTTGGGTTTAGGGGCTAAAAAAAGAAGAGAAGAATAAGAGTTCATATAGTGACATTGAACTTGAACCACACATAAACAAGGTTTGTTAGTAAATTTTAGTTGAGGCTGGTTCTGTGCTAACTGACCTACTTTGCTGATCTCTCAGGTCATCATCCATGTTACATTTGAACATTTCCAAACCTCTCAAATAAACAGTGATATTTTTTCCCCTATTTTTCTGTTATTAGGCTGGAAGAGTCCACTACCAATTTCCCCAGTATACAAGATTTGTAAGCAGCAACAGAGAAACCTCCTGAACTCTCCAAAGCGCATGCTGAAATGCAGCATTTCTCTACTCTTGAATTTCTTTCAGTAGGTGTTGAAACCTTTTATAGTAAATTGCATTTTACATGTTAGGAACTTCAAAAGAAGGTGTTAATATAATTGAGACATGGTAAGTTTGACAGTTGGTGTCATTATATGAGTTTCACTCAGCAGCCTTCTGAAGCAAAAATAATTAAAAAATCTGTCTTCCTAAAGAAAGGAAGCTTATGCCTATAATGATGAAATAACTTCTTAATAACTTGCTTTAATCCATAAAGTCCTTGTCCCAGGCCCAATATTCAACATTTTAAAGTGGATTACATGTAACTATTCTGACTCCCATATTGCTGGTATTATTTTAAAAATAGATCCTTTGCAGCAATATTATTGTATTCTGTGGTTATTACTCTCCCTTATATTTGTATAAAAGTATAGATAGGGAAATACCTTACAGTTAGCTACTTAACACTTGCTTTAAATCTCATTGCCCTTCAGTGTGTACCAATAGGCTGGTGTCCTGCCCAAAATTACCACTTTTACCATGGTTGTAAAACATGTTGTAAAACATCAAGCCAGATGACAGAGAAGGGCCTGAGGACAGCCATGTTATTTGGAGAGCCTGGGAACAGGAGACACTCTGAGTATCAATTAGTTGATTCATTTCCTGCTGAAATTTTGGTCACCAGCATGTGATTTTGTTGATCAGAAAATGTTAGGATTCAGACTGCTAAAAGGTAGGAACATTTTTGTTCTGTTTGAGGCCTATGAAGACAAGCCAAAAAAAAAAAATTATCAACAAACAAAATGACACTAGATATGTAAAATACAAAAAGAACTGTCCTTTTGGCTCACATATGCTAATGCAGAATGAAATCAAGGACAAATCTGACAATTAAATCATTGGGAATATTCTTGGAATATGTCATATGTGAAACCAATTCTGCTTTGCAAAGAGCTCAGAGGGTTCCTGGGGCTTGCATCATCTCCATATTCCTTGCTGAAACGTGTATTGTGCTGCCTAATTTGCCTCTCTATTCCTTCCAGCCTGCATTTTTATAGACCATCCTTTTGAAGCCAGCAGAAAGTTTTAAAAAATCTAAATATAGAGAAGTCTTTTATGCAGTCACCCTACTAGACAGCTAACATTCACTTTGCAACAAAGATCAAACATGACAGAGTTTATGGTGAAATCAGGAATGGACACAGCAGTAGACTTTCTTCTTCATAAACATTGCATTGTATAAACATTTTACAGATACAAAAATGAAACTTCAGATTTTTCAGGCCTGCCTAGCATAGCCCCAGCCTTCACAGAAACCTGTTCTTTGCCTAAACTCATCTGTCTCACTTAGCTGTTACTCTGACCTTGGTGGTCTTGTTGATATGAGTCAATCAGAATTTAAACCCAAAGACTTGTAAAAACAGGTCTCCAGTTAAGTGCTGCAGGCACATTTTAATCTTACATCAATGATTTGTGTACCACAGCCATCCCTGAAAAGGTTGGAATATACCTTACAAAGTCCTCCTTTCAACGGTTTGAATGATGGAGAGAGGAGAAATATTGTGCACAACTGAAATTGAGGAGGGATGTAGATAGCCACCACAGTTCATCCCACTAAATTTGACAGCATTTCTGCACTATATGCCTCCTTACCCATTTAACAAGCCTAATTATCTTTCCATGTGCTTGAAGACAAAAGATCCAAGCATGGTAAAACCCATGTTCTGTGAAGAATGGTGCTCCATCCAGGCTGTTGTGCAGCTCATATTCCTCAGGTTAGGTACTTCTACCTCACTTGGACAGGCAATTCTGCTTCTGTAGGAATGCTCAGACCATGTCAGACCTTCCCAAGCATCTCAAAATAGAAGTTTATGAACTGACAACTTCAGAGAAATAAAAATACCAACTTTACACATTCTCAGTTTAGCAGTAGGCAGCAAAAAGAGGAGAGAGAAGAAAGACAGATTTTGATACCAGTATGTTAAATCAGGTCAGGCACCAGGTTGAAGACAACTTTGGGACAAGCAAGAAGACGCAGGGAGATGGGTGGAGGGAAGCAGGAGCAGGAACACTAGGCAGGCAAGGAGAGCTGAGCAATCAGGTCTAGGACTGATTTGTAGAGGGACCTCACTGTTGTGTGCAGCATGCTGAGGGAATAGTTTTGCTGTGCTGCAACAGCATTTGATGGGTTAATAACAGCAGTTATTTAGTATTATCGCAGGTTAGATAGTTGATTCTTTGAGCCTTACCACCTCAGTGCCAACACTACTCGTCATTTATTCAGTCTCCTCTAAAAATGTTCACCTCAAGTGTTTCAGACCCATGACAGCTTTGTTGCCTCCTCTCATTTGTAACGGTGTTTGCATACACCTTGCAGATCTTTCCAAAGACCAGCATACCAATGAATTTGTCAAGGGTTTTGTGGGTTTCAGGGAGGTCTGTAAGACCTTCATCACTGGACTCCACACACAGGATGTCAGTCTCTAATTGTGCACAGACATCATCGCCAGGCTCCTAGACTCGTCCCCAACCTCCATGACTCGCTACAGTTCAGTTTATGTCCTTATCATTGCATCAGCCACCTTTCATAGAGCTAGCTTTTCAGCACCCATTCTTGTGGCACTATCATCAACAGCTTTCTCGAGAGAACATTTTATGTTGGTTCGCGTAAAGCAGCTTCACATAAGGCACCACCAATGACTCTGTCCTCTTGATGGAGTGTTGTCTTAATACACTAACCTGCACCATCTACTCTGATTGCACAGCCCAAACTCTTTTCTTGTTTACTGGAGATTAAAGCTACCTTTTCTAGTCTTCGTGTCTTTCATCCAGACCCAAAGAGAAAGGAAAACCGGAGCACCGCAGGGAGAACTTGCTCTGTCATTGTGAGAATATGACACATCCTCAAATTACAGTGGGGATAGTTGAAACATGATGGGGGAAGGCCTGTGTTATAACACTAGGAAATTAAATGTACTTTTGTAGCTCTTTGTATCTTACACAACCCAGCAGGAATGACATGAGGGAAGATGACAGGCAAGCACATGCCTCAGCTAAGGAGAGGGGAAAGAAGGTGAGGAAGCAGGAGGTGGTGATAGAGCATGAATCGCTTCACAAGGCATCCCCAGACAATCAAGCTGACAGAAGGAGTGGGAGTTTGCAGGCAAACTTTCTGCAGTCTCATTAGATTGGGAGCAGGCTGATGAGAGCTGTAAATAACAGGTGCTTTATTTAACAAGGGAGAGAGAACATGAAAATGAAATGAAAGAAAATGATTAGGACTGAAATTTCACCAAGAGTGTTGGAGGCTGAGGCCGTGGCAGGGAAAAGCGTGGTGCTCTACCTCTTTCTGTCCCTTTGGCTGTGTGTAGGCTCAGAGGCAGGAGGAGGGAAGGTCTCCTCTGAACACTAACCTCCTCCAGCCTGCAGGGATCTGCCATAATGTGCCTATCTTTGCAAGGATCTGTAGTTTTCCACAGCTTCAGCACCTACTGTATTCCTTCAAGAACAGACTAGTACCGTCGCACAGGGCCTGGGACAAATGGCCTTTCAGGTGGAGCTACTGGACCAGGTGTCCAGTCTTATGAGCTCCATGTAGTGACCGGCAACTGTGAATAGTGCTCTCTCATTAATGGTCTTGGCTCTGTTTCCTGGAAAATCAACTTCTGAGGTGGCCCAGAGCCTCTGGCACATAGGACATCTCTGAGGGACAGAGATACACTTCCACTTGTTCAGAAAATTAATGCCTGAGTTGAGTCATAGCCTGCAGAGTTTTTGTGACCCTTCTGAGCAAGTCTTGACATTTCTCCACCTTCCAAAAACATCAACAAAACTCATTCACCAAAATAGCTATTTCACTCACTCCCAGGAACAGAACACGATCTACCATAAAGTTCAATTTCATAATTATTTTTTTTTTTATAAAGAGGACCTACCTATGAAGATTTTAGCTCTGTGTAGTTAACCAAGGAAATTCTTATCAAGTTTATTATGAAATTGTTGCCAGAGACAGCATAGCATAGGTATCCAGCAGGTGCACAAGATGTCCAGCAGTCACCAGTTTCTTTACTTTTCTCATTGCATCAGAATACATGAGCAGCAGTCTTTTTTTCATATTTCCTTTCAATACAAGAGTAGTAAAGAAATGTTAACCTTCTTTTGTCTTCACCTGTCAGAATGGGATGGACATGTCATCATCTTAAAATTGCCAATGCCAGATTTTTTTAAGCTACTTCTGAAAGAATAAGAAACTTTTTCCATTTGTTTTCAACACTTCATGGTGGTCACCTTGCCAAGAAATAGGAATTTAATTTTGCAGGAGAAAGTTTGCTCAATAGCAACTGGCAGACTAGCAATTAGTTATATCCTGCCTTGGTATCGGTCGTAGTACCTGGTTCTCCCTACATTCTTGAAGGCAAAAGAAGCAACCTGGAGGTTCCTTCCTCTCTCAGAGGCAGGGTAATATTACCAAGTTGACAAGCATTATCTAGTCTTGTCCTTATCAGCATCCAGCTCCCACATCTACCGGGATTCTAAAGAAACCAAGAGCTGCAGCAAGTTACCACTTTGTGGCTGGACAACTGGATTTTTGTGGAAGGGAGAAAAAATTAGAAATAGTTTTTCACTCACTGGGTGTTTGATATAGATATATATACTCCTATAGACCCATTTCAAACTTCATAACAGGGAAACACTTCAAAATCCGGAAAATATTTAACTTTTTTTGTTACGTTACCCTTTTACACACTTGCCTGAGGGTAGCACTGGTTCACTTGCCTTTTGCAGTCTGGTTTATGTCCATGCACCACTAGATATATGGGGAGGTAGTGATTCATCTGATCTGACTTTAGATGTCTATTGCTTGGTTGCTTTGGCTACCTGTGGCTCTCTTTGTAATCACTTCAGAGACCAGGGGGCTTTAAGGTACAATTCATTCGACCTATATTAGACATTAGCTTTAACATGAAATAAATTGCACTCCAGAAGTTCTGCTTTCTCTCCAAAGTGAGCCTCAGGTGACCAGCCCAAGCACAGCTGCCTATGGTGCAGCTGTCTACAGCTGTGTTGAATCAGTCCCACTCATGAATCTCACCCAGTGCCTGTATCCACTGAAATCAGTGGTGAAACTCCCTTAGGCTTTGGGTACAGTTCTGCCCCATTTCATCTTTGAGAAGAAATGAATGTGCTTGCAGATGTTTTCAACACATGGTGGGCTTTTACTTTCCCAAAGATTTAGGAGAGCATCATAAAGACTCATTAAATATCTGTATTGAGTTGCTCCTGTTCACTGACCTGTTTGAAATGAAAATTAAGTTAGTGTGATAGGGTTGGAGATGTAACATTCTTCTGCAGGTTCGAAATTGTAGAGGTAATTGTTTTATTAAAATATTTGCTCTTTTGCTCCCTACAAGGTTTTTGATGGCCTGGAAGTCATTGTGTAGCACCATGCTAGCCGTTAGTGCTTTGATTTCCACAATGCCTTTCTTTATTTAATGGGCCTGAAATATTGATTAACATTTACAGATTCAATTCCAAGCACTTGCCAGGGGTTACAGAGAGCCAGAGAGAGCTGGTTGTGCCAGTCAAATTCTGAGGTGTAATGAAATCCCCTACTGTGCCTGTCAACTCATCCAGTGTACAGGTCATTTCCCACAAGGTCTGCAGTGTTGAAAGAAGCAGTTTTCACTCGAAACATTTCATAGGCAAAGGAAAAATATGTCTCCAGTATTGTATGCTTTTTCCCTTTGTCTAATATTGAATAGGCTCATTGCTTCACACAATTTTTGCCCCCAAAGCTTTCTAAGTCAATAGAAGAAGAATGTTTCAGGTGGGCACAAGTCAAGAATCTCAGTGTAAATGCCTTATTACTGTTGTCAAGGAATTTCACAGTAACTAAGGCTAGAGATAGACGAACCTCAAAAGAACTGGAATCTCAATTCATTTTAGTTAAGTATTGAATGATTCTTTTATTCTTCCAAATATTACAAAGCTCCCTTTGAAAGATGCTTGCATCCTTCTTCCCCTAATGTACTCTTTCTTAATTTGTTCCAGGACCACAATTTTCCTTCAAATTCAAACTCTCTTACCTATTTCAATCCAAGTCCAAATAGAATCTATTCTATTCCATTCAAGTATTTACCTGATTTTTCTTTTTTTCATGATCAGGGTGCTTTTGTCTTCTCATCTCCTATGGAGAAGAGAAAGAATGCAGCAAAATGTTTTGTTTTCTTAGGGTTTCAGTATTGCTTCTGCTATTAAATTTTAAAAATCTGTTTTCGAAAAGGTTATGTTAAAGAAAGATATCTTGTTCTTTGAGTGACAATCCAGTGAAGGTCCTTGTGATGGTCTGTGATCAAATTCATTATGTAGGTTATGAGTACTCCCCAGAACAGTAATGCTGCTTGCAGGATCTAATTTTAGAACAACTATAACAAATGTATTTATGCCAGAAAATTAAAGTAAAGTTGCTGAACCTAATAGCTCATGTGAGGCAATATTGTCTCAAGATCACATTTGCTGAATGGTGCAGTAGAGGAGTATTGTTGTTTGCCGTCTGTTCTCTAATGGGGGAGCACACATATCCAAGCTAGCAAATGTTTCCAGCACCATGTCCTGACCTGAACTCAAAATGATAGCTTTGATTTACAAGTTTATAGTTGACTTTGGCTAGCTTCTCTGCCAGCTTCATTTTGTAATGGAACATTTGACACTGATGCATGGCCAAATAGAACTACCGATAGATTCAAAACCAGTTTCTTCAGTATTTGCTGAGTATATTGAAAGGAGAGGGAAAATATCCATCTGAGAACAAAGCATTGGAAATTTTAGATACGAGTGGCACTGGTTCAGGAGGGATCAAGTCCAGTAGTTTAACTGAAAAATTCTAGCTATCTAAACGCAATGGATATTGCAAAAGGCAAAGGGGCTTTCCATTACAAAGGATGGTGAGCAAAATCCTACTATTTGGCATTCCACAGAAAGTGCACATTTTCTCCCTCAAATATTTATTTATTTTTTATTTAGGGGCTTTGCACTAAGATAAGCTGCAAACATGAAGCCCTGATAAATAGTTTGCTACCAGATATTGGTTTCCCATCACCAGGAATGAGGTTCAGTGAAACTTGGGCTACAAGATTCCTTTGACCTGCAATATACATCCAGTTCTGTTGCTGAGAAATTAATTATGGTCTGTATAAACCATTGTTTCAGTCACCACACTTAAAATTCTTCATTCTTCATTGAGATCAAGATATCTCAAAGAAGAGCTTTGCTGGAAAAGGGAATGAAAAGCACTTTTTTCCAGTAGCCAGCATGCTCAAGGTTAACATATAAAATTCTAATGATCCATCAGTGATTCCAAGGGGTGGGATCCCATTTAAGATTAAAGAACCTATATTCAGGTGTCCATATGTGAGCTGAGTATTTAATTTCCTGATAGGTACAGCCAAGAGACATTGTATGCAGAGAACTATTTAGCTGACCAGCCATTAAAAGTAGAATTCATCTGTTAAAGCTTTCTGAAGCTTAAATATCTGGGGCCTTTTGAAATGCCTAAGGCATCCCTGCTGGACTGACACGTAACATAGGATTTATGGGAGATGACACCATTGTGAAACAGCAGCTAGAGGCTAAGCAAGATATTTCTCAGAATCTAAAACAACACAAGACTGTAGATAACTACTGCAGGGTGAGCTGATAATCTGAGCAACACAGATATCTCTGCTTTCCGACAGGGAGACATCCCAGAGCATTTGAGACATTTACATAGCTTGGACAAACATGACACAGGCCCTGTAGGAGACACAAGCCCTACTGAAAATGCAGGTGTGAGCCAAGTGGGATCCACAGGGAAACCTCAAATGGCAATAGACATATTCATTTAGGCAAATTAACTGAGTTCTAGAACACATTGACTTTTCATTACATTTCCTTTAACTATACCAGGAGCTTAGACACTTAGCAGATGTGTAGACACCTACAGGTAAACTGTTCTGGGACTTTCATGTTTCATCATGTCAATATAGGTATTGAAATTTCTCAGAGTACCACATCTGAAGTATCTCAGGATCAGATTGGCAATAACAAGTGGTTTATGGATCCACAAGTCTATAGTGGACTCTAAATCAATATAAAATCCAAGCTACTTTAACTCCATTCTCTGTCAAGAGATGAATTAATCGGAACAAGTTTTCTTACCTTAGGTACTTTTCTCCCATTCAGTATTTTCAGAAAAGATGTCAATTTGTCCCTTTGCTAAAAGGCGGTGTGTGCAGAAGGAAGACTTTCTGATCCTAGACCTACCGGGTTCAGATCTCACGTACTCTACATCTCAATGCTGAAGTCAACATGCAACAACAGATAAACTGTGAATTTTGAAATCAGAGTACCTTGCATATCATAGAATCATGCAATCATAGAATATCTCAAGTTGAAAGGGACCCATAAGGATCCTTGAGCCCAACTCCCTGCTCATAGCAGGACTACCTAAAATTAAACCATATGACTAAGAGCATTTTCCAGATCCTCCTTGAACTGACAGGCTTGGTGCTGTGACCACTTCCCTGGGGACCTTGTTCCAGTAACTGACCACCCTCTCAGTGAAGGACCGTTTCCTAATGTCCCATCTGAACTTGCCCTGATGCAGCTTCATTCCATTTCCTCGTGTCCTATCGCTGGTCACCAGAGAGAGGAGATGAGCACCTTCCCTTCCACTGCCTCCCTTGAGGAGGTTGCAGACTGAAATGAGGGCACCCCTCAGCCTTTTCTTCTCCAGGCTGAACAAACCAAGTGACTTCAGCTGCTCCTCATAAGTCTTGCCCTCAAGACCTTTCCCCATCTTGGTCACCCTCCTCTGGACACACTCTAATAGTTTGATGACCTTCTTATATTGAGGCACCCAAAACTGCACACAGTCCTCGAGGTGGGGCATCTATTACCAGGGAAAGGTAAGTTTGATCTCTCATGTAATTGAGACTATTGCCCTACTTCCCTGGTTTTCCCACCTGATTGTCACTCTTTTTCTAAGACAGCTGGCTCCCCACTCTTTTTTTTTGCTAAGTTACTCTTGAAAAAAATTGGCAATGCTTTGCACTGGTTCTGCTCCCCTTCTACCAGATCAATGCATCCTTGTCTCTTTGTTAGTTCTCTGATGGTCTTATCCAGAGAGTAAATATGTCTGCTGGATGAAACTTAGCCTATCTGTCCTGCGTGTGGTGTGGAGACTCTTGGGCAGAGCCAGTTTAGGGCTGTCAGAACTTGCTCATTTCTGGGGGTTTCCTACACCTCAGATGATCTTCACCTTTCTTCTAGGGTGGCTAGGACTCTCTCTTTTGTTTCTACTTCCCAGTTCTCTGCTCTCCTCATCTTTAAATCAACTCAGAGAGAGTTTTCTTAGAAAGCTGCACAATGCAGAGTGCAGTCTTATCTCATCTTGATGGAAGACCCTGACCCAAAGGATCTGTGACTCTGTAGTCCTCCTCAGATTAATTGGATTTTTCGGTATGACCCCTTACTTTGACCAGGAGGTTGCTATTTCAATACTGATATTATTTTCCTCTGTATAAAGTAGTTAAATATGAATTAGTATGAGAAATGTGACATATATTTGCCTTTCTTTTGGAAAGTCCAATCAGCAGCATGATGAAAGTCTCTTTGGGTTTTTTTCTGTAGTCCACTGAAAACGTCATTCATGCAAGCGGAGGAAAGCAACAAGAAATTGAGAAGAGGTGACTTAAGCAAGCTCCAATGCATGGGTGGGCATGTCCCTAAGTGGAGGGACAGGCTGATTCAGGTTAGCAAAGAAGAAAAGTGAACAAAAATATCTAATACTCTGAGCTTGTAAGTGAAAGACAAGACTCAGATACTCTCCCTTTTCTGATTCAGGCCTTCATTTTAAAGGGAAAACGCTGTGTTTCTAGATGAGTCAAGCCTTTTGTTTAACTTCAAACAGGAAAGCAAAAAAAAAATTTTTCTCTGTGCAGACCAACTCAAACATTGTGTTTTTTCTAAAAAGGGGTAAAGAGTAAAAGCAATAACTAGCAGAGCCCTAGTGAAGAGAAGATAGATTCAGCTGAAATTGAATTTCAACAGAATATCTGTGCTTAACTCCCTTCTCATTTGAACGATCTGGGTCACAGCTATTGTCTCCTGGCATTACTATGCATTGGCTTCTAGTGGTATCTTTCCAGTGTGTCTTTGACACCTCTCTCCCACACCATTCCATACTCAACTCCATTCCTCACAGCAGCTGTTCAGCTATGTACCTCTAGTTCCAGCTAAAAAGCTTTATTTTCCAAACTGTTTTCACAATTTCTGTTTTCTTACATTTTCCTTTGCTTAGGAAAATAAGTTCTATTGACTTTAATTAAGCTTGACTAGGCTCCAGAGCTTGGAATTTTATTTTTATTTTTGCTAAGAAAATACTATGCTTGCTTTCTAAGTTGCATTTCTTGATTCTGACTAATTGTATCACTCTACTGCCAACATGAATGTAACCCCCTCCAGTTAAATCATTGTCTTTTCAGAGTAACTTTGTAGTATTAAAGACAAATCTGTAACACTTTCATCATGTTGACATAATAGCAACCCAAGATATCCCTGACTGCAGAAATGCTGGGGGCGTGAATTCTAACATTTTGCTGTAGGCTAAATTGTAAAAAAAGGCTTTAGCAGCTGTGATTGACCATATCTGTTATAAATCAACTATGATGTATTTAAACTAGTGGCTTTTAATTAGACTTACGCAGGGCTGGGGACAACACTGAACATGATCAGGAGAAGTCTCTGCTGCAACTCAGAAATAATGCTGGCATTTGCATTTGCTGGTATCTAATTGTGACACCCTTCATGAGGGTCTCAATTTTCTGTTTTCCTTACGCTAAACACACTTTAAGTTCACTTCACCTCTCTGCCTCCTAGCAAAATACTATGTTGAGTTGCTGAATCCGCGAAAGTCTCTTTTTCTGTGTTTTTGCCATAATCTTTTTAGCAGCCTCCTCCTTCTCTACATTTTTGGGGTCTAATCATCACCTTTCTTTGATTAACTGTAAGTAAAACTTACAGGTGGTTTGGGGTTTTGGGTTTGGGATTTTTAAGTTTTAATGTAAACCAGCCAGAGATTTAGAAGCACAGATCCTATTGACTTCTGCGGTGGTGTTGTATTCCTACATACAATAAAGGTGCTTTTGAAGTCTCCTTCTGGGTGCCTCAGATAACACTTACACTGTAGAAACTTAAGTGGAAGTGAAGATGTAAAACAAATGCTGAACACCCACAGATTCCTTCAGCTTTAGTAGTTATTGCAGGTGCTTTATCACTTCTAAAATTTACACATTTTTACTCAATTTAGAAAGGCCAGCACATTTGCAAAAGTGAAGTCTCCACCCTGAAGAGTTTTGTGTTTCAATAAATGTGTTACTAAGGGAAAAAGAAGATGGAGACCTCAAGATACCTGTCTAATTTCACCCTTTGATCACAAGAGCCCTTCCCTTAATGCTTCATGATAAATTCAGTCTATCATTGACCAATTCCTGAAGCAGAAGCAGGGAATCTATATCTTCATGACCAGACACAGCTTGAGATTTCTTTTTGCATGACTCATGGTCACTTTACAGTGTGTGAGAGTGTGTGGTGCAAGCAAGGTGACTGAGAAATCTACTACACTTTGAGCAGGGGAAAGGTACCCATGTCTGGCTTAAAATGCCCTCTTGGAGTTTTTACATTGACTTCCATCAAATCACATTAAACACTGAATCCTGGCAGAGATTTCAAAATCCTGAATAAGCTGCTATGGATTCAGTTCACAAAAAAGTCAAGGCATCTATGTCTAATTAAGAGTTGACTCTTTAGAAACTCAATAGCCATTTAAATTAATTGTCATTTGGTGATCTGGTCTCCCACACAGCTAGGAAGCTAACCTAACATTGAAACATTTACCTGAGTTGTTTTCATGGACCCCCCCCTTGTTTCTTGTCTTGTTTTGTTTTTTTTCCTGACAGTCCACATCTTAAAGCAAATAGATTTTTGGACATACAAATTTGATCTTTTGAAAGCCAAATAAGAAATCTAAGAACACTTTGCAGGGTTAAAATGAAGCTAGGACAAATCCCAAAAGACTTCTTTCCTAGTGGTAAGTCTAGGCCTATTTTATAATAGAGGGAAGAAAAACTTGCCTTGAAAAGACATGTTCTAATTCTACATGAGCTAAACACATCTTTGGGTTAGCTCTTTATTTTTGCCTTCTTATCTTAACAGAAGATTATACCATTATCAAAATTGTATGAAAAGGTTTCCATTGAAATGAATGTTGGACTTAGTGATATTACTAGCCTAACCTCCTTGAGTACCTGCTCACAACTAAAAGAAGGTCAGAAGCTCAGTATTGCTAAGCCAGGAGTTCAGACATTGCCCGAAGATTAAAAATGTGGCTTAAACATAACTCGTATGGGGCATTTTAATTTGTCTTTTGACTTGTTGAGACCCCAAGAACTCACATTTTCCAATTTCTCCCTGTATCCCAGAGGGCCAAGAAACTTAGTTCCTTTGAAAGGAAAACTGAGAATCAGAAGTTTAGGTAAAAAAAAAAGAACAAATATCATGATATTCAGGATGAAATCTTGAGATATGATAATGTTGTGATCTGGACCTTTGTGATTACAGCTGCAGAGGAATGCTCTCATCTCCTCTATCTCAGAAGAAGGACTGAAGTTCTCTGAGAGGAGATAGTGTCCCAACATAGCAAAGAAGCCTTCAAAGATGATTCTCTCACTTCCATGGAAATTTCTGCACTCCTTGAAAGGGGTGGGTTTTGCTGTTTCTTTAACACTACGCCTTTAACAAATACCACAGTGAAGGTGGTTCTGATGGAAATGTATCATTTTAACAAAAAGAAGTGATTTGTTCAGAACTAAATAAAAAGTTTAAAAGTCCCCAAATGACTGCCCCAATACTAGGCAAAGTATGAATGTAAATTTGAATTTGTACATCTTTGTATCTCATACATACTTGTTTTATTCAGATATTTCAGTAGTCTGAAGCCCATGAGTGTGAAAGCTAGCTGAAATTTCTTTCCCAAGTGATATTTTGCAGTCAAGAATTTACATTTTTTTGAGAATAATTTCTTTTTACTTGTTGCTAAAAAAAAATCTTATTCTTCCTAAGCACTTATGAGAAATTATAAAACTTTTGGGAAAAGTGAACTTTTTCTTTTACTTTTCCTATCTAGATTTTCCCTAATTTTAAGGTAGAAAAATTAGGAAAAATAAAAGGATTAGAGGTGGGAGAGGAATTAGAAAACTGTGCTTAAATTTCATAATTTCCATACTGAACCCATTTCATTCTATCTTTGTCCTCCCCTTTTCAGTCTTCTTTTCTTTCTAGTCATAGCTGGTAAGTAACATGGCCCAAATTACAGATCATTTATATTGTATTAATATTCACCATTCCTTATTTTGACAAAACACTGATAAAAGTTGTTTGTTGAAGAAATACATTAATATTAATATGTGAATAATGAGTTCACTTAAGACTTTCATTATCTGTACGTTCATAAGTTTGAAAGATGAATATGATAGCTGAGCAAAAAATATTGCTAATGATGTTCTCAGCTCAATCACCAGAACAGCACAGCTTTTTCTAGAGATGCACCAAAAGCAGAAATCAAAATATCAGCCTTGAACTTAAGAGCGGAGCTGAAATCCAACCTCAGATTCATTGTTTCGTTCTAGCTTTACTCATTATCATATCATAACTTTCTAAATATTTGTTGAAAGAGTTCTTGGGAGCTCTTATGTTTGTTACAAAAGACTGGCCATACTTATTCCAGTAAAGGAAAACATTGCCCTCACTGTAAACAAAAAGCAGCTGGACTGTGCTGATGAGCTCCAGTGAGAGCACAGTTTATGCACATTTTGTTGTAGGTAGGCATTTGTGTATTGTCTGCTTCTCCAGCAGAGTTTTGTTTTGTCTTGGAGCTGGTACTCTCTGCATCAAGATGCATACAAATAGTCTTCCCATGAGCTCTTGCAAAAAAGTGATTGCAGCACAAATCAAAACAGTCACAAACTTACATAGCTGCCCTGAAATTGGGCTGAGAACTAGTTGAGGACCAAAGAACAGCTGGATTGGGCAAGTGATGGCCACCGAGGGCTGAGATAACTCCCCGACCGGAGTCTGGGATTGTTTGTTTCCAGGAGATGCAGGAGAGCAAAGTCCACCCTAGAAAAATTATCTTGTCATCTTGTTCATGCTTTGGAAATTGAATTGCACAATATTTTTTGCAGGAAGAAAGAAACAAAACTAAACCAAAACCTTCCACAAAACAGTTTTACTGCACATCTAAGGACAGAAAGAATAAGACCAACTCAGACTTCAGTGTCAAGTAAAGTCAGGAAGAAAATTTTCTTCAACATTTTGACTGAGTCTGTTAGGGCCTCTTCATTATAAAACTTCCTGTATTGCTTATAGTGGGAAACACGATTCCAGAGTAACTTGTCTGTCAGATTTGCTCTGGTTTAGCAGCATGAAGATCAAATCTTTAAATTAATGTAGGAACTAGAACAGTGGAAATGGCTGAAAGATGCTTTGCCTATTTCAAGCTTATGCTTGTAGAATGTAAATCTTGATGTATTTTTGCTTTATTTGGACATATCTAATTGCTGTGTCAGCTGGAAACTTGAGTTAGCCCAACTTGGGTCTGACTTGCTCTCTTAAAATCTCTATCCATCATCTGTAAAAGGAGATTTCTACAATTACTGCCTTAACTTGCATGCTTCAGTTAAATGCCGAAAGATTGGTGAGATGAATCTGTATATCTGTGTCCACACTAACTAATATTCTGAAATGATTAATATATATATTTCAAAAAAACTCTTTTTAATTTCCTTGATATAATATAGACATGTTTTTCCCAGTGGGCTACATGACTATTCCAGAGGGCAAGTTTAATCACCAAGTAGTCCATTAACCATAAGGAAGATTATGTTCTGATTTCTAGCCCAAGTGAACTGTTCTAATTTAAGTACTGTGAATGCCTTCCAGTATGATCACTTTTTAGGTAAAACAGGCAAAGTTACGGTATTATGGTTTAAAGAATTATTTTTACCTTTTCTTTTCTGACCTGAAGTTAATATGAAGCTATTTCAAGATGAAGGCATTTATATTTCGAGGAACAAAACAAAGAGATACTGTAATGGCATATGTGAGCTACATTTACCCTGAAGCATTCACCATAAAGTTCAGTTTATTTTTTATTACATCATTCTGACAGCTGTGAATAGGAAAATTGAACATATTGGGATTGTCACTGGGAACTACCATTTGCGTCTTTTGATGCATGTGGGAGAGTATTAGGAAAAGTATCAGCATCTGTGTGCACGCACACAGGCACGTAGAGCCAGAGAGCTCCCTTAGTTCCTTTTCATTTGGAAGTCAAGAGGGACAAAACAGTTAAGCCAGCTGCTGATTTTTTTACAGGGAAAGGAGGGAGGGAGGGAGGTTGGGAAGAAGGAAAAGAAGGAGGAATGGATGGAGGGTGAGATAGAGGGAGGAAAGGAGGGAAGAAAGTAGGCAAGCAAGAGGCAAGTATGCAGGAAGGAGAGACAAACAGAGAAAAAACATAATAAAAAGAGAAATAAAGAGCAAAAGAAAAAGAAAGAATGAAGGAAAGAAAAGAAAGGAAAAGGAGGAAAGTAAAAACAAAAGTGAGAGGGAGGGGTGAGAAGGAAACAAGGAAAGAAAGAAAAAGACAGAAAGAAAGAAGAAAGAAGGAAGGAAAGACAGAAAGAAAGAAGGAAAAGACAGAAAGAAAAGACAGAAAAAGCAAGCTAAGGATATCAAAGGCTGCGCTCTTTCTACATATTTGCCTGGAGAGGTATACACAGGTATGTTTGATGTGCAGACACAATTTAAAATGACCTTCTACAAATGTCCTGGTGCACCAAACAAGAAAAATCCATCACTTTAAATGTCTGGAAAAGTTCATTATGCTTTCTCTAGTCTCTGTGGAGCATCTTTAAGCAAAAGCATTGGTAAATAATATATCAATTTTCTATCGCCACCTATGAGTGAAAATATAGAACTGCAAATTATTCTTCTGTGCATAATAGAGGAAATACATGTGACAGCTGTAGTTCAATTATTTCAAGACATTTATATTTATATCTGAGGTGAAACCAACTACAATCTTTCATTTCTGAAGGAGATATGTCAATTCTCAGCACATGTAGGGTTTAGTTGTTTATTTGGGTTTACTTGTATCACAAATTTTGAAATTTATTTCAGTAGTTCTACTGTCCTGTCCTAACTGAAGCCAAAATGTGGGTGTCGTATAGTCAAAGATAGAAACAAGCTTCTGTTTTGGATGATGTATGCCATATGGAAACAAGGTTAATCTCAGACTCCTGTACTTACATTGTATTTCCAGACTATGAGGTCTAAGATACAGGTAGAGACTTAACAGCAACTAGTGCAAAAGCGGAGGAAGAAATAGGAGAGAAACATGGATGAAGATTTTCTAAAATCAGCAACAGGCTGAAAGTGGAATGGATCAGAAGATCCATTGAACAATGGAGATGAGAGAGGACTGGAGATGGGACAGTATGTGCAGGATGACAGGGTCGGGGAAGAAATGGGTATGGCTGCTGAAAGGATGCAATTCATAAGGCACAGGGTAGAAAGGAGTGAATCCTGTGAGAAGGCAGCAGCAGGACTTGAGGAAGAGTAAGGCAAAGTGAAGACAACACAGGATGTGTTGAGACACTATTTTAGGATTCAGGAAACCTGGGTATCATATTTAGCTGAACTGCGAGCTTTCTATGTGATTGGAAAAAAGAAGAAAAGAAAAATCAAAAAAAAAAAAAAAGTAAAATAACTATGGGCCCAATTCATGGAAAGAGTCCTGGCAGGATTCATTAAATGAATGAAATGTTACAGCAGAGAGGTCTTTGAGCTAGTCTCCCCAGGGTCCTGAGTAGTCATTGAGGAAAAGCACATGTAGGGTGTGAATCATCTGTGTGTATTTGGTTAGATGAATTATATTTGAAAAGTGCCCATTTTTCTCCATTGTCTATGAAGGGACTCAAGGGTGACTAGCTCACGTGGAGACTCCTGAAGCAGTCATTCAGCCGCCTCCTTTTATGAATGGAGAGAAATAGGCACTTCCAGAGTGTGATTCATTCCAGCTATCCCAAGCACTTGTCTAAATTGCCTTCTGGAATTGCCTTTTAGTTCTTCACTTAAATAAAAACTCAGTCTGTTATTCCAGAATGACTAACAGGCTTTGGTAACTCACACTTCCATGTCTAAAGTTAGATGAGATGAATCCCGTGCAAGAAATGTGAATTCCCAATGGATTCCTTCCTGCAGGACATAGTGAAGTTGAAGCTAGGTGGACAGTAGCATTACAAAATGACTATTATAAAGTGCACTTTAGGCATAGGGCAAATTCCGAAACAGGTCTTTCTGTGCTTGTGTTGCCTCTGCTGTCAAATGCCTGTGTTCTCCTCACAGGGCACAGAAAAACTCTTGGGAAAGTTGGGCTGCCTTTGCTTATACAGCATTAGTCAAGATGGAGCCTTCATTTAAAGAAATTTTTATTTATCCTCATTACCACTGAGGATACAGAAAACATTTTCAAACGGCAAAAAGAGCCTTTTATTAGGTCCAAGAGCTATGTGGACAGTTCTGATATTTTTGCTTTGCTTTGCACTATTTGAATGGAGGTATAAAAGATGAATGTTATATTATGTGATATATATTAAAGTAATCACAGAATCAGAATCACAGAATGGTTGAGGTTGGAAGGGACTTCAGGAGGACAACTGGTCCGACCACCCTGCTCGAGCCAGTTGCCCAGGACCATGTCCAGATGGCTTTTGAACATCTCCAAGGTGGGAGACTCCACGGACTCTTTGGGGGACCTGTTCCAGTGCTCAGTCACCCTCCCAGTAAAAAAGCATTTCCTTACGTCCAAAGGGAACCTCCTGTGTTTCAGTTTATGCCCATTGCCTCTGGTCCTGTTGGTGGGCACCAAATGACAAGTACAGTCTCTGAAACAAATAAACTTCTTGAGATGGTTGTTTTCTTTTCATAGGAAATATGCCAGTTATCAAAAAAACACCTCTTTCTTACCTTAAGTAAGTATTTCATATGAAATTAATATTTATCACAAGCCTAACAAATATTCCCAAAATATTAAGGAAAAGTGAATTTTCAGAAAGCCTGTGTGGAGTGTATGAAATACTTACCATTTCATATTGATTTTGGTAGAATTGCTGGTAAATATTTTAATTAAAGAATTTCACATAGCAGTCAGATGAGATAAAGAAGAAGAGGTTTTTTCAGCTTTTCTTTTTATCCCTTTTTTGATGATCCCTAATTCTTCTATTCTTCTGATCATCTGTGAAAGACATGCATTAGATTATAAAAGCTGGAAGAAGTGAGCAATAGAAGAAAGCCTGGTGCATTGTCCAGGTGCTCATTTTTAAATGCTGTAGCAATATATTTAGTACCTGAACTTAAACAAATGACTTAAGCATCAGAATTTCAGTTTTCATCACTTGCTGATCAGTACAGATGTTTAGGAATTTGGGATATAAGCTTGAGAGAATTTTCAGAGATCCAGGATTCATTCTCTGTGAGAAGAAAACTCTTAAATTGGCCTTACTGGACAATCAAGAATTTATATTTCCAGCAGTTACTTTTACTACTGGAAAAAAAATTGTTGCTTAAAACAAATTACTTTTGGTATCAGATATACTGTTATAAAAGTTCAATTAAAACTTGTGTAAGTAAGTCTCAGAGTATTTCTACTGCACTGAAGATATGATGGAATGTATTTTAATTTGACTGAAAAGATGTTAAAGATACAATAAGAGACTTTGACAGGTTTCCCAGAGAGCAAATGTAATTTAACTATGCAGGTCCTACAGGCAAAACCCAATTGTTCTCAGAGATCTGTTTAAGGCACTTCAGTTCAGCAAATATGGCTTTACCACTAATCCAGGTAAAATAAAAGCAATATTTTAAATTATTACTCTACAGTCTAAGGTGGTTGTCCTGAGATTTTTGAGGATCAAATAGAATATGGAAAAAATTACTCTAGACAGATGTCATGTCAATAAAGCCTTCAGGGAAGAACTGGAAATTCACATGACCTTGCATCAGAGGACAATTATTAGACATTTGAATAGCTAAAATTCCTCTGACTACTCACACTGCTTCTTTTATTTAGTATCTGTATACAATGTTAGAGTAGATATGGGCTGTATGCAGGATTTGCTGTGAATTGTGTTTCAATCTTAACCTCTAATGTAACAAGCTAACCAAAAAAAGGACCTGAAACTCAAACTGAAAAGGCAATTTGGAGATTCTAGAGTTTCTTTGCTTAGCTTAGTACTAAAGAATACCCAAAAGTATAAAGAGGAAAACAGGCTTAGAAACTGGGCACAAACCACACAAAAAATTTTTTTAACCAATTTAAAGGTGGGTACTCAGTGGGTACTAATTGGTTGAATTGACTATCCAAGCTGAGGGCTAGTTTGCAGTCTTTAGAACTGATTAGAATTAAATATAAAATTATGATCAAGCTGAGAATCCACAGTGCCAAAGATAAATTGTCAAGATCATTAGACTTCCATTTTAAAAATGACATGGGGTCAGATTTTCAGAGGTGGATACACGGCTACAGCAGTATACTACTGTTAGCTAAAATCTTCAGAAGCCCCACAGTTCATACCTCCCAGGAAAATGCTTGTGTCCCTAATTTTCTCCTAAACACAAATGATACATAAACATCTAATTGTTTTCATTAATGGAACTTAGTCTCTTAGAAACTTTAGGTTCATTTGGAATATTACTGCAAACTCTCAGCTGACATGAATTTAATGATATGATGTTACTGATGCTCATGAGGCTCAAAATTTCCTTTATTATTCCAACACACCTAGCTCCAGGAGTCCTGTTATGCAAGGATCAATTTTTATTTAGTGAGAGATTAGCTTCTGCTTCTTGTCACCCAGAAAAAAGTCTGAAAATGTAAAACAACACTTAAATCTAGATGGAAAACAAATAGAATGAGTAATGTGATTCTATTATACTTAAAAAATCTGATTCCTTTTAGACTGGACCTTGTCTTCCAAGAAGGGGACAGACTCATCATTTGTCAAAGGCTGAGGTTATCGATACTGAGCTCCCCTGATGTACAAAAAGAAACCCACAGGTTGTTCTTATAGTGAATACCAAGGAGATCAGCATTACTGTGTCAATAAGTAATACTGAGCGAATCAAACAGAGTGCCTGTATGCTATAAATACCTTGAAATCAGCAGAAATGTCATTCCAAAAAAAGGGAGACCCAGTTTTGCAGAACTGAAATAAACAATTTTACACGAATAGCCCAAAGGGAGAGATGGGTTACAAAACCATCTTTCTCTGCTGCTTTCTCTTGGCTTTTCAGCTGGCTGGTGTTTTCTCTCCCTCTTTTTTTCTCTCAGTCCTGACTCAGTCAGGCAACTTGCTTATTAAGTAAACAACCTTCAGAGCAGCTTGTCTGAGGAATATGGTTCCATTAAGTAAAAATATGGAGCGAGAAACTCTTAGGAAGCAATGATCAGGGATCTAAGAATACAAATGAACAAATGCGTTTTCTGATTTAAATATGTTATTGTTATTAGCTTCATTATTCATCTTCCAGTAGCTTCAGAACAAACATCTCACTGCAGTAAAATTTCATAGGCATAAACATTCATTCTGCCTTAAATAACTTCCAGTGTAATTGAATGTTAGTAATATAAAACACTTATCAGGAAATGAGACTGACTCATACAGAGAGTCAACTCACTACGTGACAGGTGGGTTCCAATGTATTTTTTTAAGTTGGAAAAATGTTCTTTGTGTTGATATTGGGGGTTCTCGAAGACTGGTTGTTTTTTAACACGCTCCCCTGCAGTGATGGCTGCCAAAAGCCTTGTCTTTTCTCCATTCAGCATTCAGCTTAATGATCCTGTTTCATAACAGCCTTCAAAGCTTTTTGCACAAGAGGAGGGCAGGTCTGCAGAGCCCTCGGATTTCCCCTACGAAGGACCATGTTGCTGCTCCACGTGAGATGGGAGCAGCACTGGGACTGTGGTCCCCTTCAGCAGCCAAACAAACCTTCCCCAGGTTCAAAACTCATCCCTCATCCCACCTCATCCTTCTTTAGCATAGCTCAGTGCAGGATTCTACTGTCTTTGCCACTCAAAGTTAACACGTTTGTGGGGGGGTTTTTTGTCCAAGGCCTACAAAGCACTTCGGAAACTGAAAGCGTTTCAAAACATGCCTGGAGCATCACTTTAGAAACAAGCAGACGCACAATATCCCTGTGAGGCAGAACAATGCTATTATACTAATTTCACAGATGGATAAACTTGAACGCAGTAAGGTAAAGGGCTAGATCCTGTTTGGTGCTGGGCTTTGATGTTTTAAGGTATTAAGCAGCACGGAGAGCCTTTTTTCCCTAGCAGGAAAGCTGAAAGGCAATTTATACAAGAAAATACAATAGGAGTGCAACTGTAAATGCATTTACTCATACAACATGTCTACGGAAGAGTGTGGTTTGCCAGCTAGAGGGCACGCTCCTCTTTTCTGCTGAGCTGCACAGGTAACGAAGACCCCAATGCACATTTTCCCAACAAGCGTGCTTATTCTTTTTTTTAAACAGCAATAAAACGAATCCCATCTGCCTCACAACCTCTCTTCTTCCACGTTCTCCAAGCTGGCTTGAGTCCAAAGCAGATGTTGCCTCCGCTCCACTCCTTTCACCCTCACCTCACCGGCAGGGCAGGATTTGCCCAGAATAACCTTGCTCAAGCACACCGAGAGCACCCAGATGTCCTCATGACCATGCTCAGATCTCTACCCATACCGTCCCCTGAATATTAATGCCTATCTTCTTGTGTGTTCCCTGGAAAAGGCTGCACTTTGGCAGGCTGAAGGATCTTTTTTTTTTTTGCATCTGCTAGGCAAGAGGATTGCCGAGTTTGAGCTCACTTTTTCACTTTGCACAAGATGAAATTTTTAATTGTCTGGTTGAGAAACGGTGGCAGCTGACAATTGTTTTGTTCAGACTCACAGAGCTGATAATGCTCTGTTCATGAAACTGGGGCTGTTAATGATTCGTGAGCTGATATTTCCTCACACTTGATTGTGCACAGTATACTTCATAATTTGAGCTTGTCATTTTCATTTTTCAGGGGGAAAAAAAAACCAGCAAAACCTCTCCTTTTTCATGGTAGACTTCTCTATAAGTGTGTAATTACATCCTGATGTTCCCTGTGATTTGTGCCTTGTTCAGCCTATTGAAAACCTCTTAACACATTTTCACAAAATATTTTCTTTTTTAGAAACAAAATGCAGTTTTTCCATGTGACACACCATGGGGGTACTGTTTTCTTATATATGAGTACTTTACATACATATAAGATGCTTCAAAGAGCTTTTACAGCATAGGGAAGCTGTGACTGTTCCTACCCTGAGAATTACTGCAAGAGGAAGGGATTTAGCAATTCTGCAAGTGACTGTCACTTCACTGTATGGAAGCATCTTCCTATCCATCTCAGGTCCCCACCACCGAGATGGTAGGAGTCTGCTAGAAGGAGCCTCCACATCCAACAAAACTTTAATAAACAGACCTTCAATGTAAATGCAAGGGCTGTTTGCAAAATCATACAGAAATAAACTATTCCAAATCATGCATCACCCAACTGCTGTGGCTTCAGCTACATGAATTAAGTGGCTGAAAGATGAAGTACTTTCAGTATCTTAGCAGGCTTTGAAGACTTATTTTAGCATACATTATTGCTCATGAAGAATTTTTTTTCTTAGTATTGCAGGCCTAAATATTAAAAATAGACTGTTGGCTTTAGGGCTTTCCATTTTTTAGATCGCTGCGAAGTCCTGTTCTCTGAAAAGGATGATACCTGCAGGTGTCTTTGTTTAGAGGATCCAAATTGCTAATTTTAAAACAATATATATTTTTTACATTTTACATTCACATTTTATATATATATATATATTACATTGTAGACAACTGCAACCAGAATCATCTTAAGAGAAATATTATCTAAACAATCTGTGAGACAATCACTATTAAAAGAGTACCTAGCCCAAAATGACCAGACTAACATTTTTATTCCATGAATACAGAATTGAGACAAGGGAAGGCTCAGAGTCTGTCTAGGGTTTGCAGCTTGTAGTATCAGGAAACCAGACACAAAACATGATTTCAGATGCCAAAGTAAAGATTACCAAAATCTATGTAGTAAAAAAAAATCATATAGATATATTTCATATTTAGTCATATTTATGTATTTATGTGTGAATAAAATTTTAGGTTGCACCATCACCCATGGTGTCCTGGTACAATAAATACAGAAAATTTACTGTCCATAAGGAGCCAGCCAAGCCTAGAGCCAAGGCCGCCTGCAATCACTTAATAGCACATGTACCTGACTTCCCATTCCTTTCTAGAGTTTAGGCACTTGGCACGATAGAAAGGGAGAGATTTTTCTCAGTGGCCTTAAACATGTGCAGTCCAAGCTTGTTACCTGCCAAAACTCAATTCTTTTAAACTTAGAAAATCTCATATACACGTTTTCCATTTCCTGAGGCACTTTTCCAACCACTAGGCTATAAACTTGGGATAAGGCTGACCTAAGAAGCACATAGTGAAGTCAGCACATAGTGAAGAGCCTGATTTTTTAACATGGCTGTTAAGAAATCTCTTCTGGGAGAGATGGAACTGAATTGTAACCCTTGATAATTAAATAATTTCTGTGTTATAACCAATGACTGTCTCATGTGAAAGACATTAGTATAAGCCTGAGGTTAAAATACTTTTGTATATATGTGGGTGGTTTGGGTCAGCTATGTAAAAAACAATCACAGAGAATATGTAGGTATATGCACTTCCCCCCTGTTTTAGGAACCAAACAGGGAACTTCTCAGGTCTCCCTCAAAATTACTTCCCAGAGGTCATCCAAACACTGTGAGAACTTGTCCTCAGACTTACACAATCGTTCATATTCATATATTTGCTTAGCCTCAGTGACATTTCTTCATGTTCATGCCCTGAAAAAGATACATTGAAAGAAAAAAAATCAGTATGCTAAGATGTATTTCTTAGGCATGAACAATCTCTGCATGGTACATATTCTGAAAGTCGTGTGACCATCATTATCATTAGCAAATCTGTACTAAATGCATAACTGATGCTCCCTTCTATGTCAATTTTACGCTCTTAGAAATCAGTCATGCAAATACCATTCAGATGATTTGATTTAGCAAATCTGATCTGCCCTGTTCTAGAGGTAAGCTGAAGAGTGGTTTAAAAATCATAAGGACTGTAATCCCCATTTCTAACTGAATGCATTTCATTACACAGATGCAGTTAAATACTTTCGGACATTTAATTCTTCCTAAACTTGTCTCAGTTATTAAAAGCACTGAAATATTCCAGAGCAATTTTCCAAAGTACTACAACTAAACCACCATTTGCTGTGACTGTTACACAATAAGGAAATGTACAGAATATTATCTCAATTTAATAAATTCAGATTTATCTCACCTAGCTTTATCCATTTAAAAGTTAGACATCTACCCTAGTTATCTGGGGTTTCTCAACAGCCGAAGGAGAGAGAGACATCTCCAGAGTGTGATTCATCCCTCCTATCTTAAATACCTATCTCCCTTTGGAAGCTGATGCAATTTCTCCTAACTGTTAAAAAGGGATGTCTTATTTCTAATCTGAATCTGTCTAGTTTCAGCTTCCAGCTATTGGGTCCTGACATGCTAGATTAGTGAGCTGTTTACTGTAAAAAATATCTTCTCTCTGTGCATGAAGAGTATAAGTAATCTACTCTTCAAAGAACTGAATAGATGGAGATTCCTAGTTTCCCCCTATATGACATTCTGGTTGCTCTTCAAATAAGTCTTGAGAGATAATATTTCTTATCACCCCAACCGACACAGCCGGAAAAAAATAGACAGGTTTCTGGGCACATAAGCTCTTCTTTAGGTCTCACTGAGTTCAAAGCTTCTCAATGAAAAGCAAATTTATTTTCATTTTTGAAAAACCATTTAACTTGACAAATTAAAGCTTTGCAAGGGAAGAAGCACTTCTTACACATAATTGGCACTCTAAGGTTTTAATTCAAAAAAAGCATCACAATAGTGAGCCAATTTGTCTTCTGTTGCCAGCAGTCTCTTTCCACTACGTACACAGCAAATTCTGTACATAAATGTGATGATTTAAGATCACACTCCTGAAGTTCGCAGGAATCAGTGGGTTTGTCTTCACTAAATGACTTTCATTTAGGCCTTTCGGTTCAACTCTCTATACTCAGACAGGAGGAAAACTTTCGTGGACATTGAGCGTAGTCATTAGGAAGCTATGATGTGCTCGTAGGAATAAGTTCACATAAATGGTGAGAGAAAGCACATTGTTAATTTGCATTTTACTTTAAAACTCAAAGTGTATTCGAGAAACCCATGACCCTATTATCAAAGGCTAGAAGAAGATAATGAGATTCTAAATAAGGCTCTGAATAAATGAAGGTTTTCTCTCAATTATGAATGGATACATGCTTACTGTTATAGAGGTGTTCTCATGTCACTTTTCTGAGGTCTTTGTCAAAACTTTCACTCTGTCATCTGAAGGTCGAGGGGACATTTTTATTTGCACAGTTACAAGAACACTGTGGAAAAGGTCCCTAATAAAAAATAAATCCAATTCCCAAGCAAAGAGATTCCGACAACTAGAGGGGACAACTTTGGAACATTTGGCATTTTCACCGTCTTGGAAATATAGAACCATTACTTCTTCCTTACTTTCCAGTCAGATCCTCAATAAATGGATTAAGTTATGACAGATATCCCGGGATCCAAGAAACTAATAGGCAAAAGAAAGAAAATAAAGCTGAATTTGTTAAAAAAAATTCCAACCTTTGCATTTAATCACAGACACAAAATTAATTTATTTTTCTGAAAAATTCTTTACCCTGTTCTTCCTTTTTTTCTTTTATTCCCTAGATTTCACAACTTGATTTTAGTGCAAAAAATAGCTATTTCAGTAAACCACACAGGAAAACAACATTTCAATGGTAGCAAACTTCCTGATACGAAACTTAGAAGATATTCCAAAGTTTTTCTCCAAATCTGAGACATAATGATAAACAAAAGCAATATGTTATTGTTAATCTAATTACAGTAATTAATACTGTAAGATGCATTGCTTACGGGAACAAAGTTACAAGTGATTCGGTCTATTAGTTTAACTATTCTGGACAATACCCAATACCTGACGCTTCACAAAATGCAGTTACCTAATCAATAATACTTCTGTCCAAGTTTGCAATAAACAAAAAATGTGGATATTAAACAGGATTATCATTCTGTCCCTATAGTAAATCATATGTTTCCCTAAAGCACAAGACCTCTTTCCTCTTTTGTCGTGGCATAAATAATATTGTTGGCATTGCTTCATTATTCCTTGAATCTACATTGGGTTTTCCCTAGGGCATGGCAGCTGAGGCATGCTTGATTCTCCTTACATGTCCTGTTACTTGTCAACAAGCTAATGCAATTAAGGCTTTTCCTTCCTGGTGGTCTGTGTGTGTGCCCTGAGTGATTGGTTTTATTTAAAGATGGACCAGATTCAACATTATTCCCGGTGAAGAGTTCTACAAACCGCAGGTGCGACTCAAATCAGAGCCCAGTCACAATTAGTTTGGCATATTTAGTATTTCTTTGAACCAGCCCTCCAGTGGAATTCTTGTGTTATTTTGCAAATAGTTGCAAATGGAAATTGGCTGTTGAATTAAAATAGAAATTCATAAGCTTCTTATGAAGTATCCCTGCTATGAATAAGGGTTGTGCTGAAAAATCCAGCTATTCATATTATACACAGTAGATATCTTTCCACCTGAATGCTTTTCTCTTTTTTTTGATCATATAAGACAAACAAGAAAGCTTCTTCTGAATTAGAAACAAGGCTAACCCCTTCAAATCCACCAATTTGAAGAGACAAAGAACAAGTCATTCATTTTCTTTCCATTTTTATTTAAAACTGTAACATTTATATCTCTGATGAAATATGCAGTTTTGTTTCATTGGCAGTTACAAAGCCCTTTTGTGTTGTTATCTTATTCTTTATATTCATATATCTTTCTTTTTGAAAGCTAACAAATGACAGACTTTTAAACTGTCTCAAATCTTTTAGAACTCCTACACTTTCAAGACCTTCAGTCACTTAAAGCTGTAAAAATCGGGAACTGTGATAGATATTTTAAGTGTACTTCTGCTACTTGAATTTCTGATTTTCAATAAAAATCCCATTTGAGTATCAAAATGGGTTTGGCTGAATATAGCTTATTGTAGTCAGAAATCTATTTCAGTAGTTTCTCTAGGTTTAGGCGAGACTACTTAACCACATTTTTAATTTCAAAACATGAAAACAAAATCAAAACCAAAACTAGACTTCAGTTATTCATACTAATGCTTGATATCAAAACCAGATTTTTACATAGTCATTATTAGACATTTATTTCATTTCTTTGTGCCAGAGCTGAAGAACAACACTTGTGAGCCCTTGTTTGTGACATTTGAATCCTATCTGCAATACATTCAATAGAAATTTCCCTTTTGACTTGGATAGGATCAAAATTATGCTGTAAGGGAACAAATAACATAGTGTTTTAGTTCGCAACAGTATGTGGTCACCATTAATCACTCGAAGACAACCCCCCAGGTTATGTGATATCTGAGGAAAACGTTTATAAATCCCCGGAGTGTCATATTTTTACCATGGCTATTCATGCAATAATTCATGTTCTGTCACATGTATACTCACCCGCACAGTAGTTTTGCCACTTGTAGTAATTTCTGGCTGTTGTACCTGATGCCACCAACTGAGACAAGACCTTGATTTTCCTAGGAGTGTTCCAAACAGTGAGAGGCAATTGCCAGCTCACCAAAAAAGTGTTTGGGCAGAAGAGAAGATGAACACAGAGGGGTGAAGCGATTTGCCTGTGGTCACAAGATGTGTGACTTGAGTATGTGAGGTGTAGAGCTAGGAAGGGAACGGTGATGCCCATTTTGGAGGACAGGGCCAGTGCGTGCTCTGTTCACATCATCTGTATTGCTCAAAAGAAAGAGAAGACAGAGAAAGTACCTCTCAAAAGTTGGTTGGGTTAAGTGTACAGTTTTGAGGATAATGAACAGATAATGAACATGGATGGAGGGAAAGAAGATACAGAAGAAAAAGACAAGTGCCCAGTGCAAAAAGCTGACTACATCACATACAGCAAGAAGTAAAGTTTGGGCAAAACTGAGCTAGACATACATAGTAGCTCGCAATAAATCTGATAACCTCACAACCAATAAAATAGCAGAACCAATCTCATCTCACCATAGGACAAAACCACATCTGTGAAGCAAATTATCATTATTTTCCAGTGGGACACTGATACAATATTCTGTAATGTTAATTTCTAATAAATTAGATTTTTTTAAATAATTCTACATGTGTAAGAAAAGCTTTTCATATTTTTCTGAACTGAATTATTCACAGACTGTAGAACTTCTGTTTTTTCATTTGGAAAATATCTTCTTTAAATATTTAGAAAAAATATCTATAAACAGCATGCAGTTTTAATTACAATTTATACGCTTGCATTTTAATTGCCTTTTAAACTAATTTAGCTTGTTCTTAAAGTTAATTAAACTCATTGGGGGGAAAATGTTCCTTAATTCAGTTGTGAAAATGGAGCAGATGTGGAGATGTATTTGTGATTGTGTCTATCAGTCTGAACTTACAAGAATCCTTTTTATCTTAAACTCTTTAATAGACCTTTAAAATAAAGTGTTTCCCATACGCATTTCCTGTATGCTTTCAACATTAAAACTGTACGTGCACAGCGCATTCTTTTCTAATTAGTTTGACCCTTTTAAAATACATTCAAGCTGGATATAGACAAGGATGCATCGATGTCTGTATCGTTAGAACTTCAGGTTTTGGCGACTTTTGACTCTGATCTTAAAAGCATTTAAGTAATTCAAATTCAAAAGCAGGGCTCGATTTGAACAATTCTGACTTTTGCAATGAGCGTCTGGGAGGCCTGTGAGCATTTTGGCAGTGAGTAGAAGGAAAGTACATTCTTCGGAGAGAAAAACATTACAAATACATATCAGTTGAATTTGAGGTCGCTGCAGCACCTGCAATTCAATCCTTGATGTAGCTTTGAAGTGGCCACCGCGATGCTCGCAGCAGTTCATTGTGGGCTGGCTGCAATGCCCGCAACATCCAGAGCTCTGAGTGGTTAGTCCATGCTGAACTCGATATTAAACTATTTGTTTACAGCTGGTTTTTGCATAAGTACAGCTGTCAACCCTGAAAATGAAATTATTTCTTTAGAAAATGATATGGGAAAAAAATAAATTCCCAAATATCAATTTCTTAAGGGAAGTTCCTTCCAGCCAAATAGCCCGACCAGATGATGAGCTTAGGTTACTGCCTTGCTGTGGTAGTAGGCTGTGCATAGTAGTAGCTACCAATGAAGAAACTCATAGCCCATTTTCCCTTAAGTGACCTGTTCATATTCCTTTCCTGAAAGAATTTATCTCCTAATCAATCTAAACTAAACACTAACACTCCAGCCTGTCATGAAAACGGTCCAGTGAAGATTTCTTGTTACAGTGATGATGTCTGGTACGTATTAAACAACTAGCGCATTGCAGACAATTGATCTTTTGATAGATACAGAACATTAAAACCATAAAATGAATCCAAGCCTTCAAAAAGCCCATTAAAATGATCAGAAGTGACTACCCCACAATGCTTGTTAGAGCAGATCTTGAATGGTGTTTAACCAACATAAGCAAACAAAGAGGGATTTATCGGGAGGGTTGAGGCAGAACAATAGCCAGTGTTTCAGTCGCTTCAGAATGGAGTGCTAGATACCTAGAAATTCAAAAAGAAAAAAAAAAAGAATAAAGGGAAAAAAACCCCAAACCTTTCATGCTCACTGTATCCAGCATTTGTGGGTCAGTGATTCTGAGGTCACTGACATAGCCTTACAAGTTTTAAAAAGAAAGCCTCAGTTAGCCTATGGTTCTGTTATTGCAGCAGAAACAAGCTCGCTGCTGGTTTGTTAACTTGTTTTGATTCTGCTCTACTCTTGTTTCATTGACGTACACAAGGCTGACATCCAGAGACACTCTTCTTGGGCAGTCATGTGTATCAGGCCTGGTACGCTCACTGTCAGCTTGATAGGACTACTAAATGACTGTGCGCTGATCCAGAAGCAACTATTCCTCATACTGTGCAACTTGTTGGAGCTTTTATGCATACTATATAGTGTGTGACAGCTACTTTTGTGCATGTGTAGCTACTCATTATATACACATTTAAATTCCTTTGCAGTAGTGCCTGCATGTATTTCACTTACAGATAAACTTTATTTTTTTCTCCTTTTGTCATGAGTCTTTATTTTTCATGCTCCTTGGATTTGAAAGGATTTTTTTTGCAAGCTCTTTACTGACCATTCGTGTTTGCAAGAACTATTTCATTAACTGTTGCAGCATATGAACCTCATGGAATTAATCAATTCTTCTCACCCAAAAGCAAATTGAAGTCACCTCAGCAGCTTCCACAAAACGTGGCTGAGCTTGTACTTTTTAGATTACCGAGCACAGAGATGTGTGCATGCCCTGTTGGAGGACCTGTACATTTCCACAGGCAACACTCTTTTTTACTTCGTCTTCGTCTCATTAGTCTTTCTTCTCCAGTGCTGCAGCCCTGATCCCACAAAAATTCATAGTGAGAACCATGACGGTATGTAGCTTTCTCTGAGGCAGCTAAACACAATTGGGAGATTCCTATGGGATCCACCTAACCTAAAAGGACTTCTGGAAGCAGGGACCACATATTTCCTTGCCTGACCAAGTGCTGTCAGGTGTCATGGATAACTTCAGTCACATTATGCACATAAGTAAGAAATCACAATTTCAAAATTTATCTGTTGTAAAGATTTCTCTAGGTGTTTAGCCACATTATGAGTATTCCCCACTGGCTTAGCACGCTTGGCTTCATGGTGGCTCCTAGCATGTAAACTTAAGACTGTGTGTAGGACTTTGAAAGCCTATAGCCTAATGTCAGAACATGAATTTGCTTTGCATTGTGTCTACTTTGCAATTGTGGTCTCTACAAATTACTGATAAAACCTTCTCATATATCTTCATCACAACCATGGGTGTTATTTAATTGTCAACCATATCCTTCTAAAAGTTAGGCACCACGTTTAATAATCTATGATCCTTCTACAGTCAATAGGCACTTTAAAAAGCTATTAATCTAATGTAATTTAAGCAACTTTTGGGGGACAGGAATTTTTTTTTTTCTGCCTCTAGAGGGATTTTCTACAGGTGCATTTACATTTCTACAAAACCTAACTCAGAATTCTAGTTTAAAGGCCTCCTGTTCACATTTTAAACCAGTTTGCAAGCCTTCTACCTCCATTCCAGATTTGGAGGTCCACCAGCCCATCTAACATTAGCACAATAAAGCAGTCATTTCCTCAGGTCTTTAAACAATGTTAATTGTCTGGAATATATTAGTCCAAGGTGCCTTCATTTTGTCGTCATTACAGACTTCTTTTGAATCTTCTGAGATTCCATGCTGCTGGCATCCACATTTACCCTTGGAAAAAAAGACTGTCTTAACCTTGCTAATACCCAAGTCCCAGAGCACAAGCTGTCATGACTATGCAAGCAGTGAAATAACCACAGGGTCTCTGTAGATTTTTAGATTATTCCCTGTTTGCACATAGGTTAACTGTGATATGAAAGAAGAGAAGAAAAATTATGCTGTACTGATTCCTAAAAAAGAGCTGGTAAGAGTCAGCAAGTAATGTCACTCATTATTAAAAAGCAAGTAATATAATTTCCTTCTGTCATCCTTTAGTGACTTCAGTGACATTTTCATTTTCCCTTCTTTTCTACTGCTGGTCACACAAGTTATGAACTAGAAGTCAGCAGTTCAAGAAGTACAATGGCTAGACCATTCCAAAGGACAAACTTAAAGGGAAGGATTAATCTAATCTAACTTCAGGCACTCACATCTATCTGAGCTATAGATTTATGCTCATTTCTAACAAGTGAGGAGGCACTGCTGTTTTTAGGAAGCAGTTTGTTTTCATCCTAATACATGTTCTGTAATAAGTCATATGAACAAGCTGTAAAAATGTGGGTTTGTGTGTGAATAGTAAGTGAATTCTGGACATCTAGTTCAGCTGTAGGTATGAGACATCTAAATTAGGGGAGATTAATTTACCTTAAATAACTTAGAAGCAAAACAGAAGCAGCACAAATCAAGTATTGTAAATCATTCAGAGAATAAACACAAGGGTTTGCTACATATCATCTCTGTTTGAATGGAGATAACCTAATGTCATTTGAACAGAAAATACCTGAACTTGCATTTTCAACAAGCTTATATTGCATAATGTATCCTGAGTCACATAGGAAATGTCAATATGTTTTCTCTCTCCATTAACTTTAGAAGGCAATTAGAGGACTAGTTTACACTAGACAGATCACTTTTTGAAAGCTAGAAGTAAAAGAGAGTAATTCTACCCTATATGTTTGCTCTGTGGATTTATTTTTTCCAAAAATCAGGTTTGTGCTGTCACCCAGTGTGTGGTCTGGCTAGATCTATACCACTGACTGACACTTTTAAGAGTGCATGGACAACACCGTGTTCGAAAGGCCCAGGTTTCCTGCAGATGCAAGTGACAGTATCATTAGAATAGCCCTATTTCTGCATATTGTCTTTGTCCTGACAGCTCAGCACAGAGCTGGGGATCAGAGCCACTTCCAGTATCTTCAGAGAGAGCAATTGGGAGACACTAGCACAGGGAGTTCTGCTCAACAATATAATCTCCCATCTCCAGCTTTCCTTACTTTGAGCTGTGGATATTGCATTTTCACTTTTGCAACCAAAGTTCTTTATTGGTTCCATGGTAGGAAGAAAGGATTTTTCTTTTGGAGGGGTTTCAAACAGCAAAAGGTAAATATCTATGCACAGAAGATAACTTCTGCCTTTAGTTTGTTCTGCATAATTTATCTTCATTGCCACCACTCTCCTGATGTCTGATAGGACACTGTCCACAAGCATATATTAATCATGCTTATTGGCTGCCTAAGGTGCCCCAGGAAGTATTAGGGGTAACATGTGATCCAGCATTTTGCAAGTAGCCATCATAGATCATAGATCATGGACAGCAAGCATGGCTGTTCACAGTGTTGCATTGATCTATCATTAAGCAGTCTTGAACTTCTTTCATATATAATTCCTGAAACTGCTATTGATTTTGTCTTTACTGCATGGTTAATAGGTAATCTTGGTTAGTAGCAATTTTCCAGTAGATCAGTAATGGAAGAGTCATATCCCATATTCCAAATATATTGCTGTTTGTCAGTTTCAGAGAGGAAAGCCACTCACTTGTATGTTAGCCATAGTGGATATCAATATTTGTCAGAAGATGTTGCAAAGCTCATATAAAGGATTTCCGTGTAGAATACTGCTAGGATATTTTGTGTTATGCTGGAGATTGGCTGTAGTGTATCAGTTACAATCCCAAATGAATCCAATTAGCAGGAAAAATTATCTTGATTCAGTAGGGGAAACTGTGTATGGGCAAGAGAATAAAAAGTTTGGTTTAGTAACAAAGAATGAAATAAACCCACTTCCACCTAACACAAACTTAGTTTTATTTTTGAACAGCCTGTTCATTTTAAGAAGCTGGTTCCAATGTTCCCAAGCTGAATCAGACCACTTGTGATTTCTAATGCATCCAGACAAAAGCAATTTTTTACAGTTTATCATCACGATATTGATTCCATCATATTTTTTATGATACAAGATTGATGTGGATGTTGGAAACTGCTAAAGGGAGTTCAAGATTATGTTATGTTCCAAAGAGTGGTTTATAATATATAGTGAAAAGTAACATTTTATATTGTAGTGAATTTAAAAACTTAACTTGTCTTACAAAGAGAGCAGTGATCCATATGTACATGCATTCAGTCAGAAACAGCTCCTTCAATTAATTTAAAGAATGGTAGAATAAATAATGTGGCACAAATATCAGGAAAAAATACCAAAAAAATTGAATTAAATAAATTAGAAAAAAATTAGAATTAAAATTATGAGCAAATAAGGATATTATAGTAGTTCATCTACTCTCTAGAACTAAACGCAGATGAATATCAAACAATTCTATAGAAAACTTAACTCTGATCCACATGATTTTCCACTTTTTAGCTATATAATATTGCTTAAAAGACTTAAATATTGTTTTCAACCATTATTCATTTCTTTCAACTTTATCTGCAATAATTGCAGCTGTAAATGTCACCACACCACTTTAACAAAATCTTTCAGGGACTGTTGCACACACACTTCTAATACTGTCTTTTTAATTATCATATTACGTAGGCATAGAATAAATTCATATATCATTAAGATGCAGCTACTTTCTTTAATATTTCTTCTGTGTTAAAATAAGACTATCCTGTATCATCTTTAACTTCCTACAATTTATTAAAGTTGTTCTAAAATTGTTCTAAACAGCAACCATCCAAAAGAAAACAAATAAACGAAAAAGAGGTCAAAGTTAATAATGTAACCAGCATAGGTAATAAACTCTTCACAAGTCTCGATTTTTTGTTAGGCAACAGCTAGTACAAAACTTAGGTGTATGAAAATGTTTCTTTCCATGGAAATACAAGTTAAATAAAATTCTTTATCTGGTGCATTTGAAAAACAACATTTCTAACAATATTTCGAAATTTTCTCACCAAGTTGTTCCCCAGCCCCACAGTTAAGAAGATGCCTTCCATCAGTGAAATTGGTTTCCCAGCCTATGGGTCCTGTCTTTCCCAAACCCTTGGTGTTTGCTTTGTGTGTAATAGTGGAGGTGATCCTTTTTTCTTACAGGCATTCTTATCCATAAAGTACATATTGCAAATACTTAGCTCCATATTCATCCTGTGTATTTTTCAGCACTTAGCTAAGCCCCAAGGGTGCAATCCAATTGCTTATGGTTGATGGAGAAAGATAACCACTTCAGGAGGGATGCTCATGGTTCAGTGAGCTGCCCACAGGAACAACCTTAACTGACTACGCTCCTAAATTGGGCATTTCAGTTATATTTAAAATCAGCTGAGAAGAAGCCAGACCTTAGTGTGCTAAACACAATAAAGAAGCAACGTTCTCAGGAGGTTGGGGTGCAAAGCTCAAGATAACCATCTTCCATTCCCAGTTCTGCTGGCCAACCTTATTTCGTCCTGATTTGGAAAATGAGGACCTCTATCCTAAAACTCTTTGAAATTTATTTAAATAAAAAAAAAAATAAAACCTTACATGAGAAATAATCATTATTAGTGTATATGTGATGGAATCTTAAATTGGAATTTTCTTGTTTTTAAACAGAAATGCATGCTACACTAAAGGCATAAAATCTTCTTTCAGAAAGTTTACAAGGATTACATCAATGCAATAAATGATGAACACAAAACGTTGTGCAAAAGGTCCCAGTCATCGTCTGGCTCCAAGATCAAATCTCTCCCGCTAGAAAAATAATGAATCAGAATGGTTTCTTGTCCATGCACCCTCTCAGAAGACTGAGTACATGTGGTGCCTTTAAACTCTACAATACTGATGGAGTGACAGATCTTGAAAGCCCATCTGCCCTAGTATTTCAGCTGCTGACACTTTTGTTTTGTGGGAGTCTATTCATAAATTTTTATTTGCTGACGCTTTTCATCATAAATGTTTAAAAGTAGAAGTGCATAATCATTTTCCGTTAAAAAAGCCTGATCAAAATCTAACTGAAGTCAATGGGAGCTTTTCTTCCTTTGACATCAATAGGCTTTGGATCAGATCCATACAATGCAATTTAGTACAGCAGTTAAACATGTGCTAAAGTTCCATGGACTACAGAGAGGCTTTAGACATGTTCTCAACAAATGCCCTCAATATCAAGCTGTCGTGGGAAGAGAGCATTTGTTTGGTGCTTTTTGGGGGGGGGGGGGGGAAGGAAGGCAAGAAGTAGAGGGGCATTGAAGTTGATTCAGGATCATAAAAATTTAAATGAAAAACTAATGAGTTTCTTACAATGCCCACTAAAACTGAGATGGTCACAGATGTAAGTGGGCCAGTAGGAAAGTTTCTAAACTGCAGAAACCTCTTATTTTTGCATAAGACCCACTTCCCTTAAGAAAATACACACTGGAGTGTCCTGGAACTGTTTTGTTCTGTGCCCATATAACATGCCCATGGATGTTACGGTGCATAATACAAACTGTCAACCTCAGTAAATCTTTGGGACTGGGCCTTACAGAGCAAGTGTGCACTAGAATACTAGGAGTTGGATGTTATGTACAACACAACCTTGCATGTCTGAGCACTCATGTAAGACTTTGAAAATAAATAAAATTCCTGAAAGTGCATTAAAAGTCATCTAATGCCGTTAGATGGCAAAGGTGCCATCCTTAAAATCTCTTTTTGGAATCTGAGCTGTCACCATTTTTTTGCAGCCAGCACTTACCTGGTCATGTAAGTAACCCTTTGGAGCAAAAGCAGGAACCTCCCCTGGAACACCTACATACTGCAGATCCACCTCCTCATTTTTATACACTATTCCACCGGTCACTTCACTTACTCACTTCAACAGTTTAAGTTCTTTGGGCTTTGGACCTTGCTCTTTCACTGCTTGGGTTTATAGTGTTGAGTGATTTCATTTACACAAAAGGGTATGTGCAAAGGGAAATTGCTGCTGTTTAGGGATCGTAGACTTGACTGCACAAGGCAGTTATACAGAAAAGTAAAATGTTGAAATACACACCAAAGAGTGGTTGTTTTGAAGTGTCTAATATACTGGTGTTTATGAAAGGTAAAACTCAGGAAATTTAGTTCTATCTCCTTCCCTTAGTATTTTAATTAAAGAAATCTCAACCTGTCCTTGGAAATCCCAAGCAGGAAAAAAATCAGCCTTTTCTACAGACAACTTTAAAGTAGACTGGGGAAAAAAGCACTAACCTTTTATGAACTCTTAAAAAAAGGAAGATTAAAAAATGTGTGATCAATAGCAAAGTGGATCTTCTGCAAGTCTCACGTCTCTTCTGCCTTTAAGACGAAGGCACATTAATGAGCACACAAGCACAGACAAAAACACTAAGGGCTATATTTACCTTCCACTTACAACGTGGAAAACTAATGTAAAGCATCGGACTCCAAGGTAGTTCCTTCTATGCGAAACCTGAAAATGGAACTTAGACAAATACTTCTGTCACAAATACAGCCCCATCTTTTTATTAGGGTTTTGGGGTTGCTTTTTTCCCCCCAAATCATCAGGTCTTAAATCCAATGCAAGGAAACAATCCAGTCACACTAAGAAAAGACTGTTCTCAGGAAAGACTGAGTCCCTGGAAGTTGGAAATGTAATTCCTATAAAGGGGAAAAGAAAGTCTTTTCACAGTTTATTAGTTCCAAGAAAAGGTATCAAGGGTTGCCAACTCTTCCTTTTCTGTTAAAATATTTATAAGAGAGTGTTCTGGTGAAATGTGCTTATCTGATAACTTTTTAGGCATTGTTTCTGAAGGTGCCTATAGCCCAAAGATCTTTTTTGCCCTTACCTACCTATAGATCTCACTGGGATTGTCACCTTTGCCTTCAAGTGTCCTCAATCTCTAATGGTCCAAATACAGAGTGGGACCTTTGGGATTTTTCACCAGCTTTATCACAGGATTTGGAAATGTTGTGCTTTCTCCCAGGCCTTTCCAAACAGAATGCGTATCATCTATGCAGCCTGAACAAAAAGAGGGAATATTTCTTTCAGACCTTGATGGAGGCAGCTGATGGGAAGGAAAATGCAAGGGTAAACCATTTATGCAGAGGACCATGCAGCATCCTGACATAGTTTTATTCTTCTCCAAAAATAATAAATATTCATTAACCATTAGTGAAATGCCTCCACAATCTAGTGGGCTTTTTTTTTTTTCTTGCAAAGCTACAGTAAAAGGACTCGGAATGTAATTTAGCTTATTAATATTCTTTATTTGTATTACAGTAGTAATCAAGGCCCAGTAATCACCCCCACCCTCATTGTGCTCTGACAAATGACCTCTATTTGGCTGTCACTGCAAAATGTATCTGTAGCTGAGAGCAGCAGATGACCTAGTACAAGCTTCAGAATAAGTACATTTGGGAGCTGCTGCAAACTCATCCTTTCTTTGGTAGCGGAGCACATCACTGATTTGAGAACGGAACACAACAATTTCACACTATTGAAACTATTTGAGGTCCCCTGTCACCTCCTTTTTTCTTTTTATTCTGCACTGGGATGAGAACCACATTTTCACAGGAGATTTTCCCCAAACACAAGCGTGCCTGTCCTGAAAGCAGAGGAGGTCAGATTCACAGATATTCACTTTGCCTGAAGAGTTTTTCACCTCAAGTTACTGCAAATTAGGACAGGCAGTGACTTAACCTGCGTTCCCCAGAGCTTAGACCACTGCCTGAAACTTTTAGCTATTGTGCTTTTCTTTCCTTCACTTACACTCTTTCTATTCTCATTTCTTCTTCCCCATATCCTCCTCAACAATGACAAATTATATGGAGATGAATTAAATGATTTCTGTGCTTTTTCTCATTGTTGTTATTGCTGAGAAACTGAGCAGAGATCTGGAGAAGTACATGGGTTGGTGGCTGAGGCAGGAAACCAAGTTTCAAGGGACTCGATTCAGTTCCTGGCTAAATTGGAAATCTCTTAAATGCTACTGCTCATTAATTGTTCTCTGTCTTTTTCCTCTCTCTGTAAAATGAAAACAAGGGTACCTCTTTCCTCCCCAAAGTTTCTTTATTGATTTATGATGAGATTTATTAGGTTTTCAGTTGTGGACATTGTTTATTATCTCGCTTGGAATTAGATAAGCAAGCTAAAGTCCCCAGTGAAGGAAACAAAGTGATTGCGGAAGATAATAATCTTCATCATGTGAGCGTGCTTATTTAACTTGATGAGGCTTTGGGAACCGACTATAATAAAATTTGGATGAGATTATCTCTGGTGCTCAGCATTGGATAATTCTGATCTTGCTGATGTGTAAGGTAAAATTGGATTAAGGCTAATGCCAAGTATGTAGGAAAGTTCCACGCAAGTGGAACATGGAAAGAATGGTTCCAGGAAAGAAACAAACAAACAAAAAAGGGGTTCAGCACCCCAAATACGGAGGTTTGATGCCATTTAAAATGCCCTAAGGTGATCCAATTTAGTCTCTAACCGCCATCTCCTAAGTACCCTGTGCAGTTCAGCTCACCTAAAACTAAACACACAATGGAGGTCAGCTGAATATTTCTCTTTCTAGGCTGTCATATTGGCTTGATCTGCTCCAACAGTGATGCAAGCATACACACCTTGACAACGTTTAGAGAGCAACATGTAGACACTTGCATTTACATTTCTTAGCCTGGAGGTGAATCTCCCCCCCAGTATTCGAATAGCTGTAATTTTAAGTATGTAGGGCTTAGAAGTCGTTCCTGTGAAAGAGAGGAGCTTGCCAGCAAGTTTGGTTCTGCTCCAACATTTGCTGTCCCTTGCAGTGACCCAAACCGAACCCTGAGTTTATAATGGCATCTGAAGCCAGGTGAGTTTCCAATAGCTCTAGGCTTTCAAATGTCATGCTGCTCCACTAATTGCTTAAGCAGCTGTACTTTTCTATCCTTTTTGAAAAGGTAATCTATTTGAACTTGGTTTTTTATACAAAGAAACTAAGAAAACAACAACGAACTTTATTTTCATAGAGGAGTAGACAGGTGCATGAACAATAGGCAATAGCAAATAAATAAACAAAACTCCCTTCTACAATATTGGAATGATAAAGAGCAGCAGCAGCAGAAACAAAAAAAACCCACTGATCCCGGCATAGGGAGCGAGGTTATTATACCCCACCAAATTATTCATTGTTACTCTTGTTATGTCAGAGATTACATGAAGGTTAAGTAAGAATAGTGTAAGAAATAAAAAATTAGGATAGAACTGATACAGCAAATTTGATGGAGGAAAGTGATTAAACTTTGCTTTGATAAGTAGTATTTATTGTCCGTGGCATGAGTCCTCAAACTTCAGAGCATAAGAGGGACCTGGAGTAATGAGGCCAGGGAAGGTAGGAGTGAAATCAGAGAGAAGCTCTGACACCCAGGCTCCTCCACCACCTCACAGCTGACATTGTTCAACATCACATTCAAGATTTGCCATGAAGAAGTCCGTTGCTATGAACACTAATTAAACACAGTTTACAGCTAAAAAGAAATATGTTTTCAATATATTTTTTTCTCTAACGCAGAGAGCCCTTTAAACAAGAGAACCCAGCAACACACCCGTCTCATGGAAAGAGGGAGATAAACCCAATATACAGTGTAAAGGAATCTCCCTGTTTCTGGATCTTTCTTGTTGTCTTCCACTGGGTTTGATGCATTGCTGAATTCTTCAATTTTTTAAGCTGCATAGCACCACTGATTTCAGTAGCCTTACTGCAGTGTGTTTCCAGTGTAACACAGCAAATCAATTTGCCCACAATTGCAAATTCTTCTTTGAATTTTGATCAAATCTCTATCCCATTAAACTGGGTATATCTTTTATTATTGTCTATTTGCAGTATTTTAGACAGCCAGTAACAATCCCAATCTATTCCTTGCCAAAAAAAAAAAATAAATAAATAAAAAATACAGATGGGTCAGGTAGATTCTGTGCCTTAACCCTTAAAATTGGCCTTTTTCAGTGCTGACTATTTTCCAGGTCATTTGTACATCATGCCAGAATCTTAAAGAGGCTTTTGCACACCTAATATAATACTTAGCATTGCTTGCTGGCTTTGGAGGTAGGGGTCATTTTTGGCTGGGAGGGGTGTTTTGTGGTTGGGGGCGGGGGGGGATGTTGCATTTTATTGTCTTGACTCATTACAAGCTGTAAGAGACAACGAACAATGTGAGTTCAACAGTCAGAATCTGTACAGATTGCAGTTGGACAGTAAAATACCCGTGCCTGCAAATTGACTAGATTAAGGGTTCAATTTCCATTTTAACAGAGAACATGGAGTATTTATTTGTGGAAATACCCTTTGGCTTATCAAAAAGAAGGTTAACAGGTGGCTTGATCTGAGAGTACCTAAAGAGCAGCTAGAAGAGAGCTCTTTAATCAAGTGGCCAGACACAAGCCAAGATCCAACAGCTAGAAATTGAAGATAAAATTAAGTAGGAAATAAATGCAGATTTTTACTCTGGAGGGTAATTAGCTGTTATTTGCTGTTGGTTATTAGATTACAGGAAGAAGTGGTTGATCACAGGAACAAAAGATGTTTGAGGTTGGAGGGGTCCTCTGGAGATCATCTTGTCCAACCCCCCTGCTCATCTTTGAATCATCGACAGCAGGTTGTTCAGGGCTGTGTCCAGTTGGGATTTGAATATCTCCAAGGGCAGGGACTCTGCAGCCTCTCTGATTAGTATTTGATCACACACACAGTAATAATGTTTTTTCATACATTTAAATGGAATTTCCTCTGTTCGAATTTGTGCCCTCTGCCTGTTGTCCTGTCACTGTGCACCACTGAGAAAGGTCCAGCTCTGCCTCCTTTACTTCCACATCAGGTGTTTCTATACATTGGTAAGACCCCCATAAGTCTTCTCTTTCCAGGTTAAACAAGTTAAGCCCTCTCAGCCTCTCTTCATCTCCATCACTTCAAATTTCTCCGTCGAGAATGAAGGTCTTTCCACCAGTCTTTCCTTAGCACTGGGATGTGCTCTAGTTCAACCACAATTATCAGGCTTAAGTGCATGGGTTATAAAGTTATATTTGTCATGTAGAAAATCAGATAACTAGAATAACACATTTTGCCATTAAAATCTTCAGAGTAACACCTTTGCCTTTCAAAAAGAACAGCCTTCACTGAAGGCACTGATGAATTTTCTTTCTGCCTTGAAGAACTGATTTTTCAGTCATAGGAATAGAATTATAAAACCTGAAAAAATTTCTGGAAAAAAACATTTTTTTTTGACCAAATCTTTAATGACTGGTTGGGCTGTGCTGTACTCACAGTGTTCTCCTGGTCTATAGTCACTTAAGAATCTTGTTATAGGCACTTGTTTCCCTCCTGGAGACACTGGCATTTTGGATTTTGCGTGTCAGCAAAAAGGCAGTGACATGGTAGGAAATCCTAGACAATTATTGCCTTTACCTCCCATTAGTAATGTGGCTGCAGCAGGGCTGCACAGCTTGAGATGCTTTCCCAAATTATTTTCAAAGTGTGGATATTTTTGTGACATGACTTATTTCTTTGCTTGAATAGGCAATCACCTTAGGATCTATCACTTTTCTTGGCACAGGGTTAATGCTATTACATTTCTGATCTTCCTGGGGAATTTTCGTTTGTTTTTTTAAACCTTTCATTGAAAATCAAGCTCTAGATTTAGCTCATCAGTACGTTTTGCTGAATCTGTCCCCCCTCACACACTGTGTTCCCCTGAAAATGGCCTGGGATTAATACAGGAACTGGATCACAGAGCTAATTACTTAAATGTACTTCAGGTAGATAAAAATTGGGGCATTCAATGGGAAAAACTCTCAGAATGGCGTTTAACTTCATCAGAGCTCCAGATGCTGGGACACTATGAACTGGCAGCTCTCTGGAGGTAGGGAAGGTGGACAACATCACGAGGAAGACCATGCAGGGATGAAGCGTGCCTCTCCTCACCCAGCCAGTTCACCCATTACGGCGTTCTCAGCTTCTTTAAAAAGGGTCGTGAAACCAAGCACGGGGTCTGGGTACCCCAGGACTGTCCTAAATGGGGACGTAACCCAGATATAAGAGCTGAAGGAGCTGCAGTAGGAATCTGCTCGTTCTGACAGTCCTTGTTGTCTGATAATGCATTGACGCACGCTCTCGGTCTCTGGATATTTGCCGTTCCCTGCAGGCTCGTGCCTGTACGCAGCTTGCATTAGTTCTCCCTTTCGCTTTGTCTCAGCATAGAGGGGTCTTGAGAAACTTTGCCTTTGCGCCGTTAGAAATTAACACGTTGGGAAATGAATTACACTGCCCGCCAGCTAAATAAAAACATAGACTGATCTGAGAAAGTCATTTATTGATCTTTCTTTTGTTAAAGTAGATTTCAGGGTGCAAAATACTAACTCAGCTAAATCAATATCCCTTTCACTACCAAGTTTGTCTTTAAGATTATGGGGCTATTCTGGAGAGTGGAGTTTAATTTCAAGACATGTTCCTCACAGACATTGCCTTAGTTAAGGCTACGGGACGTGTATTGGGCAAACGTGGAGGTGGATTCTAACTAACAGCGATGTGTGGATCTTCCACAACCAATTCATTAAGATCTCAATGACATAGGAAGGCAGAGCGAGGTATATTGTTGAAAGCTGAAATTACTTCTAAGTACAAAGCAATTTTAAATCCCTTATGAAAGAGTATAGTTACAAATTCCGGTTTAATAATTTTTTCCTTATCTGAGTCCTTAACTGGTATATATCTGCATAGCTTTACTGAATTTAGTGGAGTCTCGCTGGAAATCTGGCCCTCTTTTTTGATAGCGAGGAAATATTTCTAAACATGTCTATGTATAAGCTGCCAGCTAGATGTTAATTTATAGCAGGGTTGCATTTTAAAATACTATTTTATAGGAATCTAAGCAAAATCTCTTAGAAAATCATATACAAAAGCATTATTTTTGCTATACTAAGGGACTGCTAGGTATCAGCTGTGACTCATATCTCACAGTGATGGGCATGACTGTAAAATGTAAAGTAATAATGCAGTATACAGCTGGAAAACAGTCCAACTAGAGGGAGGGGAATCAGGAAGTAACTTGTTGCAGTGCTGTTTTCCCAGCAAATTATCTTACTTTACCTGGAAGAATTAAGAACAATCTAATCACCCCTTGTATTTTATTCTTTCCTACTCCATGATTTAAAAATTCTCTGCTTTTTCTGCTTTTTTTTCCTCTTCTTCCCTGCCAGGAAAGTTTAATGAGGCATATTTGCTTGTTTCCATGGTATTTCAAAGAAAGATTACTAGCTGAAGGCAAAGAAATATATAGAATAAAGCAGGGAATAAATGTCTGTTCTTTAGTAACAGATATAAACCTTACTTTCAGAATTAATTATACAGAAATATTTTTCTATACTTGTAATAAGTGAAACCATGTCAGTCATTTTTTACTTTGATATAAGGTCTGATGCTTTATAGGAAAAATTATTTGTAACCCAGTATGACTCTGTGATTTGGTCAGAAGGACATACACAAGTATGGCTCTAAAGAGCCATTAAAAACATCCTTTGTTATTGAAATATTTCATAACTAAGTGCCAAGCAGGATTCAGTTTGTGCTATTCATACAGCACAGCTCTGTATTATGCACTGTTGACAGAACCTAAATTTAAGTCTATGAATAACACCTGGCCAAGAAAAGCAAGAGTGTCCTCATGCACCTCCCAAGTGGGCCCAAGTCCATATTTCATTGTGCACTCAATAATTCCCTGCGTCTAGTATGATAACATTTGCACAAATGCAGACAGAAAAATGCAGTTATCATCAATCCAAGTTTTATTAAAATCAGAGACAGAAGTTCATGAAGCTCGGGGGATCGTGCATATTGCTCTCGTTCATGGTCAGAAAAGAATTTTCCTTCATTATTATTATACTGTTAATTATTTGACTTATTTTTAAAGCTCCTGAAAGTTCAGAGGAGGGATAGGATCTCGCTGCTATTGAAGTCAGTGCTAAAATACCTATTAATTTCAGCGGTCCAAATTCAAAGACAAATAAAATACTCAAATTAAATACTGACAACACCAACAGAACTTGAAGCAAGTATTACATTTACTGCAACATCTAATGAAAAATATAGACAGGTGATGCATGAATAAAACACAGAGGTTCATCAAGAGCCTATGACCTGTATAACCATGAGCAAATCACTAAAGATTGGATCTGCTATTTAAAATTACGTACCTGAGGTAGGAGCCCCAGCTTTCTCTCTGGTCAACAGAAAAAGATTAGCAACCTCAGAGGACAATGTGATGCACCTAAGACATGAACCTGCCTCATGACCAGGAGTTTAACTGAAGTGCCTAAAGCTAAATGGGATGAACCAGGAAGAGCAAATACACAAACTAAATAGTAGTAGCAGTTCAGACAAAACTGCTGAGGGTTTCGCAAATCCTGTTGAAAACTAATGTGCCTTATTTCTTACCTTCAAATTGAGTTGGAGTTACTATAGCATCTCCAGAGATTTGTTAATACAATGTGCTTTGTTAGCATAAAGCAAAAAAAGCTGTCTATTCAATGATAGGGGTTTTTTTTCATTGCAATCCTAGGAATAGCGTTTTCCAAAGCTTTGGTTTACTGTTTGAGGTTTTGTTAAACATCTTCAAACGTCTCTTTGAGCTACATGAACTCAGCCTTGCTGGTGTTTTCTTTGTTTGGGTTTCAGCAGGGAATCTGGCTGTCTTTGTGTAGAGCCCAGCTCCAGCCAGTAAGTATCCAACTACAATAAAAATTGTTAATACTACTCAGTCGCTGCTGATCAACTAGATCTAATCCTCAACAATTTTAATAGAATCGTCGTGAATCAGCCAAGACTTGCCTGCAACTTCAGCCTGAGGGTATGTCTATGCTAATAAAAAGCCATAGGTCATAATATTGTCAACCTAAGTATCTAATTTTATGAAGTATTGTTATTTCAATATGATCAAATGAAAAATAAGGGCGATACACTCAGCATTTTAATGAAAACATACACATATTTCTTCCTACTTATGTGTAAGAAACAGTTACTTTACCTGCCATTCTTTTACCCACTTCCACAAATTTATATAAATCATATTTTTTTTCCCCCACCAGTTTTACCCAGCAGACAAGAAGGAATAATTATCTTCATTTTATAGGTGGGAAATTATTGGCCAGAAAAAATTACTTTTTTCAAGTATAGAGGGTTGAGAACAGATTTCTCCTACATTCCTCCCTACTGCTTCACAGCTCAGTTATGAATATTCTTTCTTGAACTTTGCAAACATTTGCATTTTGCAGATTAGTATGTCTGTGTGTTTGACAATGGGCAACACGAATGCGAGGGTGTCACTAAGGCAATACTCACCCCTGCACAGACGCTACTTACATAGGCAGCCTTATCTTAGACAACGTGGTTTGTTTTTCTGCAGATTAAAAGAATTCATATCATCAGTTTTGGCCTCCTCGAGCACAATAGGAAATACAGTTCTTCAGTTGCCAACTATGAGGTTTAAATCAACTTCCATAATTAATCTAGAATTTAGGTACTTGTGCATAAACAAACATTGTGAAATAAAAACCAAACAGATCATATGCCGTTCTTACATTTACCACAATTTCTGCGTAGCATTTCCTTATTTTTTAAGAAAAAAATTAAAAAGTCTCCGTTCAACTAAAGTGTTAAAATATTATCCTATATATACTTCCAGCATGCAACTTCTCGGCATGGGTTAGGCTTTACTTCGAAAACTATTGTCATCCAGGAGACAACCTGTAGTTTTAAATGACTAGGCTGTCAGTTCTTTAGCTCTCTGCACTTCCTTTTTCTGCTTTAGTGAATAGTAACAATTACACGACAAACAGCATGTTATTTCCAACTGTGTTTTTTTGACAGAAATCTTTGTGATACAAATATTGCAAACTTACATTCGTTTGCACGATTAATTTTTATGCAGATTTTTAAAGCTTTAAGAAGCTTTTCATAAAGCCCTACAGCCTTTTGAATTTGGAACAAAACCAAGAAATCTTTCCAAAAGTATTTTTATTAAAATGAAATGCTTTAAATAGTGCAGATTTGGGAATTTATTTTACTAGTTTTGCTAGATTTGTGTTGAGATTTGCAAACAGTGCATTTCATATCCTGAAAAGGGTGTTGTCGACAATGAGAATGAAACATAAAGTAATTCTTCCCCAGAAAATGTTTACGAATCACATTTTTGCTGCATTTACCAATGAACGTGTAATGTTATACCTAGTAAATAAACATGGAAATATTATAATTGAGTAAAACTTGAATGTCATTCATGAAGGGTGTTAGAAGCCATAGACCCTACTCTGGTTTGGCAGAAAGTGTCCTTAAAATTTCCCTTAAGCATTTAATTTTTGAAGGACAAGTAGAGACTTAAATCATTCATCAGCATCAGATTTGAAAGCTGTGTACTTGGATTCCTTTCCTCCCTGTTTCTGCCTTCTCTCCCAACTGGAACACGAGATGTACTTCAGGTGTCAGTTTTCTCCCAGCCCATTGACAAAGTTGCAACCTCCGTGTAGCTCTGTAGGATCCTCCATCATTTAAGGATGCTGTTCCCTTAGGATCCGCCCCCAACATTTTGTGACATCCTAATTACCCTATCAAAATTTCAATGGTTTAAACAACTGACGAACAAGGCTTCACTAAGGATTTTTGTGAGGTTGTGTATTTTGACAAAGGAGAAGTGTGACCTCAGCACAGGATCGTATCACTAACCCATAATGAAGGTCAAGCCCCAGACTAGTTCTGCAGCCTTGCTCAATTTTTATTGTATCCTCTGCCCAACTTTCTCTCACTGTGCAGACACCATTGCATGCATGAGAATTCCTCCCCTCTTTTTTTTTTTTTTTTTCTTTTCCTATTAATATACTGTCTTTTCCTTCCAAAGTCCATTTTGAACAGTTCTGGTCTTCACGTATATGACAAAGTCTGCAGCTGCAGTTTTTATGAACTGAAGTCTTTTATGTTGTATTTCTTGTGCCATACAATTAATTAACATTACAACAAGCAAAATGAACTTTGTGTCAGGGTTAGGCTCCTTATTAATAATTTTGTGCTTTTACAGATATATTTTAACCAATGAAGAGGACTCCCTGTACCTATTGAAGCTGTTTGCTTTCCACTAAAAAATTTAACTTAATCCTGTTTTTTCTACATATACTTTTACATCAACAGATACCTGATATCTTTATGTACTACCTGTTAAACATGCACATGAATAAACGTTTTCATTTGAACTCAAACATTTGTTATCCTGACCACTTTTAGTGATGGTCTCCTAGCAACCAAGCCTTCTCAAATGATGACCCTTACAAGATGCCCTTTATCATTCAAGAGGTTACTTTTCTGTATGTTTTTTAAAAAATTATTAAATCCTTTTTTTGTATGATTCAGTTTCTATACAATGGCTTTATTAATTTTCTCAATGTCTTTGTAATAATAAAATTATAGATTCAGAAAAGTATCTGGAAATTCAACATAAATCCAATTATAAAAATAAAAAGAAGCTGTTGCACTCTGGTAAATAAGCCAACAATTTGAGGTAGCATTGTCTTTTTTTATCCCAGGTTGCATGCAAAAAATGAAAACAATTCTATGATGACATCTCAATGAAAATGAAATGTTTTAGTCTAAAATATCACTTAAAATCAAAATTAATGTTCCTGTCACACAATTTAGTTTAACTGATTTATTCTGAGTTGGAACTGAAAAATTCAAAACGTATTGCTTTCTCTAAAAAAATTCAACACATTTTCAAATGTCAATGTGCTTAAAGATGAAACAGCAATATTTTGGCTACTTGGAATTTTCAGGTTATGGATGCCATTTTTCCCCGTTTATTTCTGCTTTGTCACCTCTTTCCTTACTGGAAATACTTGGGAAAAGACAAAGAACTGTAAGGAAAACTTTTTTTGTTGTTTCTAAATAAGAAACCTTTTTTTTTCTTTTTTTTTTTTTCCACAGAAGAAATAACTGAGGAAAAAAGGGGGGGGGAGACAGAGAAAGGAGAAGGGAAAGAATAAAGGAGAGAACGAATGGGAAAAACACTAAAGTCCTAAATTGTATTCAGAAAGTTGACGTGGTTTCTACTTTTTTAAAAGTTTATGGGTACTAACAGACAGTTATTTCCAATACTGTCACTGCAATTAAAAAATTTGCTACCTTTAACTGTTAGCTAAAACCCCCAGCCCCTTGGCTGACACACAGGTGTTCGAGTGATGCCATTTTATCTGCATGGGGCTAAGAGCATGCACAGACCCAAGTAAAATGGGGTTTTGAGAGACCCCTGCATTGCAACCCCCTAGCATGTTTTCTTTTACTGCATGAGTACTGTGGGAATAACTTATTAACACACATAAACAGAATTGCAAAGCAATCATTGAGTCGTGTCCTCGGTCACAAGGTTTCTTTCAAAATGTCATTCAAACTGCAATAAGTGTATGGGGAAAGGGGTCATTTCAGTGGAAACTAGAAAATTTAGCAGTCACAGTCACTGTAGTAAACAATTTTTGTCCTATTAATTTCTCTGTCAATAGAAAAACGTCAACAAGCTTTAGTTTAATGGTAGCAGAATGACTGTTTCTCAAACATTAAAATTCCTTCTTCTATGCAGCATTGAAAATGCTTTTTGTTATTTGTATGGGCTCATATTTTTAGTCCTTTATTATTCACAATATTTTCATTAAAGTTGTTACTTGAAGGTTGGTCTGCTTAGGGGGCTGGCCTCCTTTTTAATAGTGTTTACTTTCTATTATCAATGTATCTGTGCCGCCACGTAACTAATGCTAGCAACAGAGTAAAAATCTTTTTTCCAAAGAGCTTCCACTCCAAACCAGAAGAAAAAGTGGAAAAAGGGGTACTTAGCCCTGATTAAAGAACAACTCGCTGCTTTCATAGATTTAAGTGAGCTCCTGCATAAAACCTTTTGATATCTGCACTAACAGTGCGGGACATGACGCACACCTCCCACATGTGAGCCTGGATGTGCAAACCCCGTGGCTTGGTTTGACATGCAACACACCCAAGCGGGACCCCAAGGAAACTGTGGGGCAGGGCAGGAGGATTTCTTCTTCTGTCCACAGCTCAGAGTAATCCAGTCCAGGAAAATGCCTTTTGGAGAACATGAAAGCCCAAAAACCTGCTTGCACCTATGGAAACTCCTAAAGGCTCTGACTGCCAAGGGTGGGGGCAGATACCAGTAGGGAGGAGAGGTTTCCTTGCCTGCCCTCCCACCTCCCAAGTTCACCGTCTGTTTATTCTTCTTCCCTTCCCCATATGAAAAACTTCTGCTGTAAAAAGGCTGTGAAGTGAAGACCTGAAGTCTCCTCTCTGGGTTTATACTGCAGATCTGTTGAGACTTGGTGCAGGTCTGCCCACTAGACCACTGCCTGGCTTCTCAGATGTAAAGGTTTTACCTAGAGAGTTCTAGCCAGTCGGGAGAATTTGGGTGCCTTACTTTATCTCTGAATTTCTGGGTAATTTTCTGAACCTTTTGGTGTTGTGCCAATCTGTGCTTCTTTTGCATTTATATCTCTATCCAAAGGACACAGAGAGCATTAGACATTTCAGATCTTAATTAATGAAAATACCTTTATTGTGCGTAATCGACCTGCTGGGTAAAATTAAATAAATGGACCCTATCCGGAGACAGAGCAGAGATCAAGAGATCAAGAAACCAGATTAGACTAGAAAAACTGATCCATCAATTATCAGTTACTAAAATTAACTTTGTCAAATGTCAATATTAAGCATTCCCCCTTTGAGAACTGGTGCTAGTGAAACAGATTTATAAGATTAATCATCTTTGAACACTTTTTTGTTGTTATTGCTGGGTAAATTTGCAGTTCATTCTTCTATACATTAGTGGAAGTTTAATTCCAGCAGATTGTTCAGTAAATCAAATGCTGTTTATTACTTTCCCTTCCTTTTCCAAGCTGCTGTTGGTTTCCAGTCAATGAGGAATATTAGTTTAAAAAACTAAAAACCTTCATCAAATAATTGTGGCTAAGAGGACACCAGAACTTTGCAGGAGTATATCAAAGTGCATCCATTCATTGGCTGATACTCTTGACTCTTACCATAAAGATCTATATTTATGCATGTTCCCTGTTTGTTTACTTAGAAATCTATAAAGTATATCCATATCTGTCAGTCTAACAAATGCTTTAGCCGATATACCAAAGGAAAATTTGACCAGTAGGCATTTAATGGTGAGTAAGTATTGAAATACACAGCAAGGAATGCATTAACCATTTCTTTTTAATATTGACAACAGTTTTAAGCAACATACAGTTTCACAACTGAAAGGAAAGAATTGGTATCTTCCTTTATAATCACACACTATTCACAAAGAAATACAGAATTAGGAAACTGAAGACACCAACAGTCACCTCTGCAAGTGACTGTATCATTTTGAGGTCTTCCACATTAACAGATGCCCAAAATCAAGTACTAGCATGTACACCGACATGCTGAAAGAGCAATATTTTATCTCCTAAGATGACTATAATTGCAACTCCATGCATCTGAACACAGAGTCACTTCAGTTGAGCATTCAGTGCTGAAGATATTGAATTAGTACCCAAGAAACCTCATATCGTTGTGAATTCCAGTAAGACAGGTTACGCAGAAGAACCAGGTAAAGAAAATTCCAAATACCAGTTATCTTCTGAGGGGTATGAATTAAAGTCTTTCCCACTCTTGCACTGATGCCTGGTTGGAGTCACACTTCAATGAAATAGGCAATGGTAAGCACTACTCTGGCTCAGGAAAATAGGTAGGATCTTATAATGTAGTGGCAAAAATATGCTAAGTTTTAAAGAATGCTCAGCACAACGGAAGCAAATCAGTAATAAGGATAACCCACCAATGGTAGATTGCAACCAGATCTAAAAGCAATAAACCATGTCTGTTCTACACACAGTAAAATGAAGGAACAACTGTAGTACAGAGTCAACTACAGCTAGTTAATCAGATAATTAACCAATTGTTTAATTGTTAGCTAATTGGATAACAGCAGCAGAGAAAATGCAGCTGCCTGGGTTTCAGCCTAGGCTTGAACCACAACAGGAGTCTCTGGGCTGTTATTCTACTAAGAGGATGATACTACCTGTTCATTTATATTTTTAGCAAGTTAATCTGAAAAAAAACTGGAACAAATATGCCTATATGTGGTACAGTTAGGCTCTTTTTTTGCTCTCTACACCTGAAGTGGAGTTTAGCCAGTTAAAACACCAACTCCCACAATTTAAAGCATAGGAAAATCCTAAATGAAGGGGGATTTTTAAGGGCTGGAAAATAGTAATATATAAAATAGTGTTCAATATCATGAATACATCTCAGCCCTTTCTAAAATGCAGTACAGCAGAATACTCCATGATGTTATGCCAAATGTAAATATGGTTATGGATTTGCAAACAATTATTCTGACAGCAAAATGGTTCTATCAAAGCCACCCACTCTCTCACCAACACTATTATTCGATTTAGCTACTTTAGTTAGCTGGGCATTTTTCAGAACAAAAAAATAGTTCTTGGCCCAAGGATCTTGTCAAATAATTTTACCGGTGATGCAACGAGTGACAGCAAGTTGCAGTGGTAGAGAAAGAGAGGACAGAGTTTGGACCTTAAAAGTATGCCTGTGATTATCCAGTGCGAGCTTACAAACTGAGAGTTGTGCAATACAGATACTCTTCTTGTCTTTTACGAGAGAAGACAGAATTCTGAACAGTAGTTTATCTATGCCTTTGCTACTGAGATTTTCATAGCCGTCTCAGTAAAAATCTGATAGTTAGCGTATACAATATAAAGAAACACCGTATGACTGCCAAATTTTCAAAGTATATTCCAAAAAACTACCAGGAAGGAAATTACAGAAACATTGCTGAGTGTGTAACAGTCAAATGAAAGCCCATAATTAACTACTAAGAAAAAAAAAATCTGAATTTTTTAGAAGACTTAAGAATTAAGGAGTTATTTCTTTTGCCAAAGTAATACCTGTATGCCATCATTTTGGCTACTTTCCTTTACATGTCATCTTGTTAACGTAATGACTTTCTGTTCAAGATAATGCACAGTATCCACATAGTTTTGAAACATGTAGAGCTTAGGGGAAGCCTACATGGAGAAATCAATGCTCACTAGGTAAGGATATGAAGTGATACCAAAGTAGCTGATCTGCACCAATTGTTAATGCAGACAGTGGCCTTTGCTACATCTCGCTTTACGTACCTAAGGGAATTAAATTAGAGTCATGGTTGTCTTAATTTCCCCATGTGGTGAATGGGTAGAAAGAAGCGTATCCAAAAGGAGAGACAGATGTTAAATGGACTGTACTGTGCTGTTGAGATGGTTTTATCTCTCTGCTGCTTTTATAGGGAGAAACTAAACTGAACTGACTTCAAAGAAACACACGTTTCTTGAAAAGGGAATAAATGACCTTTTGTCCACCAGGAAGACTCAATTCTGCCAAGAGGACAGGATGCATCTCACCTACCTATAGATATTTAGAAGTTGGATTTGGTACAAGCCTTGTGGTACTGAGGACAATACTTTTTCATCATACTTTTCCCTGTTATTTAATTCCAGTGGTACTGGTGGCTGAGATCACAGCTTATATTGTCCACGCATAATTTCTGAAGAATCGTCTGAATTTTGGCTTTCGTGGTGGCCTCTGTCATGCATGAGCACACAGGCTCCTGATAACAATAGTTAAACTGTATCTGTTTTCTAGTGTTAATTTGCACACTTCCCTTACGTGCTTTCAAGTTCCCTCAGCCTTAGAAAGGGCTTTATCTCATTTAACCTAATCATCTAAGAGTTAGACATGCAATCAAAGCTAGTCATGGAAGTGCCCTCTGTACTTGATGAGAGGAGCAGGCAGAACAAATCCTGGAATCACACAATATTTTAGGCAGAGATAAATCCTAGAATCACACAATATTTTAGGCAGAAGGCATCTCTGTAGTCCATCTAGTCCAACCCCCTGAACGACAGAGAATTAATTTTGACACTAGATAAGGTTCCTGAGACTATTTTCCAGATGGGTTATGACAGTTTCCAAGGGTGGAGATTCCATAAATCCCTCCAACCTCTGTAGCCATTCTTACTGTGATTCTTTTTTCCCCTATATCCAAAAATCTCACTTATTTTTTTCATGTCATTTGCCCCTGTCTTTTAGCATGGAGAGTTGCTTTTGTTCCAAGGAACTCTGTGAAATATCAGCACTCACATCTTGCTTTAGCAAAGTCAAGGTGATTTGCCAGTGAGCTGTGAAGATTTTCTTTTTCTCTCCTTCACTTGGGCTAACATGACTATTGTGGTTTGTCATGAGTGTCTAGATTATGGTTAGATGTGGAAATACAGTAATAGATGCTTTCACGCAAAGATGGAAGGTTGTGACACCAGTGTCAAACCAACTATTTCAGCATTCCCCAGTGATGCATCAAAATGTCAAAATAGTGACAGAAGTTGAAAAGCCTTTCTAAGAGGGGAGGACCTTGAACACACCTTCCAAAGAAGGAAAAAGGCAAGGCAGTTTCAGTCGTATTCTGAAACAGAGAGTGTCCTCTTAATGATACAGCACTGGTTTGGGTAATGTCTAGTTTAGAAGGGCAATCAACTGGGCATGTCGCCATGTGTAAACTGCACATTTCTTTGTGGACAAATAATCAGCAGATGCAAAATGTCTGAGATAATTAACAATTATATAATTTAAGCAAAATGGAAGAGGGTTATGGAAGTACCAAATATTCTGGCAGAACAGAATAGAATTAAGTATCTGGCAGAATGAAGAAGAATTAAGAATCAAGAGCACTTGCTAATTTTTTAGCCTTCTTCTGGGGATCTAAAGTACCTGTAATTTTGCTGTACTTTGTTTATACTGTGGTAGCACAGTTATGGCCCAATGTGCCAGACAAAAAGCACATAATAATAATTAATCCTTGCACTACAGAATTTGCAATACAATTAGCTACAATGAGTGAAGAATGGAAGACTTGCTTTGGGAATATGTAATCTTACTTGGGACTAAAACAAGATTTACCCCCAGTTACACTTACAGTCATTAAGACACAGAGAATCAAATAATCTGCTCAAGTTTGCAGAACAACAGATGCAGCAATTCCAGGAACTGATCATATATTTCTCAGTCTTGCAATGTGCTTCAAACTGACTGTCATTTCCTATTTCTTCTTTTAATAACTGTGTGCTTAGTGCGGTGCAAGAAACTGGATTGCTCTTCTGCTGAATATTCAGATGGAAAAAGGAGGCTCGATGTCCTGAGATTCCTGCTCCCTGAGATGTTTCCTACCCGGACTGCTGAGGTACCACTATGCATAGCCAAAGAAACCAGGATGGCAAGAAGTGAATTCAGTTTTTTAAGTGCTAACCCATGGCTGAAACTGCTTCAAGTGTGTTTTGGGACTTTAAATCCCAAGGTCTTTATTTAAGCCCATATTAGCTATCAGTTTAGATGAGGGTCTGAATAATACCTCTTAGCTTTACTAGGTTTGCTTCAGATGAATCATCCTGAAGTCTGTATAGAAGTCAGAGACTTATTTAAGTAGAAATGAAGTCAGTGTTCTTTATTGTTGAAATCCAAGTAATTCTTTATCTTGTTTAGCTTAACATCGCCTGGCAGAAACAAAAACTTGTGAAAAGCTGCAAAGGTAATAACTCCATTAATTAAGCCATTTTGAATTTACTTAATATGTTGTTTTTTAAAGAATTTCTTAATACTATTTTCCAATATATTAAGGTGTCAGTTATGTTAGGTACAGCAATTTGTTCCATCAAACTTACATCATCATTTACTTACTACTGTTGAACACTGAGAGAGTTATATTATTCTAATAATACTGCAGTTCACTGCTGACCAAAGTAATTTCTAGCAAAAAATTAAAGCCTCCTATTTCAACAGAACTCTCACATCTTCATTCTCCTCTTTAACTAAGAAAAAAAAAAACCTCGTCACAGCCATGCTGTTAACAGGATGATTACTAGACCAATTCATCACTGTAATCCACTTATGCCAAGCAAGCTCCTTAGGCCTACAGTTTTTCTGGTGGCCTTTCTGAAAAACTAAAACACCCCAGTAAGATGAACAATGGAGTGTCTCAAAATAGTCTCGTCAAAGGTAACGTAAATTCCTATTACGTTCAGTAGAGGAAGGATGTTTTGGCAAGTACCAAGACTAATCTGACACCTCTTAAATATCAGAGAGGTACCTGCGTGTACCTGTTTCCTACAATTACTTTTGTTAAACATGGAACAGAGTTTTCAATGCTGGAGCACTTAAAATTCAGTAACCTCTATTTTTTGAGATGTGACATTGCCCAGTTCTCTGTTAAGAGTTTTCATATCCAAAATGCAAGTGTTGCTGGATGATGCTATTTGCATTAGATGATATTTGACTTATCCAGCCACAGAGGAGAGGAATCAAACACTTTCTTTTTATTGTAAGAGCAAGGCTCTTTTGGACACATCAGGGGATGATTCACTGTGCAACCATCTTCCATCACTGAAAATATCAAAGGTCTATTTTAAAAAGAGGCCAAAGTGCTTTGTCTATTTCACAGCCAAAAACTACTGTGAGATTAATTTTCTTCTATAAAGGTATAAAGTTCAAGTTGCTAAAATTAGCAATTGTTTCACCTGAGCCTCTTCTCTATGGTCCTATTCGAAGCAGTATTGTTTAGTGTTTCACTGCCTACTGCTTAAAATGTAACGTTCCCCATTTAATGTGTCAAAAAGCTATAGCTAATTATTCTCATAGCAAGGATAATCGTACCAATTATGATTCTTTAAAAAGAATGGTGGAAACAAAGAAGAAGAGATAAGATTTAACAATGACAAGACAAATTGGGGAGGCAGGGAAGTCTTAAATGTTGAAAACCTACAATGCCTTCTTTTTTACAGGAAAGAATACAATTACAGCTTTATGAAAGAGACAAGTTATCACCATTCAATCTGTGGAATTATGGATTATTATGGTAAGGCTCCCCTTGGTTTGGAATGAAGCTCATAGCTGTCCCTCCAGCCTCAAAATCTAGGGTTGTAAGATATGACATAGAGCAAGATCTAACGTTTGTACCGTATCTACCTTGGACTGATAGTTGGTGGAATTTTAGGTGCATAGTCCTGAAGGCACTGGTCCACCTTTTCCAAGACAAGCACCTTACTTCTTAGGATGGTGTATAAAGAGAGACAGACGGCCATAGGATTATGCCGTCTTCCTATGTCAGGTATCTATAGCCAATGATTGCCTCAGGAACAGAAGTATTGCTAAAGGACAGTTCAAACCATCTAGGTTAGATCTCTGTTTCTCATTATTAGTGTACAGAGTGTACAGGCTTTTCCATCCAACTGGGATACAGGCTGCATATCCCTCTTTTAAGGAAAAGTACCAAAAAGACCAGATCTGAAGCTCGGAGAGGAAGAAAACAGTGGAAACAATGAGACCTATATCCCCAGCAAAGGTAAGTAACCAAAAAGTGGGAGATACAGGTTGTCAGCCTAGAAGCTGAAGAACTCTTCTTTCCCACATCAAAAAGCCCACAATAGGATGTGGGACACTGTCAGGGAGGAGCACTCTCTGATCCTGCTGAAAATGACTCTTTATACTGGTAGAAAACCAAGGATCAAGGAGACAGTGAGGAATTTTGCTCCTTCTGCCTCTCTGCCAGACCAGACAGAGAATCTACTGGCTTTTCAACTCAGTCAGCGGTCTGCTCCTGCAGCTATTACCTCAGGAGCAGATAGCAGGCCTGGAATTAATGACTTCCATCACTTACTTGTGGGTATTGTTAATCACTTTAAATGGCTTTGCGACACATTTGGATCTGTCTGAAAGTAGTCACAACTTTGGACAGAAAATCACAAAGGCCTTGGTTCTGATCCAGATCACACAGACAGTTTGAACATACCTACTGTCACTTAAAAAATGAAGAATAGCATTGCACAATTGTCCTCTTGTACCTGACAAATTCAAAGCCACAGATTGAGTTCAAAGAAGTGTTGCCCTGTTCTGCAAGTGCTGATAATAAAGACACCATGAAAGTTCTTGGCACAAAGGAAAACAAGTCAATATACGCATCAGGACACTATGACAGATAATATTTAGGTCTATTATAACCAGCTATTCAAGCACTCTTACAGAAATTGAATCTGCCTGCTGCCATTTCTGCCATGCTTGCTTTAAGCTGTTCTCTTATCCAGTTCCCCGACTGTTTATCAAACAGAAGACATCGTCTGGATGCTAAGGAGACATTTCACCATCAGCCTGAAGTGTGGCCCTCTCTGAAAGGTGTCACAGTAAAAGGTGCTGAGAGATGGGAAGAGTATAAAATCTTTTCAACTCTCCTCCTCCCCTATTCCAAAATACTTTTCTGAAATGTATCCTCTCTTGCTACCAGGCAACTTTTATGTTAAGACGAATTTATACCAAGGCTAGAGAAAGAAGTGGATGGGATGAAAAGAAAACTTGTAAGTGTAAAGGTTGCCAAGACATTTAGAAAAACCTTGAAGAGGCTGTTAGAAACTTGGATTTTTGCTTAGCAGGATTTAAGTGAAACATGATTACGTGGGGCCACATTACCTTTAGAGAAACTGTGATTTTCCCATAGCACAGTGGAATGAACACCTACTTAGCAACTGCTCCAGGCTGTTAATTACTGTGGGGATTATTCCACCTTCCCACCTCCCATCGCTGGTATTGTTTTGTTCCCAAAAGGCTGGGAAACTCAAGAGACAGTCAATAGGGCTTGGACTCCTTAACCAAAATACAGCTGCCTATTGCATGACTTAGACATACAGGTCTTGGAGCACCAGCACTGGCAGGTTGTTCTCTGCTATGCAGAAAGGTGTGTAGCTGGGAGTCATATTTTACATTGAGAAAATCAATGCTGTAGCATTGAGTTCTGGATATTCAAAGGTATTGAAAAATACCTTAGATTCCAGGATCCTTCTCTGCGTTTATTGCAGAGAATCTTTGTCCATTTTTTTCCATTATGAATTCCATTTTTCTAATGGATTTCCATTCCATTATATAGATGCAAAATGCTACCACTGAGGCTAGTCAACATTGTCTGTGAAATACCAGTTTGCCTTGAATTTCCTTAAGATGACTCTGTAAGGCAGAAGGGAACTCATGGCCATGATGCAAGTTTTGAGGACCTATGGCTGAGTTTCATCTCATCCCATACAAACTATGTAAAAGTTTTTTGTTTTGTCTGTGCCAATTGTCCATACTCTTTCTTTAGGAAATGGAAAGGGATAACTACTTCCAGAGGACAAATGATCCTGCTCATCATGAACACGTATTTTAGATTAAGACACATATTCTGGAATACCTCTCTGCCTCTCCGTGAATTACAAAAGAAGCTTAGACCAAACGTTTCCCTACTGGATAGCTAAATATAAGCTCCTGTTGCAGCTAAATATAACAAGAACGCTGTGAGACTAAGCCTAAAAGCCCTTTCTGTACTACAGCTGGTAAACAGGCCACCTGACAGCAAGGTTACACACAGGTTACAGACACTTTCTCTTAACATTTTTTTGAAAGCACTGCTCTCTGTATCCTCTATAATACAGCTCAAACTATCGCAAGCCATTGTGCACATGAATGGTCCAGACAGCTGGATGGTTTTGAATGGTTCAGTTGCTGTTGAGTCTATACCTGAATCTTACTAAAAGCTCTTTGCAGGATTCAGGAGTTATCACTTCACCCAGTTCCAATGACAACAAACCTTATGTTCTGCCAGTAACAAACCTATTTGGACTATGCTAATAGCTTCGCTGAATTACCTTAGGCTTGCTTTTGCATACTGTCATTTTGCAGCCTGGTCTAACATCCAAGGAGGAATTAAGAAACTGGTGGGTGAAGCATCTAATGATGCCACGGTCAGGACATGGTTCTGCAGGGAGAACAGCCCAAATGGCCTCATGACAGCATTCAGAGGTTCTTCTCAAGGACTTGAGCATTTAAACTACAGCGAAAGCAAAGCCTTTACTTTTACTATAGCAGAACAAGAGGCAAAATAATTTGGTTTCCCTTCAGTTCCCTAAATGAGAAGCAGCAGTCCATTCCCAGTGCTCCCTTACAAATGGCAAAACATGAGGAACTGCCAAGGTGTGAGACAGGAGTTTCAGGTCTTTACTAATCTGGTTGACATGCAAAGTGCTGAGGTAGATATTGAAAGCCCTGTTGCACATCCCAGCCCCCTGAGACATTCGGTCTCCCAGGAATCATTATTTCTTCTGTACAAACTATTGTTTCACAAAGAATATCGTGTTTCAGCAGAAAAGTCAAATGTGTCCTCTCATAACTCCATGTGGCTGTTAGCTTACTGCTGAGTTAATACTTTGCCACATAAATAAAACCGTACAAAAAAGAGAGAGCAGACTTGCAAAGAAACATGGGGAAAAATATAATTCATTGGCGCTCAGGGCTGAAAAGCTAGTGAGTTTCTTTCCTTTCCTTTTTTCTTCCCTTTACCCTTACAAGTTGATATGTATCCAAACAGCTTGAAAAGTACTTTGAAATCCAACTTTAGTCAGCTACGATGAAGACATAAGAGGAGCTGATTTTTCCTTTGTGATGCTTTGTTTTGTTCTCTCTCTTACTCAGTGTTCACTTCAGCAGTGGCTGCAGGAGAGGAGCCAAGTATTTTTTCTTGGAACTTTTTTCTTTTTTGGTGCAGTTAAAGATATATTTCATGAGTTACACTGAGCAATAGTCACTACCTATTGTTACTAACCCAAGCTCAGCTAGTGAGCTGAGACAGGACTTGAACCAAACTGCAAGCCTTCTCAAACCAGGGGTAATATAACATTTTGCCTAAGGGCTCTTTCCTCAGGTGAGAAAATGTTGCTCTTAGTGGAATGATGTCAAATAACTTTTATTACATAAAATAATAAGTAATACTATATTCATCTATTTTTATTTTTGATGAAAACTGCACTGAAAAAAATCAATTTGACAATCGTTCTAAGGTACCATTTGTATGAGCTTTTTCATCAAACTGGGGACCAGTCATTGCACTCAAGGGCAAGGCTGCCACTCAGAGGGATGTAGGCAGGTTGGAGAACAGGGCCAACAAGAACTTCATGAAATTCAACCGGGGAAAAAAATGCAAAATTCTGCACCTTATATGAGTTATCACTGCACAGCTGGGGTGCAGCTGTGCTGAAAAGGACTTGGAGGTCCTGGTGGGCAAATAGCTGAATATGAGCCAGCAGTATGCCCTGGCAGCAAAGAGCAACAGTGTTCTGGATTGTTGATGCAGGAGCCGAGCCAGGAGTTGGAGAGAAGTGATTATTCCTCTGTAACCAACAGTCATTAGCCCACAGCTACAATACTGCATCCAGTATCGGGACACCCAAAAAAGAAAGGCATTGGTAAACTGGCATGAATTCAGTGATGGCCCATAACAAATGAGGGGCGGGGGGGGAGCAGGAACTGGAGTAATTGCCCTTCACAAGGTGCTGGGGGAGCTGGGCTCGTTTGGCCTGGAGAAGAGACAACTTCAGGAGGACACAACAGCTTCCTGCCCACGCCTACAAGGAGGTCATCAAGAAGATGAAGCCAGGCTCTTAAAAGTGGAGCCTGGTGGGAGGACCAGAGATCATGGGTGTAAGACAAAGAGAGGTTCAGAGCAAATATACAGGAAAAAGAGGACAGTCAGGCACTGGAACGGGTTGTCTCTGGAGCTTTTCAAGACCTGGCTGGCAAAGTCCTGAGCCACCTGGTCAAATCTCATAGATGGCCCCGATATGAAGGAGCAGGGTTGAAACAGAGACCTCCTGACATTCCTCCCATCCTACGTCCTAGGATCTTATGAAGTCTCTGCTAACTTTCTATTCCCATGTCCATTGTCAGCATATTTGAAAAAGCCAGCCATTAGCTTGCCATTCTGCTAGTGATAAGGTCAGTTTTGAAAAAAAATCCAGAAAAGCACAATGTGTAATCGTTTTAAACTAAAAAAGGGTAGCTTCAGACTAGATACAAGGAAGAAATTTTTTATAATGAGGGTGGTGAAACACTGGCACAGGTTGCCCAGAGAGGTGGTCGATGCCCCATCCCTGGAAACATCCAAGGTCAGGTTGGACGGGGCTCTGAGCAACCTGGTCTAGTTGAAGATGTCCCTGCTCATGGCAGGGGGGTTGGACTAGATGATCTTTAAAGGTCCCTTCCAACCCCAACTGTTCTATGATTCTATGAATTACCAATGTTTTTTAATACCGAGTTAGTAGAGTAGACCTATGCAGACAACCATGAGTTTCCTCAAAATTAGTTATTAAAACCCTAGTTCAGCAAAGCACTTAAACTCACACTTAAATTTAAGCATATCTTTATTTCCTATTCATTACAGTCTCTCTACTAAATTTAGAAATTTATGTCTTTTTTATTCTGATCTCTCTAATGCACTCACACATTTGTATCTTTTTAAATAGATTGTAAACACTTACTTAAAGCTGGACAAATGCCTAACATCTTTCCTGTGCTGAGATATTTTGTAATATTAAAATGTGATTATCATTAATCCAATTTGTGGATTAGGTGTTATTTTATTTTATTTTTACAGCAATATGCAGTATTACCAACCATTAGTATGTAAGTAAGAAATGATGAAATTATATGGCTGCTGCATAAAATGTAATGGTACCAAAATTACGAGTTTTAAATCTGAACAATTTTTAAAAGTAAAAGGATCCAGTGGAATGACATTCCTTTGGCAGGGTGTATGCCGTGACGTGGAGTACGGTGGGTGCACTCCACAGTGCTCGTGCGTTGTGCGTGCCCGTGGGAGCTCCCTGCTGACTGAGATGAGGACATCCACCACTGCTGCACCTCATTATTTTGGTTCACAGCTGACTCCGCGTGAGTATATTCTAGCACATATTGCAGTTTCCATCCTGCCCCTTCAGCCTGGTTGCTGCTGGAGGAAACCCAGATATGCAGCTGCTTTGGAGGAAACCCCGCTGTCTGACATGGCCTTGGGGCCAGCAGAGCGTCGGACAACAGAAAGGAAAAATCATCTGAAAACCAGTTGAATTATCTTCAGTCTGCATAACAAAAGAAATGCTGCTGAGGACAGAAGACCCTCCAAAGCATTGGCTAGAGTTGTTATCTCATTCACAGCTGAGAAGAAATAATTCTCAAGGTCAAACAGAAGCTGAAGTGCTCCTGGCCTCATCTTGGGAGTCCACCAGATAAATCATTGGTTTTAAAGTGTCAGTAGCCATAAATGACTTGCTCCTTCTTTATTGATTCTTCATGTTCTGACATGACCATAGTGACTCTTCATTTGAGGTCTCCAAACACCAGCGCGGTAAGCTATAGCTGTGGCTGACCATAAAAGCTACATAGGACATCCCTGTGACCCAGTGCATGGTCCTTTCTCATCATGGTAAAATAACACCATAGGGCAAAACAGTCCCTGGGAGGTGGACAAGGAACAAGACGAACATCATTGCTTTTGCAAGAATGCCCTGTGTACTGGCAAGGATAAGAAAAGTTAGATAAAATAAGAGAAATTAATATCAATGTCTAGACAGATTCTCAGAAGTGTCGGTTGGCAAATGACAAATGAATCCAGCAATGCTGCATAAATTTACAATACCTTATAGTGTTTCCTTAGAATAATCGAAAATCAAAACCCCCTCAAAATTAAGGAAAACAGAATGATGTAACTTATTCTTGAAATACTTAAAAAATTATATCCAGTATTAATACACATGCAGATGACAAGAAAAAGGTTTTCAGAATATTGGTTAAATGCAACGCTGAACAGCGTGTGCTAATATTAATTACTATTTTCACCATTATTCTCTTAATGTTCTAGGAGAGATCAAGAGAAAGACTAGCAAGAATTTTTAACTTACATTGATATGCAAATTAATTTTCCGTGTAACATCATGCATTTTCGTGGCAAACTTCATCCTTTATGCTTTTTCCATCAAATAAAGAAACAATACTATGTGCCTGAGGTATCCAATCAAAATTTGTGACCCATTTCAAGCTTTATGAATCAAGTATGCACAGTGAAACCATTAACTGCATATTGTATGAAGGGTGACTCCACTGTGTTTTATGGTGGGATTTGGGTCTTTTTTATTGCCTTTTAAATTATTTTCCTAATAATTCTTAATTACTTTTACAATTTACTCTTTGACCATCACTAATCACTGAGCCGACTTTTTCATAGAACTATTCACTGCAATTTCAAGATCACATTCCTCAATGGCAAAGACTAATTTTAACATCGTATATGGAAAAGTTAAAACTGTTTTTTCATGTACATCACTAACATTTACTCTTATACAGTTTTATTTCCCCGTTCATTAACCTGCTGATCATCACATGTTGTACATCACGTGTATCATATTGCTAAAATGTACTGAGTTGTAGTGCTAGAGGTCAAGGCAAGGCTTTAGCTTAGTTGTTAGGCTGTGTCTCAGCATTCAGATCTTAGATATCCCATAGATCTCTGTGAAGCACTTTCCTGTGTGATTTTTCTTAACAGAAGCTACAGTATCAGAACTTCAGTGCCTCTGGAACGGAACCTTTAATTCTTTGTATCTGTGTTCTCCATATATAAAATCTAATATTATTCCGCGCTAGAGATAACAGTTTTCTCCTGAAGAACAGAGGCTGTAAAGAACAATTCATTCATGCTTTTTAGGTACCTCAGGTAGGTTTCGAGTTGCCTAATTTTAAAAGTCTACAAAGTAATTGTCTATACCTGAACTAGGTGGGGGGGTGGTTGACTCTCAGAGACCAGGGAGAGAAATGGGCGCTTAAAGAATCTGATTCATCTCATCCTGAAATAGACATCCATAATAGATCACATGAAACTTGTAATTTAAGCGCCTGTTCTCTCTATGACTATAAAAGTTCAGATGCATACTGGACCATACAGTTCAGACGTAGACATCTACACAGCTGGGTAGCTACACGTACTGAGATGAGCTTGACATCCTGAGCTTACAATGATGACTGCTGTTTCAGCCTCTACATAGATGCCCACTGCAAAGTTTATGCAATATATATGTCCTTGGGCTATAATATAATCAATATTTTAATATAACTACATTTTTCACAGTTAGAAAAGATATTTCCCAAAGCTATATGAGCATGATTTTGATTTAAATTAAGATTTGGAGTCTGTTGTGAATTGTAGAAACTCTGAGAGAAAAGTACCATGATCGCATACAGCATCATGACCCAAAGGACGGGCAGAAATTTGTTTGCTAAATTCTGAATAAAATAGCACAAGTACAATGAGATTACCCTATAATTGCATTTTCCCCAAACTATATGATTACTTCTGAATTCAATATAATTAGTTAAAAGTAGCTCAAAGCACCAAGAGGAAACAGAGTAATACAGAGGGAAGGAGTGATAAAGAGTATATCAGTATGGTAACGCAGGTTAGGCCAGTGAAATCTCCTTGTTCCGTAACCAAGGTAATGGGTAGAAAAATACAGTTTCAGATTCTTTGAGTGTTTAAAATTTCAGAAGGAAACAGGAATGTTATATGTACAAAAAGAAAGGGTAATAGAAGCCTGCTTGACCTTCATGAAGGATGCTAGCACGCATTCGCCATAATTTTTGATACAGATAATCTAACAGTGAAAACTTCTACCTTTATTTCACATACATATTCAGACACATTGTAGAAGTCAAACTTTTATGGCAAAAGTGTGCTAAACTCTGTTGAGCATCAAGAAGGCATTTCCAAGGAGGGTTCAAGGATTCTTCTAAATGTTGTGAAAAAAAGTGGCTTCATAATAGTTCAGTAAATTGGCTTCACTAGGCCTAAAGGTGAGAATGACACTATCTCTTCTTGGGTTCAGTCTCTGTACCAGCAGGGTGAGAAAGACAGCTTTGAGGTGTCCTACTTGCTCTTAGGAGTGAGACTGTTCTAGCATAACAAATTACAGTATTCTGAGAAAACAGAAAAAAAAATCATTTCAGTCAAAATATAAATATATTAACAAAACAGACCTAAATCATGGGAGGATCAATTCAGAAATGCATCAATCTTTAGCAGACAAGCAAAGGTAGGGTTCAGATTCAATGCATGAAGAGAATTGTTATGGGTGAGAAAAGCACACAATCCTGTTAACAGTGGCCTATAATGAATAAAATGGGAAACAATGATGAATCATTTCCCAACAGATAACTTTATACTACCTAAAAATGTTGGAAACGTTAAAGTCTAGAAGAAAGTTATTGCATTATTACTTGCTTGGAATCAAACATTGTCTTCTCCCCATGTCTCAAGGTCTACTTATGGTAGTGTCCCGTCAACCTTCAGGCCGTGGGAGAGTTTTCTGAGAGTCACCCACAGCAAATGCTTTCAGCCAGCTTCATCTGCAAACCACTAGCCTGCAGTTTCAAGGTTGTTCTGGAGGCAGTTTAATCCGATTCAATAGAATTAGCCTTTAAAATCACAGCTATTTTCCAGACTGCCTCTGACAGGTCCCCCATTGCCTCTTTCCCTTTTCCTAGCCATGCACATTGATGGCTGAAAGTACCAATTTTTCTCCAGAAAATTTTGTTTTAATAGCTTGCTGTGAAAATATCCCTCTCCCACAATTTACTCTAGAAAGCCGTGTTCCCAAGCTTTCTATCCTGCAGATTTCTAGACTTACAGTTCCCCATGGACTGAAGGAGCGACAGAAGCTTGAATGGTACAGGATCTACTCAAGGTCCAGGCTTCCTGCTCCACTTTTCAGGATCTTGTCAGCCCTTGGGAGTACTAACCTGGTGGGGTTTTCTGACTCCTTGCCCCCTTTTCTCAGTGAGTCTTAAAAAACCATGTGCAGTTGCTGAATGGAAAGCAGGAAGAGAGAGAAACTGATTAATAACTGTAATTATGTGGATCAGTTCCCCCCCAGAAAACCAGTCCAGCAGTTTAGGGAAGCAAGGAAGACGCCTTTACAGCTATTTATTTTTAAAAGTAATCACCTATACATAGGTATAAAACCCTTCTGTGGGATTTTAATGTTTGTGGCAGATTTCAGCTCACTGCCTCTGAGACTGAGATGCGCTGTCATCACCCACCAGGCACAGATAAGAGAAGCGCTGGCAGTGGACAGCCGTCCACTTGCAGAGGTATCTCCAAGAGCTAAGGCTCCTGGTGGCCACACAGTGCTGGTGTCTCTCCGATTAGCCTTCCTGCTTTTGCTCGTTTAGGGTAATAAAGTGCCCAGCTATGAATGAACTGAAACTCATTTCATGTATACTGTTGAAAAGCCAACCGAGAGGAAGAGCTTGAGGTCACCACCAGCTTGGATGCATCAGCCTCTCTCACTCCCTGAGCCACGTAGCTACCCCAGAGCTCCTGCTGCCTTTGGAAAGATGGGGTTTGCAGTGGAAGGAATCAAGCGTGTTATATGAGTTCCAGCTAAAAGGAGTCATCCGTGATGGTAAGACCTTCATCTTTCTGGCCCGTGCCTCAGCAATTAAATTGCTTGAGGATTTCGGAGGGGAAAAAAGGAAGGAAACAGAGACGGGGTAAGAAGAGGAAGCAGATGTAACCACAGTGAGTGCCTTGACTTTAATCAACTCTCAGCCCTGTTGGTGTGGTTCATGGGGAAAAGCCTGTGTCAACTTGTGGAAGCTAAATAATGTGGAGTGTCATCTGTTATATAACTCCAGTTGCAAAGGGAAAAAGTTTCTTTTTTGCCTCCTATTTTATTCTTTGATGTTGCCTTCAGCAATTTTTTGAAATTCAATGTTATTACTCTTCAGTTAATGACTTCTGAAAAAATAAATATAAACTTCCATAACTTGAGTGATGTTTTTTTAATAGGTGTCTACAATCTAAGCTTGCAACAAGTTATTTTAAAACATTTTTTTTGCCAACTTTTAACTTATACTTACTCTTGAAACAGTTCTCTTGCAATATCTTGATTAAGAAATATGAACAACTGCCTTTAAAGTGTTGGTTTCACAAAGATAAAAGGAAAGACTCCCAGCTTACATAAGTTGTCACATCCTGTGGGCTGATAACATTTTAGATTAGTTGAATCTCTAATATTAACATTTTCTCTAGACATTCCCAATTTTCCTAGTGAGTTCCACTGTTTTGATTTTTACTTATACAAACAGAGAAGCCCTGAGGGGCCTAAACTGAGACGCCATAAGCAGTCTGATTTTCCAATGGAAAGCAGACAGTCCTCCATCTTCTGAAAACTAGACATCTTTAAGATGTTTGTTTATTTGGACATGTATAAAATCCAAGTATGCAAAATTCTATTTTTTAATAAGGTTAAAAAAATCTCCCTTTTTCTATATGTACTGCCAAGGACTTGTAAAGACTGCCAGTGTAATATCACTTCCAAAATAAATTTAATTATTTCACGTTTTTTCTGCATACCTATGATGAGAGTTTGAGCAATAAATGAGAACTTACCTTTTAATATTTTTCTTTATTTGTAAAGCATAATGAAAATCATAAGGGAGAGCAGAAGAGAGAAGGAATATACGAAGAGGTATCCACCTGTTTTTTATATATATATATATATATATATATATATATAACAAATATCACCTCCAGTCATATTCATACAAGATAACGAGGTGACCCCACTGCCACTTTCCCTCCAAGTTGAAAGGGAGGTTACATTTTTGCACACTTAAAATAAATGTCTGCCTTCTGTAAAAAAAAAAAAAAAAAAAAAAAAGGTGTTGCTCAAGGGAAGCTATCAGCACTTGAGAGAACCATAATCCCCACCATCTGCTACCACAGAGACAGAGCAACTATTCACAGCTTTTGTTGCAGTCCTCAGGCTGCAATTGTTCTGCAACTGAGGGTGGTCACAGTAGACCTGAGCAATTTTATATCTTTACTGCTTATTCCCCTGCCTACCGCCGCCTCTCTTCCTCCCTGCTCTGCCCATTTTTTTACTGTAATAGGCAAAATGAGGGCAGGGAAGGGATTGTATCTCTCTGATCTGTAGGCCACCTGCTGCCACCAACAGAAACATGAAATATGCATTGTATTTTGGGCCTGTAGGAGATGTCCCCTAGGCTGAGATTCATTTCATTTAATTATAGTCATCTAAAAAGTATCCAGTCCAAGCTAACTATCTAGGCTCCTCCTATAGACAATAAAGAAGAGGCAGTTCCAAAAGCGATTCATCCTATCCTACAATCGGTATTAATCCTAAAACAAGTGCTGCGTAAAATGAATTGTCCTGTCTGCTACAAAAGGAGATCAGTCTCCAGTTTAGAGCAGATACCCGGGATGGGCTTTGCCTGAGCAAATGCAGACACCTCCAAGGCAGACGTCTTTATCTGAGCTGACTGTTTAGATTTCTTTAATAGCCAATGGAAAGAACAGGAACTTTTGATTCCTCTCTTCCTAACACAGATGCAGAAAGCCTGAAATATTATAAGTATTCCTCTCCACTAATGACAATGACTAGCCTGGATGTAGACCTTTTTTTATAGGTTTATACAGTCGGAAGAAGTGACTTGTGTTTCTAATTTCCAGATGGCTAAAATTAAGTGAGAAAAATCTGGACTTTACTGACTGGCCCATGCAAGTAGAAATCATGCTTTGTGAGCAATGCCACTAGCTTCAAAATATTAGTCGCCCTTGTCCAGACAGCCAGTGACCAACATTACTACTTCCAGTTTCTGGACTGTGCAACTTTTCATGTGCTCTCCAGAGTAGCATGCAGTGAGCTGAAGACTGAAGACCACTCCTTCCATCTCTTTCCTCTATCACACCAATGTAAAGACACAATGATTCATTTGAAGTTTCTGAGTTATTGAAAGAGAACAGAGGAGAATTTAATGCTAGATGCAAAATGTGTGTATGTTACTTGAACTCTCTGGACATGTCCTTATGGCAGAATGTTCAAATGTCCATGGGACTTAATTTTCATAGGCTGGTTGGCTTATGGTAAATATCCTATATGAGCTACCCATTTGTAAGGAAGCTTATTCACCACAGTGTGCATTTAAATAAGTACTAGTTCATGATAACCTTTAAAACACAAGCATCTTTACTTCATTGGCATTTAAGTATTGGATTGAGCTTTATCTCAATGAGCTCATTAGAGAGAGTTGAATGTATGGGAGGATAGTTCTTCAGCCTTATTTCATTGCAAGTCTTACAGTTAATTACTAGGACAAAACACTAAATAAGAACACAAACAGTATTACAAGTTAAAATGGAAGGTTCTGTGGCAGATACAGCTTTATAAAAAAGCATAAGTTAAATGCTAAGAACTCATTCATAATAAAAAGCAATTTCCCAAGTATTATGTGCTATCTCCATTATGGTTAAACATCATAAATTAGCAGTGCACATTCCAATTCCAATGTCTTGTGTTCTTCAGTATTCTTAAAAATCAGTCGAATCAAAAGTCCGCTAGCACTTCAATGGAAGTAATAGAAGACGATTTAATTGACAGAAATGTGTTTTAGATAGTACTTCTTATCTTCAGGCAACACATTTTATTACCTAAAACTTCATTACTGTGCAGAAAAAAAGGAGAAAGAGAAACATATGTTTACTTGTAGTGAATCATACATTTAAAATGATAACAGAATTGATTTCTTCCTGCATTTTTTATCTTTACTGTATACATCATGACCTATATGCTGAAATGTGAAAACCTAGATATTTCTGGTACGCTTTTATATTTTCCAGGAGAAGAACAACAATGTTCTCAGAAGAAAGATATTTTTGCATTGTTATAATGTGCATTGTTTTCCTAAGATCAAACCTAAAAGGAAACTGGCCCCCATATCATCCATGGCAGTACTTCTGTCAGATCTCGTAGTTATATTTGCTGAACAAAGACAGTTCAGAGTTTCAGTGGGAATCCCCAGCGCAACAGTAAGGAAGTAGCAATGTTGGTTTTCACGTGTAGGTACTGTGAGTGAAGTTGACTTTAAAAGTAACAGGGTGACACCATCGATTTTGATCCTGTATAACCAGTGGGGAACAAAATAAAGAATCTGAACCCACCGTCAACGATTACCTGCAGGTTTTTGTCTTCTGCTTCAGAGGGAACAAAATGATACCCAGTTTCTGGTGCTCCTGGACCGTCAGTTATGAAACAGCCTCTAGCACTCCACTTCAGTGCAAAGGAGTACAGTTTGATAGGGACACAGGATTAGATGGCATGCTAATGATTAGAAAGAATGAAAATAAACAGTTCCACAATCTAATAGCAGCCCTTTCCATCTTAGGAGTTACAATCTAGTAGTTGTAACTAGACGGAAAAACATCTACCGTTTTCCACAATCAGAAGGGGTTGAGTCTAAAATGAATAGTCCACTTCCTAAAACTATGAGACAGTTAGAATCTATTTTGGGGCTATGAACTAAAGCTTGAATAAACAGGCTTAGATCTCTAATTTAAGGATGTATTCAACAGTCTTAATCCCATTGAAACCAACAGAAGGCATGTCCTTCTTACCAGACCCTTTATGGATCTGGATCTAAGTTCTTACAGTCATGGTACAGGAGGACCACTGACAGTCACTAAGTTGTTAGTTGACTTTGACTCAGAATTGTAATTGTATTACAGTTATTAACACAATGTATTACAAATATTAATACACAGTAATTGAATTACAAATGATTTATTATTGGGTAGGGGGAAGAAATCATTGCACATAATTTTAGAGGTGCACAGAAAACAGAGAAGTGACCTAGATTGCTTGGTCGGTCAGGTAGAAGCAAACGATCTGGACAACAAGAACACAGATCTATGACAAAGAGTATAAAGCTTCTACATAACTATTGAATCCTATAGTGGGAAGCAATAACTCTGGGAGCACAGCAGAGTGTCATCTGTGTGGAAACCTTGGTTGCGTTATTGAGTTAAATATTAGTACAATCCATGAATTGATAGAAGGAAATACAGAATAAATATATAGGGGTAACATTTCTTCTATTGGGACAGTTGTGAACTCCACTAGAATACAATGAGGATTTCTAGAACCCATATAGAAAAAAACAAAAACAAAACCAAAACCAAAACAAAACAAAAAAAACAAAAAAACAAACCAAAAAAAACCAAAAAGAAGCAAACAAGCAAACAAGAAAAAAAACAACAACAACAAAAAAAAAACCTTAAAAGTGTTTGAAGGTTTAAAGAAAGACTAATGGCATAATGAAAAGATTGAAAAATAATGAGAAATCGAATTCCTATATTTACACTGTATTTACTCCTGTACTGCTTCTGAGCTAGCTGATTCCAGAAGCAGTCTGAAAACGGCTATGCTCCTGAGACACAATTATATGCATTATTAAACATGTTGGCAATTTGGGTTGAATTCAGGTTGCTTACAAGCACTGTCTGTTTCTGTGTGATTGCAGGACAATCCATCTGACTGACGTTGACCACGGGACGCTGCCACGGCCGCTCGAACACAACACTGTGAGAGGCACATGAAAGCAGGGAGCACACTCCACGTTTTCCCCTTGAGTTTGCCTCCAGGTTCAGTTTCTCTGTGGCTCAAATGCACTCTTATTAATAAACACTAAGAACTATTTATCCATTTGATCTAAAGCTCCGTCTCAAGGACCTCTCAAAACACAGTATGTCTAAAGGAAATGGGCTTAATGGCCCCTCAAAGTGCTTGTTTCCATTGGCATAGACGACTAATGAAGGTTGGACACTCAACCTGCATATTTAGGAGAAATGAATCCTACCGAGGGTGAACAGTGCAATTTTATTTTGCTTCAGGTCAGTATTCTGTTCTTTCCTTTCCTATATTTTTAATTTGTATTATTCATTCCTTGTCACTTTTTCCTGAATTAAGAGGGATTTAAGTGAAAATAAAAAGATGTCAACATGACTCTTTGTTTAGGATCTGAACTACTTTTCATATTGTGGTTTTTTTTTCTTTCCCCTAACATGTTTACGCAAATATCTGGAAACAATCTTCCCATCACTAATCCACGTTAGTAGTCCATTCTTACCCTCAATGTCTTGATTTCATCCTCTTTGAAGAGATATACTATTTGTAGAGTATTATTACTGGGATGAAAGAATAACATGGGTTGATGGATAAACAAATAAGTAACAATAAAATGCTAGCCTTGCAGAGCACTGTACAAACATCAATTAATTCTCTTTGCAGCAGCCTTATGCAGCTGTTAAATTCCCATTCTGCAGATGGAAGTGCTAAGGCAAAAAGTGGCAAAGTAATTTACACTGTGCTGGGACATTGATCCAGCCAGAGTTCTGAAGCTTGACTCTTTCTTTAGAGCGCTTTCCCAAAAGCACCAGAAGGCTCTGTAAGCTCTGGAACGAGTTTTTGTTACAACAGAAACTAGATTCATGACTTCTTTTTTTCTCTCCTGTGAAGAAAACTCCAACTGAGACAGAATAGAAATATGCCAGTTTATAAATAAAATTTTCCCTGTTCCTTCTGTCCCTGCGGAAGAGGTGCTTTGTTCCAGGGTCTCTAGAAGCTGAGCTGCAGCAGATCCCAGCCTGTCCCTTCTGGGTCCCCAAGAAATCTTTTCTCCCATATCTTCACCTTCACTACTAAGGTCTCCTTGATGGTGTGCACCTTCTTTCTCCCACACTCAGACAGCCCCTGTGTCTTCCCCCTGTCTTAATAAGCCTTCCTCCCCATTCCCCAAACCCTTATTTTCCTGGAAAAGCCCAACTTTCCCCCTCGAGCCTCCTGTCTGCAGCCAGAACAAAGCCAAGAGGCAGCTTTCCTCTTTGCTGCCCCACTGCAGCCTTTTAAAAGAAGAGCCCATCTGATGCGCGACGGGCTGCAAGCGGACATATAACCCAGACACCATCCATCACGCATGGCCAGAGTAACTCTCTTAATTCTGCTAGTCCAGTCCACCTTGGGAGACTGAGATAAGGGAGGTTGTTCCTCAAAAAGCCTGTAAGCTCTTCTTTGGTATAAGCTGTGTATGTTTTACTGTTGCTCATAAAAGTAGCCTTACATAGGCTTTTACACTGGATTTGGTTTCCCTGTGTGCAGCTTTTAACGGATGGAATCATTCACGGTGACTGTTTTAATTTACTGAATTAGAACAAATCATCCCTTTCTTTCCAGAAATAAATACTTGGTCTTCCCAAAGCACAGTTGCTTTTTAATTGTGCTAATGTATCTGGTGGTGTTAAAAGTTGCTGCATGGCTGCTTCCCTTTCTTGCTCTTCTGTATTTTTCCAATTAAAACATGAACTGGATTTCCTTCTCAGTGGAATTACAGCCTCCTGAGGACAGAGGGAGAGTCAGCATGAGCCCAGGATGTAATAGCGGCTGAACACTGAAGGGACAAGCAAGGCTGGAGCTCCCAAAATATGACCCTCAAACTGAGCATTCAATAAGAATTTGGTTTTAGCACATCAGCATAATACGTAAATGATTATTTATTTTTATAGAAGAAAACATTTGAAAGCTTTTTTATTTAAGTCTAAGAATGAAGCTTCCTTGCTTGTACCTTTTTGTCACCATGCTGTCAAAATGAGTCAGTCAAATACTTGATTTTCTTACAGATCGCTGTTCAAGCTCTCTATGTTAGGCTTGAGCCCGATACTGTGCCGTCCTGTGCAGCAAGCACTCCACTTCCAGGCGCAGGGACCTGGGAAGCAGCTCAGCACGGAGCAGCATTGGAGCCCAGTCTTTCTGAACCAATTTCCTTCCTGTTTCGCACCTGATATGTGACCAACTCAAACTGACGTTCAGCTACTAGTAAAACAAAAAGTGAAGAAACACTTTAGAATGAAGGTGTTTCAAATTGAAGCTGAGATTCTGGGTAGAGAAAAACTTTGGTCTATAGTATATGCATATATATATTCATATATCTAGTACATGTACATATTCTCAAAACATTTGATTTTAAGAGGAAACCACTTATATGATTATTATTTGTAAGAGGGTTGAGAGGTTTTCTGTAATTATGCTATGCTCATCTTACACATCTGTTCACTACATATCTATGTGTGTCTGTGCAGCTAATCATTTAGAAGTTCATCACATGAAATATATAAACAAGGCAGTTCCATCACATTTGCAGCCAATCAGAGAGGTTGGCAATGCATATGTGGTTATTTCCAAAAGTCAATATTTCTGTTAAAAGGCATTTTATTGCTTTGTTTTCTTTCTTTGTATTTTGATACTAAAACTCCCCATTTATACAGGCATAAAGATTTTGACATAAATCTCTGAAAATGGCCAATGACACTGCTAAACTTTAAAAAAAAAACTTTTTTTTTACTAAAGTAAATTATCTTGGAAACTCAGAACTTTTCCAGAGGCAACTTGGCTGACTGGGGCCAAGCGCACAGTATGTTTAGTGGCTGGGATTCACCAGGCTCATCCTCATCCAGTTAACAGAGAATTTGGAGACTGAACTGAGAGAGGTTTAGTAGGTCCCTCTCATTTAGAAAATTGTCTGGTTTGGACATCCTAACACAGTGTGTAATCTCCTTTATGTCCTGATATGAACTCCTACAGCTTCTTATGGGAAAGTCTGCAGATGAAACGAAACTGGGAGGAGTGGCTGATGCCTGAGAGGGTCATGCTGCCACCCAGAGGGACCCCAAGAGGCTGGAGAAATGGGCCAACAGGAATATCATGGAGTCCAACAAGGAGAGGTGCAAAGTCCTGCACCTGGGGAGGAAGAACCCCAGGCACCAGCACGTGCTGGGGGCCACCCGGCTGGAAAGCAGCTTGGCAGAAAAGGACCTGGGGGTCCTGGTGGACACCGAGTTGAAGAGGAGCCAGCAACTGTATCCTTGAAGCAAAGGAGACTAAGGGTGTCCTGGGCTGCGTTAGATAAAGTATTGCCAGCAGGTCCCCTCTACTCAGCACTGGCTGAGGACACACCTGGAGTACTGTGTCCAGTTCTGGGCTCTCCAGTACAAGACAGACAGGGACAGACTGGAGAGAGTCCAGCGAAAGACCATGAAGATGATTAAAGGCCTGGAGCACCTGTCCTATGAGGAAACGCTGAGAGAGCTGGGACTGTTCAGCCTGGAGAAGAGAAGGCCCAGGGGGACCCTATCAATGGACATAAGTACCTGAAGGGAGGGTGCCAAGAGGAGAAGAGCTCCAGGCTCTTTTCAGTGGTGCCCACCGACAGGACCAGAGGCAACGGGCACACACTGAAACACTGGAGGTTCCCTCTGAACATCGGGAAACACTTTGTCACCAGCGGGGTGACCGAGCACTGGCACAGGTTCCCTAGGGAGGTTGTGGAGTCTCCATCCCTGGAGATATTCAAAAGTTGGCTGGACACAGTCCTGAGCAACCAGCTCGAGGTGGCCCTGCTTGAGCAGGGGGGTTGGACCAGGTGACCTCCAGAGGTGGATCCTTTCCAACCTCAACCGTTCCATGTTTCTGTGATTCTTTAGATGTTAATCAAGATTCACTGAAGTCCTCAGAAAAATAACTCTCCTATGAACTTTGTAACTGAACTTTGATCCTGAGTTCACCTAATGTAAACTGTAAGTATTAAATGGAAGTATCCATATGTCAGAAATTTTGTCTTTACACATTCCTCTTGTTTTCAAAGGCAGGGTATGTTCTTCATTAGAGAGTTATTCAGATTTCATAGGGCCCAAATCAGACTTTGGAAAAGCCTTTCTCTACATGAACCTTACAGGAAGCCTAAAACTGCTGAACTCTCAAATTAGGTCCCTCAGTTGTAGTCCTTAGATTAAACTGAATAAATCAGACACACTTTTTTCCAGTAGTCTCCTCCAGAATAGATAGTTCAAGTTTTTAGTTTTGTTTGCTTTTCTTGCAAAGCCCATGCACTTTCCATCGTTACAAGCTGAGTTCTTCAACTTTTGCCCTAATAAAAAATATTATTTAAAGTAACATATTATGCACAAATGAGGATTGGATTGGGCCCTACATACAAAGGCATAAATTTGCAGGTGGATTAATGTATTTGTGCACAGCTTACTCTCCATGTGCTTGTTGTATCTGAGATCTCAGGGACAGTACCTAATGTTTCCCCTTCAGACTTGTCATAAATAAATGAACTGGGGAGAATATAGTGAAATGATTTGTGCAGTTGTTGAATTACTGCAACTGATGAAAAATACATAGCCATAGAATTCTGACAAATATCTTCAGCTCACAGCTAACAAGGTCATAAAGCCTGAACTAAGCTGCAAAATTATGGCTATTTACCTCTTATTGAAATAACTTGCCCAACATTCTTAAAGGAAAACAGTCCGTCTTTGGAGTCAGAATGTCACGACAGCTCAGGACAGGAAGGCAAGCTCTTAAAGTTGGTTTGAAATGGTTTAAGACAACATTGTCCCTGCTAGAAAAATACCACTCAGCAGGTGGTAGTTACTGCACGTCTAAGCGAAGTGCAGGAATTGATGATGACTTAAAAGCTACTGGGTTATGTTAACGCTGAGCAAACAGCGAATGTGCAGGAGCACGTTTCAGCTGATGGGTGGTAACTCAGAGGCAATAACTTCTCGGGCTGTTCCTATTTGATCTGCAGGAGCGTGTCTATACTTTCAGCAAGAGGGATGCTAAAAATTTGGTCATAAGTTCATGTTGTTGGATGCCAATCACATTACTGTCTTTTCTGTCCCATTCGCAGGCACAGATTTAAGGATAAAGAACACACAGGAGGATGTCCCATTTAAAATAGGGCGTTATGTAGAAAAAGGCAGCACAGCCTAAATTATCTGAATTGCTACTGCATCCAAGACCCTGTGATTTTAAACAGATCATGTCCTCTATATCTATTAATTCCATTGCAAATTTGCCTGATTGTGTGACTGTCTAACATATTCAGTGTCGTGGCTCTAAATTCTGTTAATTACAATTCTGCCAGATGGGTGACAGAAAAGGAAACAAACTCCAAATTTCTGTAAAAAGTTAAAAGAAAAGAAATGCCATTCTGTTTTTCATGTAGCAAATGTTAAACCAGATCCTGATCTGTGTAAACTGACCAGCTCTATTGCTGGTGTTTGATTCATACCAGCTGAAGATATGACCCAGTGTTAAACGAACAGATGATTCATGCAGTTTTTACATTAAACATAAAAATGATGTTCTCTAACATAGTTTAATAGGTACTTATTGAGTGCCAAGTTTCCACTGGTGCCTTATAAGTATACTGACTAATAATAATTAACAGATCTTCTTGGAAAGCAGTAATTTTCATATATTTCCCCTGTAAGATTTTTAACTGTTAATGCAAGTTAAATTAACTATTGCTGTGGATGGATCTATAATCCTTAGATTTTGCCTTTTTTTTGCTCCTCAGCACAGCAAAGATATGACCATAAGAGACTCTAGTTTCCATCACAGGGGTAGCAAGGACCCCCAGGGAATTTCCCAGGGCTGACTGCAGCAGGACTTTCTCAGGTAAAGCAGCCTATGGTTGTTGCTAAGCAAGTTGAAAAATGTGTTGACACTTTAGTCCGCCGTATTTTTTGCTGGGATTTTTTTGTTCACCTCTTTTGTGTTCTGCGATCATGGAAATCCACGTGATTTCTCTTCAAAGGTAACACACCATTGCAGAGTGTGTAAGGACCTAGAAGCACAGGGGGGTTTTTTGCAGTGTTGAGATCCCCAGGTTGGTACTCATTGAGTCTGAGCAGCCTGGCAAAGAAATGCCATGTCAACTGGGGAATGAAAGCTTCAGACTGCTATTTGCACTGCACTGACCTTGGGGATAAAGCCCTCTGGACCACAGCAGGATCCTCTTATAACCAGGTAAGGGAGCTGGGCACCACCCTCGTTAAGTCCTGCAGCATTCGAGAGCACCATCCTCCTCCCAGGACTTAGCCTTCTCACCTAGAGTAGTTCCTGCCAACGCGAGCACTAAAGGAAAGTTTGTGTTCTTTTATATGAGAAAAGGCAGTAAAAATGCAGCCCAGGGTCTGAATAATACTGACTCACACCGAGAGAACCCAGCCAAGCTCTGCTGATACTGATGTTTCACTTTCCCCAAACTAATGAACTAATTCACTCCTTCTGAAGGAAAAAAAGCCCAAAACATTGGTGTTTTTTTATTTTTATTCTTTTTTTATGCCTGCTAGTGGGAAGTCCTGACAGGCCAGGCTTTCCTTGAAACAATGCAAATGAACGCCTTAACACCATACAGTTATTGGTGCCTTTATCCTCGTGGGCTGCAAATGCAGCAGAACTGTGCATATTTAGTGTCTGTGAGGGGCCTTAGATAATGATCTTTCTCTGATGCAGTATTATTGCTGTTTCTGGCAGACTCTAGAAGTGCAGGCTAATTGCACAATGTCAGATGGTAGGTGTGTTATTGGTTAAAACTGTAAGAGGCACATCAGCAGAGTTTTTACGATATAATAGTCACTGATTAGCCAGCCATGTAATATGCCAGGAAAAGTTTCACTACTCACTCTTTGCTTTAAGTTCAGGAGGTCTGAATGCAAACTAGGAATAAAATGAAGACTTGTATTTCTTATTATGGGAGTGAAGGATTAAGAAATTGCACTGCTTGAAGAGTCTGGCCTCTTCATTTTACTGATCTCTGTGCCATATTTTACCCACTTTAACACCTGTTCCTTGGAAAAATACAGTTTGCCCTTTGGCTTTTGCCAGGCTGGTGATACCAAGGAATCTTAAATATCATCAGAATCACCAGCAATTTAACCTACCAGATGAAATCAGGGCTTGTTCCTGCAAGATGCAACAAATTCACTTGTGTAGAACATGGAAGGATGTGGCCCCTGGTTTTTAAAAGCCCTATAGCAAAACAATATCAGTGCAGATTGCCGTGGTAGCATTTAAATGATAAGAAAAATTCTTAGATCCCAACTTACCCACTTGAACTGAATCTCGAGATTCTTCTCTCCAGGAACCAAGAGACTGATACTCCAAAAACCCCAAGAAGTCATTTCTCTGTTAATGCTGAATACATGAGGGAGGTGCTTAGATACTAGATGGCAGTATAAATCCTTATTAAAATTCATTTTAGTAATGACATCTTAAATAATCACACAGTACATTATCGATATACTCACTCGGTTAGCAGAGAAATGAATTTCATTTCACTGCCATCCTGCATATTCAAGGTATTGAAGGTTTCTTTTGGAACAGAGATACAAACTTTTTGGATGATATTCAGATATTAATGAAACCTTCAGATAGAGTCTATCTTCTCCCTAAATTTAGTCATTTCCATCAATGCAGTAAAGATAAAGAAAAATAGAATGTTATTTTATATCAATATTCAACAAGGATCTTCACTAGAATCAGGAAAACTTTGTTACTGGTAAAACTAAACTCCTGAGATATAAAACATTTGAACTATTACCTTCTCAAAAGTGCTCTCTACTGCAAACTTAAAGAAATTATTTCTATTTTCCCCTATTTTTCCCTGCATTGCTACCATGAATGAGAGCAGTACAGAGAAAAATTTGCCCCAGTAAATCTGCTGATGAAATAGTTTGTTGATAATTAATAGTCTTATATGCTGTTTCTCATTTAGGCCAATCCATTTTTATTTCACTGATTTGGGAAATGCATCACAAGACTGGTTTGTAGAAACCTAAAACTGAGAAATGTATTGAATTCAACAGAAGTTGGTTAAGTCAGGTAATAGAATAGAGTATCCTGTTAAAGAGATTTATAGTCTGCCCTTTATTTTTCATCCTGGGGATGTTAGCATTCTCCATTTACGTTCGTAAGTCTTTTCCATGGCAATATCCATAGTTCATAGAATAATTCTTAAAGCATTGTTCCGTTTATCTAATCCAACCTCCTACATAACACAGGTCAGGGCATTTCATTAAGTGTTTCTTGCACCTAGAAAAATACTTTTACAGCAGCTATCATAGCAGTGGTAAACTGCCAACACCTTTCTATCAATTTATGCTCTGTTACAGTGAACTCTCATTGCCCCAGCCCAAAGTGCTACACACTGCCATTTACTCTCAACAGTTTTTGGTTGCACTTTCACTCTTCCAGACTGCTGGTTCTTTAGATTTATCAACTAAATCCACGCAAAAGGGCAGAAATAGAACCTGCATGATGCTAAGTTCAGATTAATATAGAGTAAGCAGTAGTAAGACAGGGTATATCAAGTAAGAAATATAAGACAAGCAAGCAGCAGTTGAAGGGCTCTTGAGCATTTTGCTGGGAAAGGTCCTCTAACCTTTGTGCACTGTACATTTCAATTGGATGTCAAAGCCATCTGGATCCATAGCTCAACTGAACATAAAACAAAACCTACTTGAAAATTACATGAAAATACATACTATTTATTGTTAACATTGTGGGGCTTTTTCTGGTTTTTTGTTGGGTGGTTTTTTTTCCCAATGAAACAAGACTCTTCAAATCATCTATATTCCACAAGTAACAGCAATTGCATTTCTGACTCTCTAGTTTTTGATTTTTTTTTCATAAGGCTTTGCTTTCCAAACGAGCATGAGCAAACTCATATCTGCTACGAAAGTTTGCTGACACAGTAACATCACACAGTCTTTTGCAGACACACCTGCTGTTGCTCTGTGGCATGCAGGCAGATGAGAAAGGTCTCATCTAAGAGCTACTTAGCTTTGTTAGCGCACCAGGTCTGGCATCAAGAGAGCACATCAAATCAGCATGGCAGCACCTTCAAACTGAGACTTGCAAACATGTGGTCACCCACAGCACACGTGGAGCGAGCACGTGTCTGTCTGCAAACACCTGTACGAACACCTGCACAAACCTGCGTGCAATTTAGCATGGCAAACCTGGCCCGTGCAGACATAGCCATCAAGCTTCTGTTTCTGCTGTAGATGGCCTACCAAAAGGACCACAGAGGTATGGTAGGGACTGAGGGGAGCAAGTGCCCCAAATGACCTCCAAAATAGCTTTCTGTGATCTCCATTTACCATATTAGACACGATCGTTTTGTTGTTCTTCTACACTTTTCCATGTTTTCCAACTCCACCAGTTGTCTTTCATCTCTAAATCCAGGACACAAACCTCATACAGGATGAACAGTTTTTCCATTACACTGCCTACAGCTCATCACATAGCGGGTCCCTTATCACAACATCCAGATGTTATTGCCACACAAATAATCAATGACAAAATTTGTCTCATTTCCAAAGATTGTTGTGCTGGATGACTCCAAATTCTGTCTCTCTTCCCAGATAGGTGGCCAGTGTAATATCTGAGCATCTCAAAAGCATCCAAGGAAGAAATTTATTCTATTTTTCTACAAATGAGAAAGGGTCTTAAAAAGTAGTGAGTGAATTTCCAAGTTCTTAGATCTGGAAATATCACCTAAATTCAAATAAACTATTTTAATTATTCTCAAATGCAGTAGTTCTCAATAACATCATTAGTGGGACTGTTGTACTGAAGGAAAGAAATTATTTCAAAATACCTAGGGTAGTCCCTGTGGAACATTCTCCATCTTATTAGATGTTAGTGGTCAGGTGCAAAACACCTTGAACCAAACTGAAATTATCCATTTGTGTCAGTAAGTTTGGACTTTAATGCATTATGTGCTGGAATTTGCTTTGAAATGTTTTACAGATACCAAGCCAATACTGGTATCATCTTTATTTCCCTCCATCTGTACCTAAATCCATAATCACCCAACAGATCTGCATCACGGAAATGCCCACATTTTCACCGGTGTGCATACCTCCACTGAGTTTATTCTCTTATTTTACACCCATTGTAAGATGTGGAAAGAAATAATTGCATTTACTTTTTTCAGTTACATGCCATTAAACTTGCCACGTCAATGAATTCTGGTTTAGTTTGTTCAGGAAAAGGTAATTAACATAAAGCCCAAATGTTAAATGCACAACCAAGGCATATTTTTAATTGCTTTTAGTCTCTTTTAGAAAAATAAAGGAACCAAGTATTTTCCTCTAGTTCCTCGTCTAATCAGATTTCAGAATCCCAACACAAATTACAGTCTATTTGTATGCAACTGTGTCTTTCCTTTCTGAGCCAGTTGGTCCTGACCCTGTCGTCTGTGTGAGGTTGAGTTGGACACCCTTCATGCAGTATCTGGTTTTCAGCCTCCCGTGAGGAACAGAAAAGTTTCAAACCCCTTGTTTTCCAACACTTCCTACCGACAGGTAGTTTTTCATTACAGTGGCAGAAGTAAGTGATACCCGAACAAAAGTTGTCTATTTGCAGAGTAGGCAACAAAACTTGTGCTTCAAACACCAGTGCTATAGCGAGAGCTCTGGCTGCATGACTTTCTGTAAGTGCAAGTTTAATCTAATACTCAAGGCACTACAAAATCCCAGGGCTAGGAATGGAAGCAAGGGAGAGTCAAATGAGGTAGGGCAGGATTTTAACAACAAAGCTAATTAACAATCAGAATGACTTCATATGAAAAGTGCTGGCTTTCCCTCCCTTTGAAGGCTTTAAAATCAAAAATCACTATCTTTCTGAAAGATCTTCTGCAGCTAAGCCAGAAGTCATTGATTAGGCTTAACACAGGAATTACTGTATATAATTTTGTGTTATGCAGGAGGTCAGAGGAGCCAATGAGTTTTTCAGGCCATAAAGTGTAATTTCAGTATGGTGGTGCCAAAAGCTTGATGCAACACACTAAACCCAGATGTCTTAGAGCAGTGGATGTGATACAGGAGTAAAATCTAATCTCAGAAAAAAAATGATTTAACATTGGTCTGGCTTTTAAATACAAGAGACCAAAAGCCATGGGACCTAGTGATTGGCTCTACTCCCAACTACCTCTGCCAGTGAGGAAACCTTAAGCCTTGAACCTGACCACTCTGTCACGCACGTCTGACCGGGACGATGCCTCTTCTGTACTTTCAGCGTGGTTTCTGCAGTGCTCGTCTGTTAAATTTTGTTTTCCAGTGCAGTTAGGTACTACAAAGAGAGCCTCATGCAGCATTCAGTCACAAGCTGCTAATAGCTGCTGATTCTTCCTTCCGCAGAAACATACATTAAAGGGGAGAAGATATTATCAGGCTCGTGCTGAGATTTAGAAGTCCTCTGTGTGGGTGCGGGAAGAGAGAAATGAAAGGAAGAATAAGAGGGGTGATAAAGAACTAACATAATCTTTTCAAAATTAGGGCTATTGAAAGGAAAAAGTTTCCTGGATCAGTCTTGGAAAGGCAAACTGTCCATCTGAACTTTTGTCCTTTTTTTTTGCCACTGAAAAAATTCTCCTGATGGGAGGTACCTTATGATATTATTTGTTTGAATCTAGACCTTGTCCCTAGCTTACTGCAAATTTATATTTGTTGCAGATTGCCTGCTTTATGTTTTTTATAAAGAACGTTTTTTTTTTTCAAAAGGCTTGACTCCCCCTGATGTCCCTGGGACATTTAGCATTTGACTATAATGCGAGCAAAATTGGACCAATGCTGAGAAGAATCTCTCTCCCATATGCCATAATGAAACCCTCCCCTTGTGTTTATGTGCTTTTTAAACCATGTTAAATGATTATGATGGGGCAGACACTTTTAATATATAAATCTCTAGAAAATGACAGAACATTTCAGAAGCCTCCTGAGTGGGTAGAAATCCTGAACCAACTGTTATTTCATATTTAATCCCATTCCCTTTCTCCCCAGAACTAGGCAATCCTGATTAGGCTCTACTTTTTAATAAAACAAAAAATGCAAATAACAAATGCACGTACAGTAGTGTGCTCCATATAAAATTTACATTAGAGCTTTTCTGAGAAAAGCTTTAATGCTATGTTTGAAGTCATTTTATTTTTACAGAGTGCTGCTCGTTAAAAGTTGTAAATCCATTTCTGTGTTGCAGAGGATGTGTCTAGCCCTCAGTTAAATGGAGACACATAATCCTCCTCATTCGTTTGCTTTTCTTCAGCTCATGGTGCGCTCTCTGGGCTCAGTCCTGGAAGGTGCTGGGTATTCCCTGGATACCTGTCAAGAAGACTGAACCACAATGAGACCTTCCTCCTTATCTAGGAGGTATTTCACTTTCCAGAATGAAAGCCATGCCTTCTCTCCTGCTGCCCACTTTGTACATTCCTGAAAAAAGGAATAGGG